>NW_025407845.1:125924-546227 GCF_003324165.1 Naegleria lovaniensis
ACAACAACAAGTCAAACATTTTCCTCTTCGAAACACAATCTTCTTACAACCTCCGTGAAACATCATTATGGAACTAGTAATGATATTTCTGAACTCATTCATCTCTCTGAAACCACTCGGAGTGTTGTCATTGATAAACATTTTAGAGATTCTTCCAAAGTCAAAGGAACAATACAAGAATTGAAAAATGGTTTAAATTGTGAGGCTCATGTTGAATCCAAGAACAAGATTGCAAAACCAAAGATTCATCTCATTCAATTGGATGATAATGAGACCTTTTTCAGAGTTGAGAAGAAAAAGAAGAAGAAAGCGAGTAGTAAGTTTTATTCCGAGAGGAAAATATAGATCTATTGAACCATTCAATGAATCATCATTCACACATTTTATGAAAATTATGGAAATGTCCATTTAATGTATTTTACATGTATACTCCCGCTCTCGAATTTGTATGTGTCAAACTTGTCCATCGATCGATCGATCGTTACGTTATTACAATACATTTCTCTTGTGTGGCATGACAAACACTATTCATACAACAACTTTTTTGAAACACAAATTCCTTTTCACACCTTTTCAAACTTGGCAAAAACACTCGCATACTCAAACACTCGTACACTCAAACACACACTCGCATACTCACACACTCGCATACTCAAACACGCATACTCAAACACACACTCTATGCTTCATTCCAATACACACACCCCGAAATAGTTCTTTTAAAGGACATTAAAAAAGTACTCACGGGTGTCTCTTTTTCAGAGACTGGAGTCTTTCACAAGTATCATGAGAATCTTGTTTCCAAAAAGAAAAGTTTAATCTACAATCCTGATTGGACCGTTACCATCATGTTTGGATCAGCTCAAGAACAAGTAGATGTTGTTTTTAAGAAAGTGAATGAATTCATTTCATTTCTTGTTGCCATCAATTACTTGTTGAGAGCGACTAATTTAACTCAAACACCTCCATTCAGTGTATTAATGATGAGATATTGGATGTTTGCTGATGAAAATAATGATAACAAACTCTCTATTCAAGAAATTAACAAATTATTTAAGAAATTGAATATTGAAATTAATTTTAATTATTTAAAAAAGAACTTTGAAAGATTTGATGTCGATAAGAGTGGAACTATAGAATTTAATGAATTTATTGAATTATTTAAAGAAATGCATGTCGTTGATGAAGTTGAAGACCTCTTCATGCAATGTACAAATACCAACTTGATGACTGTTCATGAATTTGTCAAATTCTTACATGGTCATCAATCTCAATCAGAAATTTCTGAAAGTCAAGCAATTGAAATTATGAAAAAGAATGGTGCCATAGAAATTGATGGACAATTATGTATGCCTTCCTTTGAATTTACTTCTTTTGTATTTTCTAGTGATAATTCATTGGTGAACCCAACTCTCTATACTCTTCATCATGATATGGATCAACCATTAACAGGTTTGTATTTTTGGTTGTTTTTTGTAGTGAGTGTCAATGTTTCCTATAATAATGATGATGGATGGATCGATCATTTCCTGTATCATTCTTTCATAACAATGGTACCATGATTGTGTACGAATTGGTCATACTGGATAATCTTTACTGTGATCATGTTCTTTTAGATTATTATATTCACTCTTCACACAATACATATTTATCTGGACATCAATTGAAGGGTGAAAGTGATGTAAAAAATTATAGAAATGGTTTACTAGGAGGATCTAGATGTGTCGAGTAAGTACTTTAAGTTCTTTTTACCCAATCCATATAAATATATAAATATATATATTTATTCAATTACTGATGACACACTCACTCTCTATTCCTCCTCGATTCACTTCAATCAATAACCTCTAAAACTACACTCTAAAACTACACTCTAAAACTACACTCTAAATTTTTCAATACTATGATAACCTCTAAAACTACACTCTATTCATGAATACTACACAGACTCGATTGTTGGAATGGAGATCATGGTGAAATTGTCATTTATCATGGTCGTACGTTAACCTCAAAAATTCTCTTTGAAGATGTCATTAAATGCATCAATGATTATTCGTTTGTTCATTCACCCTATCCAGTCATTCTCTCCTTAGATGTTCATGCAGATAAAGAAGGTCAAGAGAAAATGGCAGATATCATGATCAAGATATTTGGAGAGAAATTATTCATGCCTGATGAACACATGACTCGATGGCCATCTCCCAATCAATTGAAACATCGAATTATTTTAAAGAATAAGAAAGTACCTCTGGGAGTCATTCCAACCACACCTCAAGTGACGATGATGAATGGTGAAGATTCTCTATTAGATTCAGATTCTGACGACTCGGAGGATGAAGATGATTTCTCTGATGAAATGAGTACCACTCATACTACTACCACTCATACTACTTCAACTACTACCACCTCTCATCATCATGGTAGAAATCGTGATAAGGCTGTCATTTCCAAAGTCAAAGTTGCTCAAAAATTATCCGATATCACTGCATTGGGTACTACCAAATTAACAAATTTTCAAGATCCTTCCATTGTGAATTTACCATGTTGGAAAATGTTTTCATTGAGTGAAAAGAAGGTTGAAAAATTATTGAACAATGAACCCATGAATCTCATCAAATTTAATCAAAATCACTTTTCAAGATCCTATCCTCATGGTTTGAGATTTGATTCTTCCAATTATGATCCAACAAGTTCATTTGTGACTGGTGTACACATGTCTGCCTTGAATACTCAAACCCATTGTGCTTTTTACAGAATTAATGAATTTAAATTTAAGGAAAATGCAAATTCAGGATATGTCTTGAAACCCAAGATATTACGTGCTGGATCTGAAGAACCATTTCCAGATATGGAGAAATCTCATGTGAAACAATATATCAGTAAGTATCAAATAGACAAAAAGTGAATCATGTTGTATGATGGATTGTTTATTTACCTTGTTATGATGAATATAATGATGATGAATATAATGATGATTATTATGATGATTATTATGATGAATATAATGATGAATATAATGATGAATATATTGTTACCATATTCACCTTATAATGATGAATATAATGATGAATATAATGATGAATATATTGTTACCATATTCACCTCTCTCATTATTGTATGATAACATCATGATGAGCACAGAACTTGACATTATTATGGCCAAACAAGTTCCAAATCCAAAAGGTAAAGAAAAGGGTGAAATTGTAGATCCCTATGTGAAAGTATCTATTTTAGGTCATCCTAGAGACAATGCATCCTATAATACTATTACTGTGTGGGACAATGGATGGAATCCAACATTTAACAATACTTTTGAATTTAAATTAGTGTGTCCAGAATTGGCTTCTCTTCAAATTTCCATATTTGATAAGAATAAGGTTTCTGCAGACAAATTTATTTGTGAAAATATTATTCCTGTAACTGCATTGAGAGAAGGAAAATTGAGAAGTGTTCAAATGTTTGATGAAGATATGAATCTCATCGAGGGATGTCAATTATTGTGTAATTTGGAGATTCTCAAAGTCAATCAATGATATCTGTAATTTCTTTACCGAAATGAACATGGAGTGTGTGGCTCACATTATTTTTGATGTGTCATCCCAATGGTTGCCTTTCAAAAAAAATTGTTTTATTTCGATCATGGATTATTGTGTTCGATGGATTTCTTGCACCTCCAATCACGAAAAATTAAAAACAACTCGAGGTGTTCTCAATTCAACGAGAATTTGTCAATTAATTTCTCATTACATTCCAAGATTGCAATACATGATATCATCGGATGAAAATGATTTGAGACTCATGAATCAACAAGCTCCGTCAATACCACACATGATAGTACTACATGAATGTGGAGAATGGAATGAAACTGATTTTATGTTAAAAACATCGGAACCAAACACCATGTTACTACTTGGTGATTACCAATTATGTTCACATGAATCGTTGCCAATTAAAAATTTGAATCATTTTGGCCAAACTTTAGTAATTGGATGTATTTCAAGAAAAGAGTTGCAATTCTCACATGAAGAATCATATTTAACTTCATTCATTTGTGACCCTTCCAATTCATTCCTTATCCACTTTATAGATCCTAAAAAATATGAGAATAACAAGTTGAATGGATATCTATTTCTTACACAATCTAATAACAATCAATTATTTGAAATATTAATGCATCATTTTGACAGATATATCGAAGAATATATTCAAAGCAATACAAATTTAAAGTTATGGACTAATCATGCCAATTTTACAAAATTATTGAAACATTTATTACTCTCCTTAATACTACTTGCAAAATTTCAACAACAAGTGAAGGCCTCAAAAGATTTTTCTTTGGTGATGCGACAACAGGAACGAACTTGGCTCAATCAAATATGTTTGGAAACACAAGATTCGATATGGCATGATCTCTATGAAAAGGTTCACAATTTTCTCAAACAAGTGGAAAATAATCATCAGGAGAGAATTCAAAAATTTAATACATTACTCAGTTCTCAATCATGCTCCAAAAAGGTATTCAGAGCATCTAAATTATAATAAGCGAAAGATGGTGTAGATGTACTTAAACTCTAATACTACGACAAGTGTATCATGGATTCATGTTTGGATGACATCTATAGATGATTCATTTCAATGAATATTATTATTGATGATCCAAGACCCTCTCTTGATATCTTCAATTAAGACATACACTTGGTGTGATGAAACAATGACCACTCACTTCAAAGCTATACAAACTCTCCAGAGTTGTCTGTGCAATATTATTGATGGCTTCATTGGTGAAAAATGCCTGATGAGGAGTCACAATGACATTGGGAAAGGTCAATAATCTCATGAATGTGTCGTCCGTGATAATTTGTTCTCGACGATCCTCGAAAAACAAATCATGTTCAAATTCATAGACATCAAGACCTAGACTTCCAATTTGACCACTCTTTAAGCCATCAATGACATGTTCAGTGACAATCAGTCCTCCTCGTGCTGCATTGACAATCATGACTCCTTTTTTCATCTTTTTTATGGAATTTGCATTAATCATGTGTTCAGTGACACCCTTAATGAGTGGACAATGAAGAGTAATGACATCTGCTTGTGCATACAAATCATCCATCGATTCAACAAATTCAATTCCCATTTTGATCAAGTCAGGATCTTGAATTGAATCATAGACCATGACTCGAGCACCAAATCCCATTCTCAAACATTTGCACACAAGTTTTCCAATTTTACCACTACCTCCAATCACTCCATATACTTTAGTATTCATATCAAATCCCATTAATCCTTCCAAACTAAATTCACCATCCTTAATTCTTTGAAAGGCTCGATGAATTTTTCTGTTCAGAGCCATAATCATGGCAATGGTAAAGTCAGCAGTAGCACCAGGTGAATATTCTAGTGTTTTGTTGTGGTGGTGATGGTAGTGGTGGTGATGCATGGTTCATGGTCATGTATGTGTATGCGTGGTGTACAATGATGGATCCATCGTGATGGTTGTTGTTGTTTTAGTGGTCATCATTGATCATGATTGATCATGATTAGCATGCATGATACATTAGGTACATCATTAAGTACATCATGATAGGTTCATCATCATGATCAGATACATTGACCTCAAAAATTTCAAATTCATGGTTTGACATTCACTTACCTGGAACTCGACACACCTTAATACCATATTCTGTGGCTGCAGCAATATCTACATTGTTGTATCCAGCAGATCTCAATGCAACACATTTTACACCAAAATGAGAATGCAATATTTTCAAAACATTTCTATTGACATTATCATTGACAAAGACAGTAATATAATCACAACCTTCTGCTAATCCTAATGTTGATTCTGTTAAGCGAGCATCAATGAATTTTAAATGAAATGGACCTGATCTTTCTAAATTCGAATAATTGGGAAGGAATTTTGATGGATTCCATTGAACTGTTTTCAAATTGTTGATGATATTCTTCAACCCTTTGGTCATCAACTTACTTGAATCTTGAAGAGAAGATGATTTACTCTCGAGTAAAGGTTGATAATATTCTTTCAAGAAATGATCATCCCGACAGAATTTTGTATAAATCAGTGGATTGAGAGGACCAAATGATCTTTCAACAAATGGTTTTGATGAAAAGGAAGCAATGGTTTTTGTATTCATTTTTTATTCAAATAATTGTTACAAGATTTAGAAAGGATTTAAGAGGAGCCTCAAATTAGGTAAAAAAATATTTAATACAAAAAAAGGTTCATGATATCTACTACTAGATTCACTACTACTAGCTCATGGACGAATAGTTTAACGATTATGAAATATAATTTTCATTTCCACCAATGCACTAAATATCATATAAGACAAGTAGAGAGATCCAAGAAAGAGTCCAAATATTTTGGGAGAGTGCCATCGACATAATGGAACTACAATGAGAGCACTCGAGAGGGATGCAATCAAAAAGAAAAAGGATGCATACACAGTAGTATTCTTTTCAAATACAAATGGCGTTCCATTCAAAATATTCGAAGAGGTAGCTGCAATACCAAGTCCAATCAGTAAATTCTATAAATTGAATTGTATGTCGAGAGAGTGATTATACGAAGAGCATATGATTCATATGTACATAAATATCATATGTTTCAAAAATAATAATTTAGCAATGTCGAATTAATACTAGTACTAATCCTAATACTAATACTACATACCAATAATGGTCCACCGTAAATTCCACCCAATGCCATCTCAACAAATCCTTGTCTTGCAATAAGAACATCAGCAACAAGATCACTCAATGAATTTCCCCAACTCAATACAGTAATCGATAGAATAGCATCACTCACTTGAAGAATGACACCCAATGAAGTTAATAAATCAACCATTTCATTAGCAATGATATAAATCCATAAAATAGACATGATAAATGCTAAAAATACAAATATCTATCATCACAGTGTAGTAGGTATAGTATAGGTATAGTATAGGTATAGTATAGTATAGGTGTAGTATTTAAAAATCAAGTTGTAGTAAAAAACAATAAGAATGTTTAAGAGTAAAACCACACATGTGGTGTGTGCAATGATAAAGCTCAAATGGATAATACTTATGTGAATCAAGTACTTACAAAATGATATCTTGGTGGTTTTCCTCGTCGAGAAGTGAAAAATACAATCAATGAAAAGACACATCCAATCAAAAGAGTGAGTGCCCAAACTGGAAATGATGAATTTGGAAGTGTCAATGTAACATCTAAATTCGGTCAACATTCAACAACATCATCAAACACTAACTCAACACCATACCAACTCTACTTACATCCTGTTGCAAATACTGCAAATGGTGGCATGAATATCATTGAAACACATGCAAAGAATTTACTCCAATCTTCTGGATCTGCTTTTGGAATGGTTAAATTTCTAATCAATAATGTCCATCCTTCGAAAAGAACAAAAAATATTTTTGAAAATAAAGATTTTTCTTCCCATTCAATCCAATCTAAAAAGTATTCCAGAAAATCTTTGAATTTGGTTTGTAGTGTCAAATAGAGCGAAGTGGCCTTCCATTTTCGAGAATCATTCGAGAGTAGTGATGTTTCTTCATGTGGTTCTGTTGTACTCGTTGTATTATGATTTGTTGCAAAATGTTCATTGATGATGAGAGATCCAGTAAATTCAATTGTTCTTTTAGCAGAACGATTCGTAGTGTTGGTACTATTGCTGCTACTACTACTACTACTAGTACCCACATTTAAAATTTGATTGGATAATAGTGTACTATTGGATGGTATGGATGTATCTATTGTAATTTTTTCTTTTTTTGGAATCGTTTTAGCCAATACAGAGCTATTCGATGGAATTTCATCTTGATCAAATCTTGGAGATGTAAACGTCTCACTCGTTGTGGTGTGATGATGTTTTTTGTGTACATGTACCATTCCTACTTTTGGATAAAATACAGTTCCAAAAAAGTTATGTTTTTGTTCTTCAATAATTTCTTTTTTCACAAACTCATTCAAATCAGATATCTTGTTAATTTGCATTTCAAAATTAGGTGCTTTACCAATCTTCCATCCATCCCCACCATCTTGTACTTCATCTGAATCATATTCATCGTCATTAATAACTCCAATATTCTTATTCTTCCTTTTATATCTTTGATAACATGTAATCAATGTTCTTGATAAAATTACAAAAGAGACATAACTTCCATAAATTAATAGACAAACAATACTTTGCCATAAATTAATAGAACCATTAAAAATAACCATAAACATGACATAGGAAACACTAATTAAATAGGCAATAGAATCTCTCAAAAATGGAAATGGAATGACTTTGGCATTAGAGAATAGACTCACAGCTGACATGACCATGGATGTAACAAATACTCCCTAAATGAAAATATATTTGACGAGTTGTGTATATACAATGTCAAATAGAAATAAATATTACAATATTGAAATATAGTGAAATAAATATTCAATTATATTGGAATATCATGATTACATTCATTGTAAAATAACAAATACATACAGCACCAATAGGTTCACCAACTCCAAAACCTTTTTTCCAATGATTTTAAAATGATCATTAAATTAAACCTTGTTCACATATATTGACTTACCTGTTGATCCAGAAAACACGCCAGCAATAATACTCGAAATATCAGGAGCACCATTTCCTAAACTCAAAAATGTTACACCTTAGAGAAGTAAATTGTTCATATTTCAAATCAATAATAAATATATGGTTCAACAACAATATTTCAATATAATATTATAAACACATGGTTCCATTTCAAATCAATAATAGCAATGAATATCAAATAATTCAAATCAATAATAAATATATGGTTTCAACAACAACATTTCAATTATAAACATTTAGTTCCATCAATGAATATTTCATATATCCATCATAAACATCATGGGTTCAATGAAAATGTCAATCCAATCATAGGTTCAATGAAAATGTCAATCCAATCATAGGTTCAATAAAAATGTCAATCCATTTAATAAATCCAATAATAGACTATACAAATAAATACACTTACCTGCAACATCAGGTGATAATCTCAAAATTCTACAAATTTCTGTAAGTGCAGGACAGAAATTCACTTCAGCAGTATTTGATAACATGAAAAATAATACCAATATCCAACAAATACTCAATACAAAGAATAACCATGATACATTTTTCAATCCACAATATCTTATATTTAAATAATTAATCATACCACCACCCATTGGATTTGGACAATTTTCTTGAACAAATTCACATTGATCGAGTTCATAATTTGCAATTTTATGACAAATTTTAGTATTACCATCGTCATCACCAACCAATGGAGATGATGTTTGAAAATTGAGAGGATGAGAGGGTGTTATGAGAGGAGTAGTAGTATTTGTGAGAGTTGTAGTAGAATGATAAAGATTGTGAGGACTAGCATTTCGATCATGATGATGACCAAGACGAAGAAGATGATGACTACTAGTTGAACGTGTCGTCGATACGTATTTTCGAATATTCAAAGGTTGTTGTTGTTGAGGAGGAGGAGTGGGGTCAATAGGTATGGTCTTTGACGACCATGTCCAACCAAATAATAGCAGAGAAGTACTCCATGACGAGTGATATTCATCGCTCAGTGTGGTGTTCATTGTCTGATTGTTGTTGTTTGTTGTTGGTTCATTCTTCTTGAATAAAATCATACATAACACGACGAGAATGGCAATACTTGAATATTTCACCACATACCACCATGAGGTTCGGGGCACGTGTGGAAATATTCTCATGATGATGCAAGTGTGTATATGTATATATGTATATATGTGTGTATGTGTGTATGGGTATGGTGTGTTATGAAATGATGATGATAAAACTCAACAATGAGATTGTTATTCAATTGAATCGCACGAGACACTGTTTTGGGTCAGCGAGACGAATTTTTTCTTGGTCTGTTCCATATGAAAACCGATGGATCTCGGAGTTGCTGTTGTTGCATAACAAACATTTAGAACCAAATGGAACATCGTGACACTGTGTGTGTTACAACGTACGTAACAAATTATCATTCATTTCAAATTTACACACAAACTTTTAATTGGTCTCCTCTGGATTCAATTTCAAGAAGACTTGTTCCAATGTGGACTGAGTAATCATGAAGGATGCAATTCCCAACTCTTCTTTCTTCATGGATAATTCTTTTAAGAATGATGGAAATTGAGAAATTAAATCATTGGAGAGAATGCATTTACATTGAGACAAATCATTCTCACGATTCATTTCTGTCATTTGGAATGAATGTTCAGTAGAAGTGAAATATGGAGATGTCATTGATGATGATGCTTGATGATCTGTTGTTACAACACTACGACCACTATGACTACTACTACTACCACGATCATGACTTCTACTACTACGACTACCACCACGACTACTACCAATACCACCACTGGTACTACTACTACCAATCGTAGTAACATTAGGATGATGATTGAGTGAATAAGAATCTTTCGAAATCCATTGGAAGAATTGATTTGAAAAATGTTCTTCAAAAAATGTTCGAATCTTTTCGATCGTTCCATGATCACAACAAGTCTCCCTTAATGTCATTTCAATACAATATCCAATTCCATAATGATTTTTTAAATAGAGTGATGTTCCAGAGACTTCAATGTTACCATTCTTCATGATATGAATTTCATCTGCCAAGACATCTGCTTCTTCCATTTGATGAGTTGTGAGAATGATGATTTTTCTTGATTGTTTTCTGAATTGTTGTAATACATTCCAAATAATTTGTCGATTATGAATATCCACACCTGTACTGACTTCATCCAAAATTAAAATATCAGGATTACCAATAATGGAAATGGCAAATGAGAGTTTTCTTTTTTGACCACCACTCAATGTACTTGCATCTTTGTACTTGAATTCTGAGAATTCTAACATTTCAAGTAAATGATCAATTTGAGAATTGAGGCTTTTCAATGTATCAGGAATCCAAGAGTTCATTCGTGTTGCATTCATGTGATCCTGAGGAGGAGTAGGAGTAATAGGATGATCTAATGGATCTTCTTCAAATATAGAGAATTGATTTCTTCTACTTTTAATCATGGCAAATATTCTTAAATGATCCACAACACTCAATTTTGGAAATATTAAATCTTCTTGAGGGCATACACCCATTCTCGATCGAATCTCATCAATATGATCGTTCACATTCAAATCATCAAAATAAATATTACCACTCTCTGGTTTCAATTGTCCACTCAATAGAGACACAAGAGTTGATTTACCAACACCATTCTTTCCAATAAATACTGTAATTTCACCTTCCTTAATATTTAAAGTTAAATCACTCAATACAACAACTTGTCTCGTTTTTGGAGTGAAACATGAAATGAATGAATGCGTAAAAGAACGTTGATTCGTACTTGGATCATTGGTGTTAAATGTCTTGCTGACATGTTCAATTCGAATCTGAGAAGGTGTAGTAAAATCATGATGCAACCAAGTTGGATGAACCTCTTGAGATGTTGGTGGTGGAAATTCATTCGAGTGTGAATGTGTGATGGAATTACGAGAATTATGATTAAATCTTCCAGTCCAATGTTGAGAAAGACGTTTCAACCATCCATGAATGATTCGTTTCCAAAATTTTAACAGTGATTGAGATTGTGACTCTCCTCTTTTCTTATCCAATACAATGGCAATCAATAAATATAAAATACTATCACCAATCAATACAAGTATCATGACAAAGAGAGGTGGTACACTCATGTAAGAGTTGAAACGAGTGGATAATGCATTCTCGAAAAGACTTGACCATGAAAAATACACATGTTGATTCTCATACTTGGACACAATGACATGTATCATATCACAAAATGCAATTGGACTCAATACATACAATACATATTGAATACATGTTGAGAGAATGAACAAGTATTGAGAGGATTGATCATCCGTAGAACCAGAATTCATCATCATGGGTATGATCATTGCATTGGGTAATACAAATCGATACACAATCCAAATAATTTCCAATGCCATAAAAAGTAATTGAGAAAGGAAGAGTGCCTTCTTTGGATCATTAAAAAATGTACTTGTCATGATCATTAAGGGAATTCCACTCATTAAATACACCATCAAAATTCCACAAAATAAAAATAAATTGACATGTTTCAATAAATTAGAAATGAATAATGAAATAAATGTCATGACCATGAGAATGATGATTTCTAAAGAACATGAAATAAAATACGAAAGAATATAACTTGAATGATGACATCCCATAAGAATCATGTAAGATTTAAGTTTTGATTGTTTTTCAGTTACAATAGAAATTAAATTAGGATTAAAAAAGTTTAAAATACTAAAACTAAAATAGATAGGATATAATAGAGAGAGAATTAGGGTGAGCATGGTACCACTAGTGTTACTACTCGAACCTTGACTACTACCATGACTACTACTACCACTCGTAGGACTTTCACTTGAAAATTGTCTTGCATAGATTTGAATAGAACTTTCATTCATTTTCACCTTCTTATTCATGGCATTAGAAATTGCAATATTCACATAATGTTGAATGTAGAGTTGTGAAGAATAATCGATCCATTGATTTCTAAAGGAGGAACTTGTCTTGTTTATAAATATCAAATCTTGTGATGATTTGAAATGTAAATCAACAAGATACTTTTGAGAATTTTGTAAATAATGAATTGGATTATTTTCCTTGTTGTATTGAATATTACTAAAAGATCTACTGTGTTGTAAGGTTTTGTAAATTTCTTGAATGGTTGATTTTTCGAATAAATCTGAATGTTGTAATGACATGTAAACCATAAATGATTGATTATTAAAAGATGTGACATGATGTGTGGATGTATCATGATTGTGTTGATATTGTTGATGAACAAAAATATAATTCACCATCATCCATAACACAAATATTAATTGAATCGGAAATGTCAATGAGAGGAGAGTTTGAAATGGTTTACTTGTTTTGTATTTTAAATTCTTGTAGGTGAGAATGAGTGTTTGATGGATGAGAGAATGGAGGTAGTGATGTTGTTGATGTTGTTGATGTTGTTGTCGACGATGAGGAGGAGGACATCCAAGATCATTGGATGGAGGGTGTGATGGCGAATGGAAGGATGACATTTTTTGAAGCGGTTATTTTGGTGAAATGTTTGTGATCATCATGCATGATCCTTCTTTGAATACTTTATCAAGTCTTTGCGTGTTGAAAAACATCACACTCTTGAAATTAATCATCATATCGCTCGACTCAGTTTCATTTGATGACACATTTAAACCACGAACGTCATGAAATCAAAAATCCAACAAAAAATATTTTTCATTCGTGATTCACCTCCTCTCTTCCACTTCTTCTGCACCATACAGAGGTGAA
This sequence comes from Naegleria lovaniensis, assembly GCF_003324165.1. Classification (NCBI taxonomy): domain Eukaryota; phylum Heterolobosea; class Eutetramitea; order Acrasida; family Naegleriidae; genus Naegleria; species Naegleria lovaniensis. Next base: position 139,328 of record NW_025407845.1, read on the forward strand.
TTGAATACTCTCTCGTCGAGCCCACCACCGATCGATTAGAATTCATTTCAACAACAACAACACTACTCTCTCAAGAACATCTAGATACACCTTTCCAATGCTAAAGCGTATTCAATCCGGTAATACGGTATCATCAGGCTCATCATCGAGCCAATATTCAAGTGGATCCAATTACAATTCCAACAATAATAACAACAACAATACAACTGGCTCCTCTTCTCCTACTCTCCGAGACCAACAACAAGAACAATTTAAAAAAGTTCTTGCTCAACTTTTAAAATTACCATGCAATGCGGAATGTGCAGATTGTACCGAAGCTCGTCCTGTATGGTGTAGCGCTACCTTTGGTACTTTTATTTGTTTGAGATGTGCTGGAATTCATCGTTCTTTAGGTTCACATATTTCCTTTGTAAGAAGTGCTGAAATGGATAAATGGGATGAAAAACATGTCAAACTCATGCAATTAATGGGAAATGAAAGAGCACGTGAATATTTTGAACATGAATTACCAAGCGATAAAAAGAAACCATCTCGATTGGATTCTACAAATGTGGTTGAACAATTTATTAAGGATAAATATGTGAGCTTGAAATATGTTCCTAAAAAAGAAGATGGAAAAAAGATGACATTTAGAGAATTTTTGGAATTGGTCAAGAATGCAAGTTCTGATAAGCAAAAAACTGTTGATTCTACGAGTGGCAATGAAAAAAAGAAAAAGAGTGTCAAGTCTCCTACAACCGATGAAGTAAAAAAGAAGAAGAAGAAGAAACCAACCACCAACAATGAGGATGGAAAGAGTGTTGAAGACATTATTGGAGTGTCACCTAGTGCAAGCTCTACACAATCTGTTAATTTTACATTTGATGATTTACTTTCAAGTCCATTGAGTGTTGAATCGACAACAACAACACCCACTGTTGCGACAACACCATCTCAGGTCAATAACACAGCAGATCCAAATACCTTGATGGGATTTTTAAGTGATAAATTTTCATTGATTGATTTGGGAAATAGCAAGACAAGTCCAACTGTTGTCAATACAACAACAACCAATGTCAGTACAGTTGCTGTTGTTGCTAATAATACAAATACTACCAAGCAAGATTCAAATGGAGCTACAAAAAGTGAAGTGAAAAAGAAGACTAAAAAGTCTGTCAAGCCCATTAAAACTTCTTCATTCGAAGATGATGAAGAAGAAGACGAGTATGATGCAATTTTCCAAAAACCAGCATCATCTACAACAACAGATCAAGAACAGAAAAAGAATGCAATTTTGGATTTGTGGAAATAATTCTTCTTACGACTTTTTATTAAATAATTCATGTATTTTGAGTGTATGTTACACACCAACCATGCTGCAGTCATTTCTTTTAAATTAACAAAAAAATATTTTGTGTTGTTGGTGAGGCACAAGTGTTGTCATTGAAATCATTCCGAAAAGACAAATATCATTCAATAACCATGGTTTTGAAAATATCCTCACAATATCCATTAAATCATGTGAAAACTCTCATGGTCAATGCTCAAGAATCGACTCGATATTCTTTTACAACCAGTGATGATGAGTCACATGTGAACCATCCCATCGTCTCTACTTCATCCATGAATGACAAGTTGAAATCATCATCCTCTCAAATTCCATCCTCTCCATCAATTCCATCGTCCTCACAAATTCAATTCTCTCCAAATGCAACACTCCTTCCACAACCATCCTCCAATCCTTTTAATTTCCATTCCACTTTGAATACTAATAATTCTACCACCAATACCGCTACCAATTCGACCACCAATACCACTAATACGACCACCACTACCACTAATACCACTACTACTACTAATTCTACCACCAATTCTACCACTAATACCACCACCCCCACCCCCACTCATACTATTATGAATCCCACCACTCGCACCATTCACACTCTATCCATTCCAAACATGACCAGCAGTAGTGGATATATTTATTCAATGTGTAAATCTCATCAAGGTGACATGCTCTGTTGTGTGAATACTTGTGGTTCTATTCATATTTATTCTCTCTTGACACTTGAATTAATTTTTGAATTTTCATTTCGATCCATTTTTGATCAAAATCATATTTATAGAAATCAAAGAATTATTGAAGAATATTATGTTTGTAAATTTTCACCAGATGATTATTCCATCTGTGTAGGAGGTAAAAGAAAGAATCGATATGAATGGGATGTTTTGGATGATGATAACAAGATATTGGAATGTCCTCTCACATGTATTAATTTAGTCACCAATCAAGTGAATTACTTGTATGGACATACAGAAGAAATACTATGTTTGGAAAGTATTCAAGTGAGTCATGATTTATTTTATTATGTAACTGGATCGTATGATGGAACGATCATTAAATGGTTAATGAATTCCAAAGATCATTACATGACATGTTTGGATAAACAAATCATTACTCATCGATGTACCAATGTCGTATTAGATATCAAATTTATAGGTTATGATCAAGAAAGAAATGAATGGATCAAATATTCGAAACGAAATTTTGCAATGCAGAATTCTGAACGTTGTGGAATGAATTTTGAACGTTGTGGAATGAATTCTGAACGTTGTGGAATGAATTTTGAACGTTGTGGAATGAGTCGAACTGATGTCATTCCATCCTGGATCTACATGATTGGTGCGTGTGATCATCGAATCAAAATTTATAATTTTAATTCCAATCAATTATTGAAGAGTTTTGATTTACCAGAATATGACTTGTATTGTGGAAGTTTACAAGTATTATTCGAATTCTGTTGGAGTGGAGACTCCGCTTTTGAAACGAATGCATTACGTACTACTACCATTCCTGCTACTGCTGATTCTAGAATGAATGATGTTCATGATGATGTAACAGCAACAGCAACAACAACAGCAACTATTGCGAATACTATTGCGAATACTATTGCGAGTACTACTGCGAATACTTCTACTACGACGACTAGTACTACAATGAATGATGGTGACATGCTGACTTGTCATGGGCGTACAATGACTCCTACCAACAACAACCACATACTCACCATTCATCTCATTACCAAAGGAGTCAATCAACAACAACACACCCCTAACAACCCTTCTACTGAATCGCTCGCTTCACACATTCATTTAAGAAAACTTTCTTTAAATTTACAAAATATTTCAAAATCTACCTTAGAAACCATTCATACATTTACACATTCTCAATATCAATGTAATTCATGGATGGTAAAATGTAAATATTATTTAGGTTATTTATTTGCTCCCTCCAATCATGGAAAGTTATTTATTTGGAATGTACAGAATCGAAAATTATGTGCAATTTTAAATGATCATTCTGGATGTGTTAGAAATGTTGAATTTGAGACTCATACTCCTCTTCCATCATCCTCTTCTTTGTGGAATCCAACACCAATCACCTCTTTTCGATTATTTACATGTGGAGATGATAGTATGGTTCATGTCTATGAAGGTGGAAGAATGGAAAATTCAATGACCACACCAATGACCACAACCACACCAATGGCAACCACACCAATGACCACAACCACACCAATGACCACACCAATGACCACAACAACACCTACTCGTATGGAACGACGACATTCAACATTCATGACGAGTCAACAAGGACATTCCACTCCTCCAGTAGTAGTGGTCACACCACATGATCAGGCAGAGCATCATGAGCATCATCGAAGGAGAATGATTCGACGCAATGTGCGGAATCAACAACAACAGCACAACACTCATTCACCATTGTCATCACGGAATCATGATAAAGACACAACGTGTCATGATGGAGACCTTAACCATTCCTTTAAAGCAACAACAACAACAACAAGTATGACCATCATGAATACGAGTAGTGGTGGTGGTGGTGAAAATGGTGGTGAAAATGGTGGTGAAAATGGTGGTGGTGTTGGAGGTAGTAGTAGTAGTAGTAACACTAACAGTAACACGTGGGATGGTTCCAATGATCAAAATAACCACACAGTTCATAGTCATCCCTCTCATCCTCACAGAAGAAAATTCAGAAAGAATAGGACGAGTTCAAGTAGCAGCACTACTTCAAGTACTCCCGAACATACCGTGACGACGACGACGACAACAACAACACCCTCAATACCCTTGTCCAAACTTCAACAAGAACAATTCTCTCAACAGAGTCATCATTATTATAATAACAACCATAACAACCCTAACAACAATCTTGATATGAACATTCCTAGCATGATCACCAAAGAAGATAGAATGTTATTGGACGAAGAGTTTCATGTTGTGTCCAAAGATGATCATGTCCATTTACCATCATCATCATCTCCCAATACTCCAAACATGACCTTAACAAGTGTGTTATCACCACCACCATTTTCACCACCACCAACACCAACGGTGAATGAGCATGAACATTCAATCCAACATGTTGCTCCCTATGACTCTACCATGAGAATGGATGAGGTTTTTACAGACCTGGATGACTCTTCTCCCTATTTTCCAAGTGTGACTCATTTACTAGAGGATGAAGAGTGAAAGAACTCTATTTGTATGGCCTTACTTTTTGCAATTTTAATCATGCATGATCTATTTGTATGGCCTTACTTGTTGCAATTAAAATTTCATGCATGATCAATAAAAGTCTTGAATTTTCTCTTTGCAAAAAAAAATATCAAAATTCTCATCACCCACTCTTCCCACAGTGTACAAATTCATTGTTCCAAATTCTTGCTAGAATACTCAGAAGGCCTTTGAACCAAACATAGCCATTCGCACTCACCATAATATATTCTAACAACAATCCTTGTTTTTGATCAACAACAATCATCATGATATCGGACTCACATTTTGAACAAATCTATCAATCCTCGAATGAAGCAGCCTCATCAAGCAATGTCATTTCATCACTCTCATGGGTTCCACGTGGTACTTTTAAATTAGTTCCTACCATTTTGGCAGATACCATGACTGAACCACCCCAAGATATTCATGACTCGGATGAAATGGATCCATCAAGCAATGAAATGAACGATGATGAAGATGAAAATATTCAACAACAACCCTCAACACTTGGTGAATCATCCTCTCAATCAACATTTGGTGGATTTGAAAAGATATCCCTTGAAGAATTACTATTCAAAGCAACAAGTGGTAAAAATCTAACCATGTATTCCAGTAATGACCAAGATCCATATCTCAAAAAAGGAGATAGTGATTCAAGTGAAGAAGCTGATTTTGAATTAAAGCCAAATGATTTACCTCTTGTTGCCATTCATAACGAAGAAGATGGACTCACGACATTACAAGTTTGGATTTATGAGCAAGAAGAAGATAATTTATTTATTCATCATGATTTATTATTAGCTAATTATGGATTGTGTACTCAATGGTTGAATTTAAAGAATATTAATCAACCTGGTAATTGTATTGCAATTGGAACCTTTGAGCCACAAATTGAAATTTGGGATTTAGATGTTGTTGATCCTATTGAGCCAATTATGGTATTAGGTGAACAAGAAGTAGATGCTAAAAAAAAGAAGAAAAAGAATGCTGCCAATTCAGCAGTAACTTCACACAGAGGACCAATTTTAAGCATGTCTTTTCGGTCCTCTGATTCTAAATTAGCAAGTGGAAGTGAAGATCGATCGGTCATTATTTGGGATCTCTCAACACAAAAAGCATTTTATCATTTGAAGAATGTTGGTTCATCACCTATTCAAGGAGTTCAATTCCATAATACCGAACAACATATTTTGTTGGCATGTCCAATTGCAGACAAGTGTTGTAAAGTGTATGATGCTCGACAACAATCTCCAAAACCTAAACAATATCAATTCTCTCAAAATGGTGGAGATGCTGAATGTTGTTTATGGAACCCAAATAATCCATTCGAGTTTGTTGTTTCTCAAGACAATGGTTTTGTGACCTGCTTTGATATCAGAAAGGAAGGTTCAAGTGGTCCGGCTTGGAACATCAAAGCTCATCCAGATTCATCATGTTCATGCCTAAGTTTCTCAACGATTAAGAGCAATTTAATGGCCTCAGTAGGCAGTGATGGGTGTGTAAGATTGTGGAGTACCAAATCCAATGTTCCCGAATTAGCATTTACAAAGAACGTCAAGAAAAGTATGGGTGAAATATTTACATGCTCCTTTGCTCCAACAACTTTGAACGATGACATTATTCTTGCCTATGGTGGATCGGGAGGAAATTTGGGTGTATTCAATGTGTCAGCTCAAGCCAAAAAGGGCGGTAGCTCAACTACAGCAACATCTTCCAATCAGTAAAAGCAGCAATTTTGTTCATCAAGTGACAGAGTGTTCTTTTATTGGTTGGGATATGGAAAGCAAAGAATCATTTCAGCTGACTTTAGAAACGATGACTACTGTGTGATATTCAATAACGAACAGCACAAGCAAATAAATTAATTCACAAATTTTCACATCGAGAGCTGCAAATATTAATTTCAATAATTGAAAAAGCAAACAATTCTACCATTAAGAATGGCAAAATTCACATTGATTAGAACCTATTCAAAAAGTCCATCGGATTCCCATATCTCTAATAATATTTGGATCATTTCATTGAGTGGTATTGGCTTTTGGAAAGAAGGTTTCTTTGGATTGACCAAATGTTCGACAATGGCATCAACATCGACCGAATCTCTGTGGTCTTCATTTTGAGAGTTACTCGGTATTGTTTTCTTATCTTTACAAAACGCTCCGGTCACCCATGCTTGTCTAATAGCTTTCCATCGTTCCAATCCGACTCCTAATTCTGGTGCCACTGTATCGTATCGATTCATAGGATCATTTGGGTCATTACCACTACTTTTAGTATAAATTTGTGGAACAGAGGAAGAGCTATTGTTCGACGTCGAAGACATGATGAATGATGAGGTTGGAGAAAAGTGGTGATGATATGTATGATTGCCCGAGTGGGGTGGCTGTCGCGAGGTACAAGAGTGATCTTCAGTGAGTGTGTAGTTGGTGGGGAGTGGTTGTTGATGCGACGAAATATTTTTTGTTCCAATTCGGGCAACGGCACCGTTGTTGGGTTCTTCTGGTCGAGCGAGAGGCTTGTTGTTTGATTCTTCTTCTTCTTCATTGGAACTAGGTCGTGATGGCACGCGTGCTCTCGTTCGTCCTTCTTTAGAGGTGGCGGTGATGGCTGTGTTATTAAACCAAGGTGAGGTATCTCCTGTAGTCGTCTCGTCATGAGTTGGCCATGACTCTTCTTCTTCATTGGAGCTTGAATAGGTTCTTATCCTTCTGGTTTGAGCTGAATTCTTCTTGCTGGTGATTACAAATCTAGAAAGTGTTTCTTGATCGGAGAGAGGTCTTGCATCCAATTTCTCTTCAATTTCACGTAGTAGTGATTGATTTCCCATGGAAAGATTTGAAGAATTTGATCCAGACGATGAATAGGTGGAATGGACAAGAAGATTGTTGTGGTAAATATTGTATTGATCATCAGCGTCATCATCCATTTGAGATCCATTGGTTGTAGCTGATGATCGGATCGTATCATTTTGAGTGGTGGTGGTCGTGGTGGTGGTCGTGGATGGTTCTCCTTGTTGTTCAAATGATGATCTTGAAATCCATGACAAGGTTTGTTGTTGTTGTCGAATCAACAACCCACTCTTTCGGAGTTGTCTGAAAGCTTTAATGATGATGAATGCCACTATGAATAGGAAAATAATGACAAGTGGAAAACCAATGAGAATGAGTGGAAGTGGATGTTCTTTCCACAATTGAGTGAGTGTATCGGAAGAAGGATTATGAAAGAGAGAAGATAGGATATGTACAAGGATTGTTTGATATTGAGAAAAGAGAGAAGAGGTTGAGAGTGGTTGTTGTTGTTGTTGATGAATGAGGCTTGAAGGGATTGAAATTCGTGCTGCCGTTTTGAAAGTTTTTAAAATTCTTGTTACTAAATACAAAAAATTATATTATTACTGAGTGGGTGTTTCAGTAATAATATGAATCTTGGATGAGAGACAATTTCAAATAATTGTTATGTGATGATGACAATAGTCGGAGTGTGTGATGCAGTTAAAAAATAATTATTCATCAATGTTACTGTGGAGTTCAATGACACTCAAGAAGCGTTGTTGTGGGAATGATACTAATAATTTACAAATTTTTAAAATCACAATAAGAATGGAGAATTTTTTATTGAAAGTTAAGAAATCTCCGTTTATGAGACGAGTCTTGCCAAGATGATCAAAAAGGTGTATTACAGTCTGTTGGCATGCAAGAAATCTCTCTAGTGTATTCACACTTTCGAAATTGGTGTTTCCAAAGGATTTAAAGTGGAAGCAAGATATTGTGAGGTCCAAGCGCACTGGAAGAATCGCACATGCGTAGAGATGATTCAGAGAACCAAGTTCAAACACAAAAATTGAAGCAACATCATCAGCAGCACCCCACAACCGTTGTTGCGGTTTTATTTTGTGATAGAGTATACCCGATTCTTGCTTTTGTTTGTAATCATCATCAACCGCCACTGAGTTGTTACTAAATTATATATTGTTGTTCAACAGATTTCATCATTATGAATTTCTTTTTGGAGATTGTGAAACAAATCTTCATCCTTCTCAAGAAGAATGGACTACTCTATGTAAGTACAATATGTTCCATAGAATGATTGGATGATTTTGAATCATGCTCGTTTGCCTTCACTCACGCGTCAACCTCTTTTCCATGGATTTTTATCGTCTCTTGTGACTTGCACATGACGAATGAATGATGACCATTGACCGCGTTGATCCATCATGATGCATCCTACAACTCTGAAACTATTGTATACACCCTAAATAGCTCAGAAGATGGAAATCCACTCTCCTTCAACTCCTTTCCCCTATTCTCATTTTGGCAGTTCTAGTAATTCTTGCAAGTATTACTGAAATATCTTTTGGAGGTAAAAGTGTGACTTCTCAACCCGTGTTGAACATTCATTCTCCTAACATTGATATACCAATCAATGCATCAACCGCTAGTCCTCTTCGTTTCTATAATTGTACTTCATGGAATGGAAAATCATGTTACTCGTTGAGTGTCACTGCTAATGGTGTTCCAATGGGTGAAATTGTATTGAATCAATTTCTAGTACAAGATTATGGATTGGTTCAAGATAGAGACTATAAGAATTTTACAACTCAAAAACAATTAGAATCATTTCTTTATGAAAATCAAAATTCAACAATTATTGGAATTGCATTTCTTCCAGATTCTCCTAATACTGTATCTTATACTATTTATTACAATCGGACCAAAAATGATTTATATTCTCCAGTTCTATCTATTCAAAATTTAATTGACAATACAATTGTTTATTTGAGAATGAAACAATTAGGAAGATTGGACTATTTGAATTCTGAGAACCCAAAACAAAGTATTCAAGTCCATTATAAGAATTTTGCTCAACCACCTACTCGTAGAAATGGACAAGTGATTATTTATAATAGTAAGTATAGAGTGTCTCAGAGGACTTTTGAATCATTCTCTGTGTTTTTTTATTGTTTTTATTGTTGTTTTGGTTATTCATCATTGAATCGTCATTCTCTCACAACAACAATGCATTAACCACACAACTACTCATAACCGCCAAAACTACGACAGGTACTGGACCAACCTTCTTTAGTATTGGAGCCATGATTATTCTCATTGTCAGTTTGAACGGCCTTGTAGTTGAGAAAGAGGCTCGTTTAAGATTTGCCATGATCATGATGGGCATGAAAGACTCTGCTTACTTTATTTCATGGTTGATTACATTCTTTATCATTTGTGTGGTATTCTCATTGGTCAATGTTATTGGAGGCATGATCTTTGGAATTAGTATCTTTTTGAAAGGCAATTTCTTGATTTTATTAATTTTATTCGTTTGCTTTACTTTCTCATTGATTTGTCTTGCCTTTTTATTATCCACATTTATTAAGGAATCCAAGAGTGCATTGGTATTGGGATTTACAGTATTAGCAATATCATTTGTAAGTGGTAGTAATAGCAATAGTGATAGCAGTAATTATGTATTGAAATCATTGAAAATTGAAAACCAATATTTGTACACCACTCCATGATAGATTCTCAATCTCTTTGTTTCTAATGGATCTGTGGTATATCAATTGTACTCTCCAGATGTCACAGCTGTATTTAGAGTTATTCTTTCATTTTATCCTCCTTTTAACTTTGCAAAGGGTATGAGTCATTATTTTTTTCGTTGCAATTTTTTAACCACCAATTCGTTCATTTAAATGTACATTTTGATACACATCATGTACTTTTGCATATATATATATACATACATATATCTAAAATCTTTACATTTTACTTATAACAGTCTTTACTGACATTGCAACTAAAACGCTTCCAGTCTATGATGAAGTTCAAAGAAAATTTGTTCCAGGACCAGGCTATTCCTTTGATGATTTTGCATATGGAACCAATACCTATGATTATGTTCCAAAATCCTATGTTGGTATTTTGGTACTCATTTGTAATGGATTGTTATTCTTATTAATGTATTGGTATTGTGATAATGTCATTTCAGATGCAAAAGGTGTTCGAAAGAGTCCCATCTTCTTTTTATATCCTTCTTATTGGGGATTAGACAAGATCATGACACGTTTATTGAGAAAGAATTCGGATTTGAATATTAAAATTAATGAAAAGCAAGATGAAGAAGATTATCAAAATATGGAAACAGATGATGTCAGAAATGAATTTAAGAGAGCACGTGACGTTGGATTGAATGCTGTTGTGAGAATTGTATCTTTGAGACAGGTAAGTTTGAGTGTGTGTGGAATTTTGATATTTATATTTCATCATTATCACCCACCCACATGAATGTTAAATATATATATATGTATATATTCGTTTGTACTTAATATTTATTGATTCATGTGTGGATGGTTGGATCATGAATTTCTAACATGTATGAATGAATGAATGAATGGTTGTGCACAAATATTATCACCACACCAAATATTACCACACCAAATATTATCACCACCACACCAAATACCACACCAAATATTATCACCACACCAAATACCCAATTACCACACCAAATATCATGATACCACAGACCTATGCTGGATTGTTGAGTAAATTAGCTGCCAAGTTCCTTCCCGCCAAAATGGCTCAAAGTAGATTTTTTAGAGAGAAGAAGGCTTTGAGAGGTTTGAATTTAGTGGTTGAAGATAATCAATGTGTATGCTTGTTAGGGTAAGTATTGAACTACTATGTAATAGATTGAGAACTCTCAATGATGTAATCAATATCCTAGACACAATGGTGCAGGTAAATCAACTACAATGAACATTCTCACTGGTCTCTATCAACAAACATCAGGTGAAGCCTTTATTGGTGGACTCAATGTTAAGACATCCATTGAACAGATTAGAAAACAATTAGGAATGTGTCCTCAACATGACATTTTATGGGATGATTTGACAGCAGAAGAACATTTAGAATTATTTGGAGATATGAAAGGTGTTCCAAGATCTCAACGTAATGAAGAAGTGAAATCTCTATTAGAATCTGTAGATTTATTAGACGTTGGACATCACTTGTCTAAAACATATTCAGGTGGTATGAAGAGAAGATTATCGATTTGTATTGCTTGTATTGGAAGTCCTAAATTGGTATTATTGGATGAACCTACTACTGGATTGGTATGTTTTTTCAATGATATTTTTAAATGATATTGAATGGATTTTTAAAAATATATTTTTAAATGATATTGAATGGATTTTTAAAAATATATATTTAAATGATATTGAATGGGTTTTTAAAAATATATATTTAAATGATATTGAATGGATTTTTATATATATTTTTAAATGATATTGAATGGATTTGAAACATGTTGCAATTGAACTGTATTGAAATACTATGAATTCTCAATGATTTGAAAATGATCATTCTTTTTATCAATCATCTTTAAATAGGATCCATTCTCTAGAAAGAAGGCATGGAATTTAATTCATAAAATGAAAAAGGGTAGAGCCATGATTCTCACCACTCATGCCATGGATGAAGGTAAGTTATATTATGAATTTCATGTGTGTGTGTCATCATATTACACTGTAAATTACCACTATTACCAATACCACGATTACTGCCATTTCTGAAAACCCACGATTACTGCCATTTATGAAAACCCATGATTACCACTATTACCACTACCACTACCACCACTCACACCATATATAGCCGATTATCTTTCTGATCGTATTGCTATTATGGCTCATGGTCAATTGAAATGTATTGGAGATTCTCTTTCCATTAAGGCTCAATATGGTTCTGGTTATAATTTACTTGTGGTATCCAATACAGGATTTGAGAAACAAGTTCTTAAATTAGTTTTTAATTACATTCCCTCTGCAAAGATTGTGAGCCAAAGTGCAGGAAATTATATTTTCAATGTTCCTAAAGAACAATTAACTGAATTGGGTAATTTATTAGAATATTTTGAGAAATTGATGGAGAATCATGATTCTAACCATGATACATCACCACCCTTATTGAAGGATTGGGGTATTTCCCAAACCACACTGGAAGAAGTATATCTAAAGGTGACCAAAAAATCAGAATTTGGATACAAGAATCAGGATGATACAGCTGGATTGAGCACCATTGGAAGTGAAGCTAATTTAGAACAACGAGAATTGTTACCTCACAACCCACTCGTCAACAGTGAATCCGAGTTGACCATTCCTCAAATTCCTTCCACCAATGATTTTGAAATGAATACGATTGCCAGTAGTGGTGGTTTGGATCCAAACAACCAAACGACTCGTGAATAAACCGCAAAAGGGTTGTTTTGTGTTCATGACTTTTAAGTTCTTTGCAATATGGATTCATTCATATGAATTCTCTAATAACTGCTATAAGCTCAAAGGGGTGTCGTAATGCAAGGAACAACAGATTCAAAGAAAATGTTTCAACATTCACAATTAGCTAATTTTTGATCATGGTCGACCTTGATCAACAATTAGCTGCAAGCTCTAATTTGCTGGTATCATGTTCAAACTTTTCAGCTTTTCCATCGACGAAGTAACGCGCAAACCTAGGGCGTAAACATCTCGAAGTACATAACTGTCGTAAAACAAGCAATTAAGCCCAACACACAAAGAATAACATATTTCCCAACAAAATAGAGAATAACATGTTTGCCAACAAGGGATAATGACTGTTTCAGAATGTAATAAATGTTAGAGGATAAATATTATATTCACCTATCTGTGATGATAGTCGTACACTCATGTTTATGTTGTCTGTAGCGCATTCAACAATAGTACTTATCTGTTAAATCAAAATACTATTACAAACGATATAATAGGTATAAACTAAGTACAGATTATTATCGTTTGGTAGTCGTAATACAGAATCTACGTTATAGTGTATTAACATTATCAAATCATTCAATCCTCTGTTCGTATAAAGGTTATATACTCAATCTTAGGACTAACATATTCCATGGGTGTTCGTTGACAGTTTGGATAAATGTCAACTGAGACTTTGGTACAATCCATCAGTAACAATTTGTTGATACAAACAATACTATTGAGTGTCCACCAACAACTTTATTTCTGTACAGTTGTCCAACGTACTAGATTGTGGTGAAACTGAAATAGCTTTGAGAAAACTGTCGTGAATGGAAAAGTACACTGAAGCGGCTCTTGACCCTATAAATTTATTCAATCAAATCATCAACAAACAAGAAAATGTTATAAACCATTTATTGACAAACAAAAATGTTAAAGAAAATCAATGATAAATAAGGCCAAAGCTAATTAACTGTTTTTGTGGTGCCAGATGATCCCTTGCTCTTTCAAAATATAATTTGACACTCTATGAAGAGCAAACTAACAGAGCTTCCCAAGTCTTACACCACACCAATTCTTCGTTGCAGCGTATTGGGCACAAACATTGATGACTCAACAACTTTAATACTCAACACAAAAGTGTCAAAACATTCCTACACACCAAAAAAATGTTGAAACGAAGTTTGCAATACGCTGCTTTGTTTTCTTTATCGGCCACTGCTTCTTTCTTGTACAGCTCGATGAAAGATGCCGACTCACCCCTATATCCACATGTATTTATGCCCATTCTACAACGATTGGATGCCGAGGATGCCCATAATCTTTCGAAATTCATGCTAAAATGGGGACTCGGACCTGTCGATCGTTCCACCAAACATCATCACCAACATCAACAACATCCTCTCACACCAATGATGAATTTACAAACACAAGTATTCGGAAAATATTTTGAAAATCCAATTGGTTTAGCTGCTGGATTTGATAAAGACTCTGAATGTATGGAAGCCATTGAACAATTAGGATTTGGATTTATGGAAGTCGGAAGTGTATGTCCCAATCCTCAAGAGGGAAATCCTAGACCAAGAATTTTCAGAGTTAAATCTCAAATTGGATCCGAACAAGAATTTGATGCCATCATTAATCGATGTGGATTTAATAGTAAAGGAATTCATGTCACACAAGAACATTTACAAGACTATAGAGAACTTAAAAAATCATCTTTTCATGTGGGTGTTAATTTAGGAAAAAACAAATCGAGTCCACCTGACAGCATTCAAGATTATTTGATTGGAATTCAAAAATTAGCAAAATATGCTGATTTCATAGTGATTAATGTGAGTTCTCCCAACACTCAACATCTCAGATCCCTACAAGAAAAACATGCTCTTGATCAATTATTAGAACAAGTCTCGATGGAACTCAGAAAAGAATCACAAATACCTCTTCTCATCAAGATTGCTCCTGATTTGACTTTGGATCAACAACGAGATGTTGCTACTCTTGTTTTAAAACACAACATTGATGGAATTGTAGTTTCAAATACAACCATAGAGAGACCATTCCTTTCAAAGGATCATGATGGATCAACATCAGCATCTACTAGTACTACTACAACTACCATGGGAACATCTACTACTACAACATCTACCATGGGAACATCTACTATTACGGGAGGATTGAGTGGTCGACCTTTATTTTCAAAATCCACCAAAGTTCTTAAAAACATGTACAAACTCACAGATGGAAAGGTCACATTGATTGGTGTGGGTGGTGTTTGGGATGGATATGATGCTTTACAAAAGATTGAAGCTGGAGCTTCACTCGTTCAAGTGTATACAGCTTTTACTGCTCAAGGTCCTGCAGTGGTTGGTAAAATTAAGAGAGAATTATCACAACTCTTGAAAGAACGAGGTTATAAGGGTGTTTCAGATGCTGTTGGAGCAAAGGCTAAATTTTCAAAATTGGAAGAATAAATGTGTGTGATGTGGTGGTGGTGTGGTAAATGTGTGTGAGGTGGTGCTGGTGCTGTTCTTCTTTATAAGGACTATTACCACTATTACTTAATAACTGTATTCAAACATGTTACGTTTCATGAATTTACAACATGTACTACAACTGATATCTGATCCAATGATTCTTCATTTCATCCTCAGAATTCTGGTACAAGTAGATGATGGATTCAAAAGATGTTACTTTTTTCTATTCATAAAAGATGTTTCTTCTTCATCAAGATTGGTATTAGTAGTAGATTCAAAAACCATATCTACAAGTAGAAGCATGAATATTACTCCAAAAAAAGCAAGATAAAAGGCAAAAAACACACAACATGCAAAGAATGTAAATACAATTCCCTCTTTGACACTTGTCATGCATTTTCTAATTTTACATTTCATTCGTATTGGAAAAGAAACATGTTTCATAAATATTGGTAAATTTTCAAGAATCCAATAAGAAATGGTTTTCATGACATCTCTCGTTACGAAATGAATGTTAGAATGATTCTGCATTTCCAAATGAATGTTAGAATGATTCTGCATTTCCAAATGAATGTTAGAATGATTCTGCAGAATTGAACAAGTTGTTGTATTCATCATCCATTGATTCAATGCCATGGGCACTGAATTTTCATTATATATGTACACAACAAGTGATTCTAATGTTCTTCCATTCAATTCAATCTCTCGTAATGCATCTAATTCATTGGGTTGTAAATGACATCCACCTTTGTGAAATGGTTGTTGTAAGACTCGACATGTATTGGAAATGTCCCAATCTCGGAATCCATTCAATTTAAATTCCATCAATGAATGTGAATCATAGATTTGTTGTTGTTGTGCATGATTCTCAACAAACACACAGGAACCACTCTTTGATTCATGAGGATTTGGTGACCAAGCATGATGTGATACAAGATCTTGTGTTGGTAATATTGATCGATGACTATTGTCGTGTTGTGCATGATGATAGGGTTGTATTTGGTAGTTGTTGTTGTTGTTATTGTTATGGATTGTGTTCAACAGAATTCTGGTGTATCCTTGATTCATGTCATGATCGCACAATCGTCTTGTGCTCGAATGAATCAAGTTGTATTTCATTGTTGCATTGAAAATCACACGATTCATCATCATTTTTTTTAATTGGATGAATTAAAAAATTTCATGAACTGACAAGCCAAACAGAACACACAGATGAAACACACATTATTCCAAATCAATCCAAGAAGCGGAAGCTGACTCGTATCCATCCTCAATCATCATCACGGAAAAAATGTTAAAATCTCATTATTCATGGTTACAGCTGCTTATTTTTTGCTTATTCATGGTGACAACCATCATGATGATGTGGTCGAATGATTCAAACAAGCACCTTGGTGTACATGCACGTGTGATGATTCAAGACTATGATTTGATTGATGATAATGTAATTTCAAGAAAATGTCACCAACGTGGTCGTAGACGTGTTCATCGTTCTTTATCTACACAACCCTCCTCCTCCTCCTCACTCGTATTACTCGATGATTCATTACCTCGAATGTCACCAAGATGCACTCGGACAAGAAGAAAAACTCAAAAGATTATTCTTATTCAACAACAACAACAAAAGAAATCAACTCTGAGATCTTCATGTTGTTGTCAACAAAATCAATTCCCAGGTGCTGAATTGACCATTCAAATGCCACCCTCTGAACATCGAATTATTCTCAAAGCTCCTCCTCCTCCTACTGCACAACCAACTGTGGAACAACCACCCAGCACTACTCCAGTTGAAACTAAATCTCAACCAACCAATGTTCAAGTGAGTGTGGAATTAGGTATTAAGCGTGGTGGTGGTGGTGCTGGTGGTAAAAGAGTGTTACCCAATGTTGTTGAATCAGCAACTCCAACAACAACTCCAACCACAAATAATAATCAACAAACCTCTTCAAGTGGTAGTAGTTCCAGTGCAAGTACCAGTGGTAGTAGTGGTAGCAGCACAAGCAACTCTCAAGTGACTACAGAGTCCAGTGGTGGCAGTGGTACCAGTAGCAGCACAAGCAGTTCCACAAGCAACTCCAATCATAGTGAGTCTTCTTCAAACAGTTCCTCTCAGCAACAAGAAACCTCCTCAAACAATGAGAGCAGTAGTACAAGTACCACTACTACTACTTCTGGAAGGAGCAATAATCGTCGTAATCGTCGACGTAAAAAGATTATTCGAAATGTTATTGGCACAGTGATCAACAACAATCAGAGTTCTGTTTCCTCTTCTACAAGAAGAAGAAGAACAAACACCAGTCGTACGACAAGTACAACTAGTAGTACAACTACTACTCAGAGTGGTCGTCGTCGTCAACGTCAAACACGTACGACTCAAAGAAGTAAGGCTAGCAGTAGTAAGGCGAGTAGTCGTCGTCAAATTCGTACGACTCAAAAGACCACCACCAATAATAGTCGTCGTAATCGTAATCGTAGCAGTACAACTTCAACTACTACCAGGAAAAGACAAAAACCATCCACCACTACAACAACAACAACTAGTAACAATTGTCGTTTGAAATATTCATTCCCTTCATTCAAACAATGTGATTCAAGATGGAGTAGTGATAAACTTGGAACAAGTAGTGTAACTATTTGTAAGGCTGGATGCTTGATGACTTCGTAAGTGATTATTATTATCAAATCATATCAATTTGTATTCATATCGTATATATCAATGACCACACACACATGATCCATTCAAAAATCATCACACCAACACCTGAAACTCCTCAACAACAACCATACATACCCACCTATTGTGAATGCTTCCAACAACAACAACAACCACCATAATAGTATTGCCATTGCATTGAATGGTATTGGACGTACACCATTCACTCCTAAAGAATTCAATCAATGGCTCATTCAACATGGTGGTTATCTCAATAAGAATTTATTTGTATGGGCATCCATTGAGAAGGAATTTGGTGTTAAGTATGCAGGACGTACGACCAGTATTGAAAGTGTGGTACCAAAGAATTTGTGTGCTGGTCGATTGGTTATTCTCAAATTGAGACGAGGTACTACCAGTAAGAATGATCATTTTGTTGTGGCCACATCCTATGATGCTACAAGTAAGGAATTTACGGTAGTTGACCCTGCCTTTAATAGAAATAGATACAAATTGAGTGATATTGAAAGAAGTGATTCTTATACTTTTTAAGTGTGTTTGTTGTTGTGGTTCTTCATGTGGTCGACTCGTTTTTTATAAATAATAAACGAGATGGATTGGGTAGAAAATATGCTGCAAACACTTCAACAAGATAACATGTGAAAGAACTTTACGTTTGAAAATCTTCATAATTCATGTGTTTTATGTTTTCAACATGGTGTATGCCTATTGAAAATTCACTGTATCTCAACAATTATGGAAAATATAATCACAACGTTCATGATGGAATTCATTATCCTTAAAATCTCATTAAAAAAATATTCTCTGTTGACACGCGCGAGTGTTTTGAAACAAGCCTCCCTCACCAGAACTGTGTGTGCAGATTCAATTGTACAACCGCGATACAACAACAACAACAATACTCGTGATATCAACAATAACAACATAGTCAGAAGCATATACACTCAGTAGTATACAAAGGCAATCAACTCATCATCCAATGCCTCGTCTCACAAATCCATTCAAATCCAAAGCTCCTGCTCAGAATCAACATCTAGTTGTAGAGGATGATCGTATGTAGAATTGTGTCTTTAATACATGTATTGAAATGATATTATTATTATTGGACTCATTGTCAATTTGATCGGAAATCAACGTGCGATTGAATATATCGTTTTCTACCAACAATATGACAATCATATGAATTCATATGAACCACTCTTGGCCCAAATCAAATCTTTCCATGATGATCCTGTGATGAATCATATGAACTTACAATGATATAATAATAATATAATGAATCATAATAATATAATGAATCATAATAATATAATGAATCATAATAATAATAATATAATGAATCATCATACAAATATAATGAATCATAATAATAATATAATCAATAATCATCACAATAATCATATATAAATCATACATCCCAATACTTTAGATATGGATGAAGCCATTCATGAAAATGGTCTCAAACTATTAAATGAATCACTTGGAGATGATGAATTACAAATTAATTATCAATGGTGTTCCATTGTCAATTATGGTTTTCCTGAACCTCAACAACAGGATGATGATATTGAAGTCTATCAAGCCTATCATCAATGGGAAAAGACTAAAAGAGAGAAATTATTAGATGAATCGACACGAGTATGGAAATCATTGATTGATGAAAATGGAGGAACCACATGTAAATTATTGAAAAATGATTCCATGAAGAAAACAATTAAAAATACAATACGAAAATATTCCATACCACCATGGTATAGAAGATATGTATGGACACAAATTACAGGTGTTGATAAGAAAATTAAAGAAAATAGAGGATATTATAAAAAGATTTTAGAGGGTATGTATTTGAGTGCGTGAATGATTCTAAATTATTGAATTATTGAATTTTATATTTGGGGGTGTGATTTGAATTGTGTATATATATGACTTGAATTGTGTTTGAATATATATGACTTGAAATGTGTGTATAATATAATTTGAATTATGATTTGGCAAATATGTGAATATACACAATCATACAGTCCATAGAGGTCAATCATGTCCCAATGAAGCACAAATTGATTTAGATTTATGTAGAACATTTCCATCTCATCCATTCTTTTCTAATTCTCATTCAGTTGGAAGAATGCAAATGAAGAATGTATTAACAGCATTTAGTTGGAGAAATCCATATGTATCTTATTGTCAAAGGTAAGTATAGAAGAGGAAATGATATAACGATTTCATGAAATGTTTTAAATTACATCTCCATATGCATGGATGGATCCATGGTTTATATACACTATATACACACGCACTATATATACACACACTATATATACACACACACACTATATACACTTCAGTCTCAATTATTTGGTTGGTGCTCTTTTATTGCATTGTGGTGAAGAAGAATCGTTTTGGTTGTTGGTCACCATTTTAGAGGATATTTTACCCGCCAATTATTACAATCCTGAATTAACTGGAATGAGAGTCGATTCTTATGTGTTGGATGAATTGATTAAAGATAGACTTCCCAAGTTACATGCTCATCTCCATAAACTTGGTGTGGAGACTACGGCATTTGCAAGTGGTAAGTTGGAAATGATTTTTTACAAAATAATTTCATCATATTATGTGAATGACATACACGAAATAACTTTCATTGTGAATGGATCGATTGTGAATAATCATCATTTCACAAGGATGGTTCATGAGAGTATTTATTGAAGTATTTCCAATTGAAACTTCAATGAGAGTATTAGATTTAGTTTTTTCTGAGGGAACTAAAATTCTTTTCAGAGTTGCTCTTTCTTATCTGAAATTACATGATTCACACATTGAACAACGATATCACATGGGAGAAGTACTTCATTATTTAAATCACAGCACAAGACGGTTATATGACAGCACTCAACTCTTTAAACAATGTTTTACTTTTTACAACTTGAAAATTAAACAAATTTCTGAATATAGAGAAAAGTATACAGAAATTGTTGATGAAGAATCAAGAGAATTGGAACAACGAAGACGTGAAGTGAGAAAACGAGAAGAAGCAAAGAGGAAACAAATTGAAGCTCAATGTTTGGAAGAACGATCGCATTCATTACAGCATGATGAAGATGAACAAGACTCGATTCATCCATCACATGGTACAAATTCCACTAGTGTCCTTCCTCATGACACTGCTACTACTGCTACTACTACGACTCCTTCTCATCATGAAGAGGATCATGATCTCTCATTGAATGCATCTAGCTTGACCTCTGCACCCGTCCACAACAATGAAGAACAGTAAAAGTCAAACTCACTCAAATTAGCTCGTACAAACCTCATTTTGTTAAATACATACACAATAAATGTTGTTAACCCTTAACTAGCCAGTGGGACACAAAACACGGCAAGTGCCCCTGAATCTTTGAGTGAATCTTGCTGTTGGGAACTTTGTTCAAATATTTTAGGAGAAAAAGTTTTTAAAAAATAAAATTGTTGTGGGCAAAAATTTAGTTTCAACTGATTTCAGCAGCAAGCTTGCGTTTTTGTGTTTGCGCAAAAATGGGTTTTCGTGCAAGAAAAATATGGCTTTGAGAACAAATTTGATTTGTTTACCAAGGGGCAGTAAACTTGGCCAGGTTCACGTGGTGTCCCATACTTTGCGAGTAGTTAAGGGTTAAAATAAATGCACTACAAGATCACAACAAAATTTACTGTTCTCCCAAACTACTTGCTCCTCCTGCATTCAATGCCTTTTGAATTTGTAATTGTTTATCACGGTGGTATTTCTGACATTCTGTAATACGATGTCCCAATCCTTGACAATATTTACACTCGACTCGACTACCAGCACCCATATTTTCACTACCAGCATATGGATCATAAATGGTGTTCAAAATAGGTGGTACTCTCTGTTTAGCTTCAATTAGCAAGTATTTCAAATCCAATAGAATTTGTTCGGATTGATTTCTATTAATAAATGTTGTAGCTAATCCTGTTTTACCATTTCTACCCGTTCTACCAATTCTGTGAACATAATTTTCAATTTCACGAGGCATATCAAAATTAATGACATGTCTTACGTTTGGAAAGTCAATTCCTTTAGAAACAATGTCAGTTGCTACTAGTACATCTTTCTTTCCATGTTTAAATGAATCAATTGCATATTCTCTTTCAAATTGATCTTTACTGCTATGAATACTCACAGCTTCAACTCCTTTCAATAATAAATATTCACAAATGGTATCAACTTCTGATTTGTTTTGAGAAAAGATGAGAACTGGTGGTGGTGTTTTTTGTAATACTTCTAATAAATAGGTAATTTTGTCTTCTTCCATAACAAACTCAACTTCTTGTACGACATCTAAATTAGCAGCACCAGCACGTCCAACATTGACAATGATGGGTGTAGAGAGTGTTTGTCGTGCCAAACTTTGAATCTTTTCTGGCATGGTAGCAGAGAAGAAGACTTTTTGAATGTGATGATGATGACGGGAGTGTTCAGTTGATGAGTCTTGTTCTTGGTCATTGTTATATGGACGATTCATATCTTGTTGTTGTTGTTGCTGTTGATTCATATCTTGTTGTTGTTCATTTAAAAATTCAAAAATTTGCTTAATTTCTTCTTCAAAACCTAAATCAATTAAACGATCAGCCTCATCCATACAAATATAACGACAATGAGAGAGATGCATCTTTCGATCATTGAGCATTTGAATAAGACGTCCAGGTGTAGCAACAACCATATGAATACCTCTTTCATGTTGAGTTGAAGTATAATATCGTTGTTGTTGTCCCAAACCACTGCTACTACTACTACTACCACTACTACTACTACTACCAAATATTCGATCTTCTCGAATACCTCCAATACAGAGTGATACATTTAATTGAATCGTACCGCTCGAATCGTACTTTTCAATTCCCTTAAAAAAATATTCGACCAAATCAAAGGTTTGTTTCGCTAATTCTCGATTCGGACATAATATTAATCCAAGTGGACCATCTCCTTCTCGTAATTTCTTTCTTTTTTCTTCTAAATAACAATACATGACTATTGGTAAAGTAAATACAAGAGTTTTACCACTTCCAGTAAAGGCAATTCCAATAACATCTCGACCACTTAATAAACATGGAATACCTTGCATTTGAATTGGTGTTGGAGTGGTTATATTCTTATCATCCAGTAATTTTAAAAGACATTTTGGAAATTTCATATGTTCAAAGGTGAGAATGGGTGGAGGTATTTCCCTTCCTTGGACGTGAATTCCAAATTTATCCAAAATATATTCTCGATCCATATCTGAAAGTGATGAATAAAAGGAAGGAGGAGTCCATCCATAATTTAAATATTCAACAGGTGTATGGTCATTGTGGTGTTGTTGCTGCATGGTATTTAAAAAGGATTGATTCATTAATTCTTTTAAAAGTTCATTTTCTTTTTGTTCTAATTTTTCTAAATCTGAGAGTTGAGGTTGAGATTCTTTCAATTCTTTACTCTTCTTTAAAAGACTCTTTGATGTATCAAGATTGAATGAAGGAGTATCATCGGTCGTTACAGAATCACTCTTTGCTTCTTGATTGAGAATTTCCTTGATGAGTTTTGTTTTTTTAAGAGTTGGAGTCATGAACGTGGTTTCATCATCATGAGTCGTCGTCGGCGTCGTTGTCGTATCGGCATGAGCAGCAGTAGCGCTCGGTGGAGTAGACTTGTCATTTCGTTTTCGTTTTTCTCCCATTTTTCGTTTCCACTCTAAATAGGCCGAGTGATCATTGTGCGAGAGAGAGTCGTCGTTGTTTGAAGACTCGGAATGTTGCAACCGAGTCGAAGACGTTGTTAGCTGATGATTGTTGTTGGACATTTTTTTTGGTTGAAGGGGTATCGACTTTGCCACTCCGAGAGCTTTTGGTGGGCTCTAATCATATTGAAGGAGCAATCATTATCATGATGTTGTTGCCGAAAGTGTTTGATTATACATCTATCTGTAAGGATGAATGTAGAAGAAAAACATAAGCAAACTTTCATCGTCAATAAAAAAATGGTGAATGTTTCTGATGCTCTAGGGTTGACTCGCCGTTTTTTCAGTGCGATAAACAACCCAGTGCCTGTCCGTTCCGGATGTGCTGTATTGAAAAAAACAAAACCTGATTTAACCTCATGGTAGGTTCAATGATGATAACTGGAAATTATTGAAATGAGTGCTCGGGATGAAAATTTATGTGCATTCAAAATGATTGTCTAAATTATTTCGGATTTATGATGATGGCAAATTTTAAATAATGAATATCTTTAATCACATTTGGTGGAAATACACTTGAAATGATAAATTTTTGAAAATTGATTGGATTCCGACTCGATGATATAAACAACAGGGTACCACCACAAATAAGACCCTATGATTTGACAGGACTCTACTATAGCAGAGAAGAGCAAATTAGACTTGCAATGGCATTCAGATTAAAGTTGAGAGGAAAGGGTCCACCAAAGAAGGGTCAAGGAAAGAAGTCTCAAATGAAAAAGAAAAAGTAAAAAATTTATTTGAGAGGCAATTTGGATTTGTAACTAATGGATGTTGGCGTCTTGGATCTTTTAGAGTCATCATAGCTCCTTCTGAGGTTGAAATCATTGGTCTTGGGTGTTGGTGTTTTGCTTCTTGGAGGTTGACTAGATTTCTTTGGAGCAACTACCTTAAATTCATCGTCGTGTTCATCTCGAACCAGTGTGGTAGCTGAAACTGTATCGCCTTGTGACGATTCTATCTCTTCGTCATTCGTTGTGCTCGATGAGGGTTCTAAATTCTCTTTCTGATTCATAGCCGAATCCTGATGACTTTCGACATTGCTGTGATCTGTCTTGCAGCAGTCATTCTCCAATGCTTGTTCATGCATGTCGATATGGTGCTTAATCAATTGTTCAAGCCTCTTCTGTAAAAGTTCATCAAGTTTGTAAGTTTTTGCAAAATTACTGGCCAATGTTTCTGCGGAATCTCCTTCATGGATTGCAAGACGTCCACTCTTTCCAACACCAAGGTTAACATCCATGTAGAGGAGAGGTTTTGACTTTTTTCGTTTGTCCAGTTGGAACGAAAATGGTTTAAATTCAGTTTTCTTGTTTTTGAAATCGTCCGTTGTTGTTGCAGCTTTCTCTCTGACATTGTTGAAATAATTGTACAATCGTTCTCGCTCCTCATTGCCTTTTCTTATTCTTCCAATGGTTTCCTTAAATCCTTTAATGGAGTCAAAATCAATGGACTTTGAAAGACTCACATTCTTCGTTTGTGAGGTATCAGGACGAAAAGTACATTCTTCAATTTCTCTCTCTGCAGCTGTCTTTTCTGAAAGTGGTTTTTTAGGTTTGCTTGCCATTTGGTAAAGCAAGTCAAATCTTGAAACGCTTGATGCATTGCTATTGTGAGTTTGCCCATAGGACTTTTTTGCAGAGTTGGTTCTGGGTTGGAATGTGCAATCAGTCATCTTCTTCTTTTCCCATGCCTCTCGATCTCTTTTCATCTTTTCTTCCATTTCACTGTGTTGTTTCATGAGTTTCAAGTACCTAGGTTCATTTTTCGTGTCAGATTGTTCGCTGGATTCCCGCTGCTTTTTAGGGGTTGAAGCATTAATGTTAGGTTTAAATGTTAAATCCTTATCTGTTTCTTTCTTAATTTTTTCAAATCGTTCTTCATTGATTTTGGAAAAGGCGATTTTGTTAATTGAGAGCTTCTTGATGGAGTGACCTAGTTCCTCTAGCTTGTCTCTTATTGGTTCATCTGATTTTGAGATTAGATTCTTGTCGAAGATTGCCATCATGATTGATAAATATCTTTCAAAGTGTATAGATCCACTTCCTTCAACATCCATAATTTTCCAAATTTCGTCAATGATCGCTTGTTCCTCCTTCTTGGAGGCAGAAAATGAAAGATTGGACAATACCTTTACAAATTCAGAGAAAGTTATGGTCAGCTCGTCCTCTCTTGGACAATCTTTAAATGCCTTTGCCAAATCCTTGATAAGTTTTGCCTTTAAAAACTCTTCAGATTTCTCGTTAACTTTAAATTCTTGGAGCTTTTTGGCTTGCTCTAATGCTTCTTCCTCTAATTGCTTCCTTTTTTGCTCGCGTTCTTTTGCTTGATGGAAAAGTTTTTCGTCTGTTGGAGTGCAGGATTCGCTTCGCACAGATTTTGATTTGGACTCTGAAGAAATGGTTGTGCTATTGAGGTCCATTTCACTTTGTTCTTCTGAGGGTACTTTTTTTGGAGTGAATAATCTGTCGAACACGTTACCTCCCCTTGTTCCTAGCTGTTTTGACGTTTCTGTAATCTAAAGATGGGTGCGTTGGAGAATAAACAATAATCAACTTGAAACTTACTTGTGGAGTGAATGAAGCTATGCTTTCTTTTTCTTCTCTGGTCTTGCGTTCAATCTCACACTTTTCAAGAAATTCTCTTCTTCTTTGTATTTGTTCATCAATTGATTCCATAAAATTAGTTCTCTTTAAACAATAATCATGTTTTCTTTTCGAAAATGCATTTCACCTACCTTTCCTCTGAATGAGTAATCGGAAATATTGGGCTTAAAGGTCATTTGTTTCTGTTCTTCCAAACGGGATCGTATTTCTTTAATTCTTCGTTCTCGTTGTTCCAAAATTTGTTTTGTTCTTTCTTGCACTGGATCTGTGGTTAGATCTTGCAGCAACACTTTAGACTGAAATAATCATGAATGTCATTCCGAAGAGTTTCTTTTTAAACTTACATTTTCGGAAATCTTTGGTTTAAATGTACATTCGTTTAATTCTTGTTGTGTATATACAGTGTGTGGTTTTTTCTTGCCATATAATTGATAATCGGCAGTAATTGTTGAAGGAGAAAGTGCCCTTGCGACAGGAGATCGGGCAGTTTCGCCCATGATGTGTTGTTGGCTCATTTTTTTTTGAAGTGTTGTTTACTGTTTTTTTTTGGCGGAATGAGTGGATCGTGTCATTCGGTCGTCACATCATGACAGATACATTCGAGAGAGAGTCGTTTATTATCGAAGAATAGATATGAGGAAAATCGTCAATTCAGCCAAGCTCAATAATAACACCACAGTAAAGTGAAGGGTATTAGGAACGTAATACACCAAGCCGAGACCTGTGGGGCAATTACCTGCATCAATAATAGAAACAAGGGATAATAACCCCCACAAGTGCAGTAAAATCCACGTCACAATACCAATAATCGTTTGTGCTTGAGGACTCAGTTTAAATTTCGAAGAACGAGTTGTTGAGGATGGATCTGTGGATGTCACGCTTTCTTCATCTTTCAGAGGTTCCAATGAAATGGAGGTACCAAATAAATTTCTATACAGGCTAAAACTGTCTTGATGAACGAACTTTCGATCTTTTTTAACAACTGGCTTCTTTTTAGACTTTGCTTTTTGTGGATGGCTTGAATTCGGTCGCTTTGATTTTCTCCTCCTCTTTCCCTCTCGACATTGAAAAATAATTAAAAATATAAAGAATATCATAAAGCTCAAACAATTCACTAAATCTGACAAAAGAAAATATTTCATGTAATCAGTGTCACAGGTAATTCGAAACGAATTTCCAAATATAAATAGTGTTAAAAAAGTAAAACATAAAATTGTGAAAATAGACAGCAAGATCACATGCGCCGCAACGTTCCTTGTCCAATATGAAAATCTGTACATTCTTCGAGAACCACCCTCATAAAGTGTTCTAAATTCCCTTATTTGAACTTGCTCATTGAAATAAATCTTCCTTTCTGTTGCTGTCTCATCACTAATCAATGGTTGTGGTATATAATAACACGCTTCTGAAGAAGATTTCGATTTCTTTAAAATTGGTTTCCCTTTCTTCTGCAAGTTGACATATTGGTTGGAATTAAAAGATGATGTTTTTGATCGTAATTTTTGTGAGGCCGTTGTTGAATCAGTTCCAACAGAGGAAAAGCTGCTCACTCGATAAAACTTGGTTGACTGATGAAAGATTCTTGCTGGTTTGGGAGTATCCCCTGAATTAATGGATTCAACTTCTTCATTTTCTGGTAGTACTTTTCCCTTCTTTGGAGCAATCTTTCCATGTAAAATGTTGCCATCACTAAGGGTATGAATATTAATCTTACTTGCACTTTGAATGCTATTCGTACTTCTGGAATACGTTGATAAACTTGAATGAGGATGTTGAATTAAAGAACAAGTTCTTTGAAGTGATAAACTGGATGAAGAATGTGAGGCTTGATCTGTGATGATTGTCGGAATCTCTCGATCGCTACTACTGGAATTTGTTTGAGAATTTTCTCTCATTTCAAGAGTTGGGGTTGGTGTTGCATTGGAATGATCAAGGGAAGAAGTGTTTAACCTAATTTCTTGTTGCGTCGAAGTGAATGAAAGATGTTTAGAAATCATCCATGTTGAAGTTGGTCTTGGAGATGGTTTCTTCAATGGCTGAGAACAACTTGGATCATCTTGAATCCTTGTTGGATCTTGCACCATCTTTTTCTCAACGCTCCTATCGAGTACGATTTCAGAGGAAGAAGGTAATTTTGGAAGAGATACAAATTCAATCATTTCATCTTCTGATTCAAAAGTAGTTGTGGTGGTTGCAATTAATTCATCTTCTTGATCACTGATGGATCCACAACTAGTACTTATTGAACCATCATGGGTACCATAATTTTGATCAATAAGTGAATCCATAAACGTTGATGGATGTGTCGAAGAACCGCTAGCCTTTTGATATTTAAGGAGGGGAGATGAATTTATGGAAGGAGATTGTAGGATAGAGGCAGTAGTTGTTGCTGTCGATGCGTTTAGCCTCTCATTGGAGGAGGTACCCAATGTTACCACATGCCGTCGATTGTTGTTAGGATCATGTTCTACATCCGATAAAGTTGTTGCAGTGTTGATGATGACGGTGGTGGTGGTGGAATTGGTATGAGAGGAATCAGATGGAAGTATCATAATGATATTCTCATTAAGGCTTCTCAATCGCTCTTCGTCGTGCGCTGTTGAAGACGAATGAGCAGCAATTTCGTTTTTCATGAATTTTTTCAAGTGGAGGCGGAGTAGAAAAGGAGAAATCCACAATGAACCGCATGATGATGATTCATGCCCACTGAAAATATGATGACCCATGTTGTAATTGTATGATTTCATTCAACAGCTCCTTCATCTTCGCTACTACTACTGGACCAATCAATGTCCTTCTTGAGCCTAAAATCACTCAACCAATGTTTAACCTTTTCTTTCAATACTTTTCCTTGTTCTTCCTTTTCTTTTTGAATACGAGATTCAATCACTGCTTGTTGCAAGTTTCTAAAATAACGTTTCAATAAATACATTTCATAGAATTGTTCTGCCTTCTTGTTATTTTCATATTTCCTAATGAGTCTTCTCTCTTTTGTTTTCTTGTATCGAATTTTCCATTGAGTGAAATATGTTGTGAACAGAGAACAAGAATAGTGTTCTATGGCATCTTGCATAACTTGTTGATTCTTCTTTACATTCATTTTCAATCCTTTGAATGCACGAGACATGAATTTCCTCTCCATGGCTTCAATTCTACGGTCAATACATTGTTGTTTCATGACTCTTTTCAATTCCAATTCTTCCATGACATTGGCACGTAGAGCAATAAATACTAGTTTGACAAGTTTCAAATGATAGATGTGATCCATTTCACGTTCCTTCTTCTGAACTTGTTGCACCAAGCGTTTGAGAGGTTTCAAAATTCGATTTCGTGCCAAAGTATTCAAATAATGATTGTGTGCCTTTTCTCTTTTCTGAATATTTTCTTGTCGTTGCAATTCTTGTTCTAAGGCTTTTTGTTTGAGTAATTCTTTTTCTCGTCGTTTCTCTTCCAGGAGTGCTTTTTTACGTTCCAATTCTTCTTCTAATTTTTTCTTTTCTTCTTCTTGTTTTAATTTCTATCATGAAATCAACCAATGGTGAGGTGCAATAACAAGTCATGGATGAATAGAGTGTGAACATGTTGACCAACATGTGCAGAGAGGTCATGCGAATGTTTTCAATTCCAATCGTACAACGACGTTATCGTTGTTTTCAAATAAATGCTATTGGAATGAGTACAATACTTTTTCATACTTACCTCCTTGCTCTCTTCTTGTAATTTGTACTTTTCTTGAAGTTGTTTCCATCGTTCTTTTCTTTCGTTCACTCGTTCTTCCATTGCTTTTAGGAAGGATGGAGTTTGTGGAAGATGAGAGTGTTTCTTTGTGAACTTTTCATGACTATCATTGTTACTTGTACATGATGGTGGTGGTGATGATGACGTCATGGTTACTTGATTGGATGATGCTATTCGTTCAACATGAATGTTATTGTCCTGTATGGAAGGTTCTGAATGTGAGGTGAGATGATTCTGTGAATGTTCCACAACACACAATGACTCACCATGGCATGTGGAAGGTACCGCTGTGAGATTGGAAGGCAAACCATGAAGAATATTCTCTTCGTTTTTCCTAGTGATGGTATTCTCATTGCTGTTGTTAAGGTTGGTCATACTTTCTTCAACATCTTGAAGAGTCTTTGTGGATTTTTTCAATACCTGTCTTTGTTTGTGTTCACCAGCATGATCATTTCTCTGCTGATGTTTGATATTAGGATGCTTGTGAGTATTATTGTTGTTGTTGGTGTTGGTGTTGTTGTGGTGGTTAATATTATTATTATCACTCGTAGTGCAAGACAATGAACTCACTGAATGATGATTAGGGGTGTCATGAAGGGCTACTTCCTCTTGTTGTTTTTTCATCTTCTCAATAAAATGATTCATCATGTCCCTTCTTCTCAAATGTTGTCTCTCAATAATTTTTCGATCTCTTGCAATTTTGTATTGACATACCCATTTGAGAAAACATGAGGAGAGAGACCGACTTCGATAAAATTGATCTGCTGCTTGATTTCGTTTCTTTTCAAGTAATAACATCTTTTCTATTTGTTGTTTTTCAAAGACCTCTTTTTTCAGTTTGCAATTTTGGTAAAGTGCTTTGAAGGCCTTTTTTTTAACTTTCCACTGAAAGAGAGTCTTTAATCATGTCGAAGAGTAATCATTCAGAAGAGTAATCATTCATGATGTCGAAGAGAACACACATAGGAGAACGTTGAAAAAGGCCTTTTGTTTTACAAAAATTCAACAACTCTTACCTTTGCTTTTAACAATAATTGAAATCGTTTTGCACTCTTTTTCATCCACAAATTAAATATCTTGCTCTTCAATGTTAAATTATTGTTCCTCAAGATTTCTTCAGATATTTTTTGCAACATTTCAGTTCGCTCTTTCTCATGCTCTTTCAGCACTTTCAATTGTTGTTGTTTGACTTTCTCCATCTCATCTTTGCTATTCACAAAAAATTGTAATTTAAGAATTATTTAACACAATGTAATGACAATGAATTCAAAATATCATTCACTTACATTTGTTGATGTTGTTGAATTGTTTTCAGTTCTTGTTGTTTCATTTGTTGAACTTGTTTTAGTTTGTTCTTTTCTTCTTCCAACTGTCGCTTAATTTTCTGAACCTCTTCTTCTGCTATTCGTTTTTCATTTTCTGCAATAAATATTTCTTTCTGACTTGTGATATAATTTGTTTTGGGAGCAGTGTCTGTGATTTTTGAAGGAGCTTGAGACACCTGGGTTTTTTGAACGGAAGGTTTTTTTGAGACAGTTTTTTCTTCCATTTTGTAATCCTTTCCTAACAGTTTGAATCTGAAAGCTTGCAATTGTTGTTCTACGGAATCACTCATTGTAGGATCTTTCACAGGAGTATTACTTGTTGTTAATAGTACACCTGTCGAATAGTTTTGAGTCTCGTATGTAGTACTTTGATCGCTGATACATTCACTCAAAGGTTTGTACTGAAACAAGGATGATTCATGTTTTTCATCTTTTCTTAAATCATTACAAGTTGGACTCCATAAATTATTTACAGACATGTTTGTATTTTTACATTCTTCAATATTGTCCACAAGTTGTAGAGTTGGTTGTTTTTTCCTCTCCATTGAAATTCTTAATTTTTCCCATTGAGAAAGTTGGGAGGGTTTCTTAGATTTTACTCTTTCAAGATAGTTTGAAGGAGTATTTTCTGTCGTTGTACTTGTTTCTGAAGAAACATTTTTAAACATGGACGAGGAATTTCCTGTCACAATGTTCGATATCAAATTATTAGGTTGCAACGTTACTTGATCGGAATCCATTGCAAAGTATTTTCCAACATTATGTTGTATGGTCCATTGATTAAGGAGTTGTTGAGCTTCCTGTGCTGTTTCGTCTGAAGAAGCTTTCATATCGGAATGTGTTGAAAGATTTAATAATTTTGGATGAGAGTGCTGGTGTGGACGTGCTGTTTTTGAAATTCCAGAAGTGTTTGAAGATTTTAGTGGTAGTGCCTTCTCACCAAGCGTTGGTTCTCTTGTATTGTAATGGTTGGTAGTAGCACCAAGTTTACAAGCACTGGTACCAGAGATGATCAACAGGTTGGAGGATGCATCATCGGAAAGGTGTGCTGATGTGGATTGAGAGGAACCTGCTTTCAACATGTGCTTCGGGTGCTGTCCATTCTTGTTGCATTTCATTTTTTAAAGAATTTGCTTTTGCCACATGGCGCCAAAATTATTATTGGTATTTACAAAAACTTTTACTTTTGATATTGTAACATATCATCGGCTTCATCATGTTCAGTCTCATTCTTATTCTTTTGTGATTCCCAATAAGCTTTACCACCTTGAACGGCCAAACTACCACCTACTTTGGCACCTTTCACAGCTCCTTTGGCTACAGACATGAATCCACTGGCTACCTTCTTTTGCACTTCTTTATTGGTAGCAGCATTGGCAACAGCATTTCCAACCTTTTGTTGCACTTCTTTGTTTCCTGCTGTTTTAGCAAGAACATTTCCAACGGATTGTTGAACCTTTTCATTCTGTGCAAGAGAGGATACAAATTGATTATCTGTATTCTTGGCAATCATATTTCCAACTGATTTTTGATATTCTCGATTGGTAGAGGCATTTGAAACAGCTGAAGAAACACGTTCTTGAACTTTTTCATTTTGAGCGAGATTGGCAACACCTTGACCGACTTTTTCTTGAACTTGTTCATTGTTCACGACATGACCAATGCCATTGTAGACACGTTGTTCATTATGTGTCAAGTCAGAATCAAGATGACCATGTTGTGAAGAGGGTCGAGGTGGAGGTGGTAATTTTGTTGTTGTTGTTGTTGTGGAACTTTTAACCTTGTTTTGAAATGATGAAATACCTTGATCCACAAATGAAGAATATAAAGAGGTGTTTTGAGTTGGTGGTTGTTGATGTTGTTGATTCATTAAAGACTTGGGAGGAGGTGGAGGTAAGGTCGTAGTAGTAGTAGTTGAAGTAGAAGTTGAGGTCGTTCCTTTAAAAGGAGGTGGAGGTAATGTTGTTTTTTGTAATGATGATGGCAATGGAGGTGGTACTTTTTTGATAGTGCCAGTAGTTGCAGTCGTAACACTCTGTTTCAAGGCAGGAGAGTTCCTCTCTTCAGGATACTTTTTGAAAATCTCTTCCAAGACTTGATTCTTTTCTTCACGAATGGCTTGTAATTTTTGTAAATTATATTCCAATTCTTGTCTGTATGGATCTTGGTTAATTAATGGATGTTCATTGGGTAATTTTATACTAATCAATAATTCATAGGCGTATAAATTGACATAACAATTTTCAAAATCACAAAGCTTTTTGTACTGTCCTGCCATTTTGAGAAAAGCGGCACCATCTTTAAAGTATTCGGAGGGTGATTTCTTTTCATCAATATATGGAATTTTCTTGGAAGCGTTGACGTGAAGAGTTTCAATACGTCCTGGGAGTGGCATGATGAGATGGAGGTAATTTTGATGGAAAGTATTTGATGAATATTATGCGGTACTGAAATAGACAACAGGGATCAGAGTCAATTGACGACTGCTCGATGGGAATGTTGGGTAAAATGGGGTGTATGCTGCAATGATCGTTGAGATATTTTTTTGGATTAGAAAGGACGTCAATGTTCAATTTCCGTGTTACTCGCTGTTGTGTTAATGGCCAACAACGATCTTCATATTTGACAAGAGAAAGAACCCGGGTTTAAAAACTTGTGTCATAAAAGTTCAACAAGAGACGAGAGGAAACCAAAACAAAACCTCAGCTGACATTAATAAAATGAATTTTTGAAGAAAGAAAAAATGCAAAAAGCCTCATCTGTTGTCATGAGAAAATCTTTCAAGTCTTGCACCACTCATCTTCTCAAGACTTCTCTCATCAGCACCGCCGGTTCATCAGCTCATCAATTGGGTAAAAGATTTTATGCTACTTCATGTATCAGCACTCCCAACAAGCCTTGCTATCCCGGTGCAGTAAATGCCACTTTTACGCATAATTTGGAATTTAGATCAAGTCTTAATCCTGATGGTACTCCATTCCCAATTTTCAGCATCATGTCAAATGATGGTGAGATTGTGAACGAAAAGGCATTCAAAGAAATTGATGTGAGTATTGTTGTGTTGTTCTATCATTTGTCTTTTAAAACAAATTTTCATTCACGGAATATATAATTTTTGATATTTCAAAAACTTTGGATGATTGATATTTGTTGAACGTAACACGATGATGATGGTATTCATCATTTAAAATCGGTATTCATTGTTTTGAATGCTTTCTCCCAACAGTACACACCAGAACAAGTAGTAGACCTCTACAAGACCATGATTCGTCTCGAAACTATGGATGATATTCTCTACAATGCCCAACGTCAAGGTCGTGTCAGTTTCTATATGACCAATTACGGTGAAGAGGCTCTCCAAGTGGGTTCGGCTAGCGCTCTTTCTCCCGATGACATGATTTTCGCTCAATATCGTGAAGCTGGTGTTTTAATGCACCGTGGATTTACTTTGAGTGAATTCTTGAATCAATGTTTTTCAACTATTGAAGATTATGGAAAAGGAAGACAAATGCCAGTTCACTACGGATCTAAAAAATTGAATTTCCAAACCATTTCATCTCCTTTGGGAACTCAAATTCCACAAGCAGCAGGTGCTGGTTATGTTTACAGAATTCAAAATAGTCCACAAGTTTGTGCTTGTTATTTCGGAGAAGGCGCTGCAAGTGAAGGCGATTTCCATGCTGCTCTCAATTTTGCATCGACTCTTTCATGTCAAACTTTATTTATTTGTAGAAACAATGGTTTTGCAATTTCAACTCCAACACGTGATCAATACCATGGAGACGGTATTGTCGCAAGAGGTATTGGATATGGAATGCCATCGATTCGTGTGGATGGTAATGATTTATTTGCTGTTTATTATGCTACTAAACAAGCTCGTCAGTTGAGTATTGAGTCAAAGGGTCCAGTTCTTGTTGAATTTATGACCTATCGTGCTGGACATCACTCTACATCTGATGATGCATCTCGTTATAGATCTAATGAAGAATTAATGTATTGGAGAAATGAACAAAATCCAATCATACGTGTTCGTAAATATTTGGAAAAGAAACAATTGTGGAATGATGAATTGGAAAAGACTGAACGCGATACTAACAGAAAGACTGTCTTGTCATTATTGGCTAAGGTTGAACATGCTGAGAAACCACATTTGGATGAATTGGTTAAGGATGTATTTGATTCAGTGCCACCAATATTACAACAACAACGAGAATGGACTGAAAATATTGTTAAAAAATATCCAGAAGTATTTGAGGGACACTAATGGAGTTATTGTTCATTATTGTACACACATGATTGCAGGAAGACATTACAACGATTTAAAATTATTTTTTCATGAAAATTACTTTAATTTACCATTTGCTCTCTTTGGTTACAACCAAATATCTTAAAGCTGCAGTAGGATAAGAACAACAGCAATGACAAAGCCTTGTCTCTTATTGATTATTTTCTTCTTTTCTCTGCCATGGGGATTCAGATTTTGCCTTTTGGAATTTCTCATTAGTCACTGTGGATGGTGGGATTGAAACTCCCTCACGTGGTTTTGATTCTTCTTGATCTGTGACAAACAAATTCTTTTCCTTCATCATTTGATCACTGAAACTCACGTCGGGAGGCTGATCCATTTTCTTATCACTTCCAGCCATTTTCCCTCCTTTCGTTTGCTCCGATTGCTTTTTAGTCATACCAGGTTCTTGAAACATTTTCTTACTGCAATGAAGAGAGTCCAAATCCACACTGTTGTTGTTGTACATTCATGATTCGACCTTGAATGTCTCGGAATGCAAAATTTCCAATTCTTCTATACTTGACAACATATATTTAGATATTATCTCATTATGAACGATATAAACAAGTACATTGTTGATCAGTTTAAGGACTATTTTGATGTGCACCCGTTCATTTACATTTCTGAGATGATTGAGGCTTTAAAAAACTTGACAACTTTTGAAGCATGATCAGCGCCAAAAATTAAAAAGAAATGCCAAAAACAACTTGCCACCATTCATCGTCCTCTCAATCGGAAACTCTTGACACCAATAATTTTTCAAAACAAAATCAAAACAAAATGAAGAGAAAATCCAATTGTAATCCGAGAAAGAAAAATAGGAAAGAATTTGTTTCCAATCTCAAAAAGAATCAACCCCCTCGTCCAATCATTCTGGAATCCTCCACTCAAGAGCACAAAGATGTCATTGAAAATCATTCTAAATTCAAACAATCGAACCAATCAGTAATTTCCTCCCCTCAACACAATCATCCTCAACAAGTGCTTACTCCCTTCATCCAAGAATGTCTTTTCAACACATTGGTTCGAGATGGATCATTGTCTTCAGGAACAGAGCAAAAAGAAATATTAAGAACGACCTACAAGAGTGACTCTCCTTGCGTTCAAAACGAGGTGGATCTCAACGATGATCAACAATTGGAACTCATGGCAGAGATTCTTTCAGATACTTTGCTACAACGTAGAGGTTTCATTTCACAACGGTCGAAAAGCATTCGCCAAGACAGACATGACGACTACACTCAGACAGACTCTCGAATAATCCATCCTTCAGAGAAAGCAACACGTAATGAAAAAAGTGAAGAATGTCATTGGGATTTTTCATGTCCTGTCTTTGATGGATCTCAAACCATGATGAAACACCAAAAGACACCATCAATGGAACCATCATGGAACGAAGAAGATCAGCATTCATTCAAAACTCAACCATTCATTACTATTCAAGGGAACTATCCTGTGCATTTGAACACTTTTACACCATGCCATCAAGAACAAGATCCACATTATCATAATTCAGAAAAGTTGATGAATACTACAAATCAAGATTTCCAAGCTCAATTGAAAGAATTACAAGAAATGGCTGAAAGACGTGCACATGATGCATTAATATCTCAGTATTTGAATGAGAAAATGAAAAGATACATGTTTACAACAAACTCCAAAGAAAAATCCCTCTCACATCTCTTTCCAGGTCTATTTAGAAAGCTTAAATTTGATTTA
Source organism: Naegleria lovaniensis (assembly GCF_003324165.1). Lineage (NCBI taxonomy): Eukaryota > Heterolobosea > Eutetramitea > Acrasida > Naegleriidae > Naegleria > Naegleria lovaniensis. The sequence continues at coordinate 176,758 of NW_025407845.1, forward strand.
GAATTGAGGAAAATGAAAATGTATAACGACACTTTCACCACACCTACCATGCAACAGTTGATGGATGAGATGAGAAATGTCGTCATTCGTCATCGATAAAGTTTTTTGTAAGCGCGCGCTTTAAATTACAGAACGTTACACTACAAAAAATGAGCCTTAACGTGTTTCATGAATCATCGTTGTCAAAGGATCCTGAGAATGTTCAGCAGCACGGACAGGATGATCAATCAAAAGCACTCACGATTTTTAATGAATCGGGTGGCTCCCAAGAAGAAGGTTTGAGTTCAGACGAGTTTATGACTGTCTCGTCAAGTCCTGAACAACCTCGGGATGAGCCATTCGATGGTTTAGCTTTAGAACATGGGGATGATGAAATATTTCGAGAAGATTTTCAGAGTATGCTCTCATTTGCCTCTCCAATTCCAATGATGGCAGTCGACGACAAAGATTCCTCCCTTCATTTTCCAAAAACTTTCCTCTCCAATTCACCTCATGAGAACCATCATTCAGAATTTTTCATTCAAAAATCGGAAGATCCATTGACAGGATACGAGACGCCAGTGAATAGAGAATGTAATAATAATTTATCAGACTGTTCGGCCATCCTTCATGCATTTTCTGCAAATTCCCAATGGAGTGATGTACCGTTAAGTGAGCTTCCTGGTTTTAAAACTCCTTTGAAATTTATTACACCTCCAGTTAAGAAATTTATAATTTTACCTGATTCTGCACCTAGAAATGTAATATCGACCTTGGTACTGTCAAAGGATTTCTCCTCAACAACAAAAAGGAAGTCTTTGAAAGTTAAAAAGATGAACATTAGTGGAAATGCTCTTCGTTTTACGCCAAATTGTGAAGACAACCACTACTGCCAAAGTGCTCAAAATGATCAAACAAGTTCAACTGCAATCATCGTGCCAAACGAAGATCAACATGACAAAAGCAGTGGAATATTTAGCTCTTTAAAAGAATTACAGTACTATGGAGAGAACAAGTCAACAGAGGAAGACTCTTCCGTTTGTTGTCATTTGTGTCGTTGCAAAGACGCTGAAATTCATTCACTGAAAGAGCAGCTTGAAGATCAAATATCCAAGTATAATCTCCTGTTGAAAGAATACGATTTATTGAAGGAGTTGTATGAAAAAACAGAGTCCACTTCTGATACATCCTCTGTCAACTCTCTTACCTCTTCCCAATCATCAGATTCTGCAAGAAAAGTGCTTCGAAACGTTATTTCTTTCGACAATGTGAAATTCATCAAACTCTATTGCCGTGTAAGAAACTTTACATGCGAAGAACTGGAAGAAATCTCCAAGATTGTGAGTGTAGATACAAATTGTTGCAACCATCTTTCCCAACTCGTTCGTCACACCACAGGTGATGAATGCAATTCTGAGAGTTCTTTCTCTCCCCAAACAGAACAGTCCCTTCCTGTTTTAACAACAGATGATTCAAAAGTGGTCATTCGAAAGTATTTAAACAATACTATGAGCGGCGTTGGAAGCAAAATGTCAAAATATGAGTTTCATTTTGACAAAGTTTTTGGATACAACTCTGACAATTCACAAGTTACAGAATCGTTGAGTACTTTTATTAATAGAGTTATCGATGACGAGCCTCAACAAAGACTTACAATTATGGCATATGGTGCCACTGGTTCGGGTAAGGTATGTTAGAATTGAGTTCTTAACCTCCAACTAATTTTGATGATTTCAATTATATTGATAGACCTTTACCATACAGGCGATTATGAACTATGTCAAACCAATGATCTTTTCCAAACTTCAATCAAAAATTGTTCAATCCATCCATTTTAACTGCTTTGAGGTTTACAATGAGCAAATTGTTCTACTAATGAATACAGAAGCTGACCAATTCAAGTTGGTACAAAATGAGAACGAATTAGAAAAATTAATTCAATCCTCTCATAATAAGAGAAAATGTGCTGAAACAGAATTCAACAAGCGTTCATCAAGAAGTCACTGCATTTACAGATTTAAAGTATGCTTTGATGAAAACGATCAAGACTATTGCAATATTTTAAACATTGTAGATCTTGCAGGTAGTGAAAGACTTTCGAGCGATGAGTTTTTACAGACCCAACTCAACACCTCTCAGAATAATACCCCTCGATCGAGAGATGTCAACAAGGAAGAGGCATTGAAAGGTCTTAAAAAAATAAGGAATACCGAAACTGTGAATATTAACAAATCGTTGAGTGTGTTGAGCCAAGTGATCAAATCGTTGGCACAGGGATCAAAATTCATTAATTATCGAGATTCTACACTGACTAAAATTCTCAAACATGATCTTTCTCAAGTAGCGCTTGTGGTGAATTTAAAACCTCCCACAAAAATTAAGGACAAGACAGAAGTTGAGAGAATTGTCAATTCTTTAACATTTGCGAAAAAGGCAAATGCTTTTGAAATTTCAAATTTCAAGTAATTTACTGTCTAAGGAGCAATGGTGAGTAATAAAAGAGTGATAATACAGGCTGCAATCACAAATGCAAGAATGATCATGTCTCTTCTATTTTTTTGTTGAATTCTCGTAAGCAGACCATCAATGGCAGGGAAACGAGCTTTGTTGGAATCAACCAATTAATTACATTCAATTAAAACAATCTTCTCTAAATCTTACCTTTCATTCCGTTCAGCACGTGATCGAAACTTTTAAACATTTCCATTTGCTCCTCAAGAGTTGCTTTCGAGTATTGACCTTGGGTTATTAAATTTTGCATTCTAGTGTTTGCATCTCTCATGCGTTGAATGTCTGATCCAAACCTGTTGTTTAATCCTAATAAAGAATCGTTTTCATTATTTCTGTTTCAAAATTAATAATAAATTTAGAGTTCATTGACTACATACTCTACATCTTCGTCTGATAAATATAATAAATCATTTCTATTTTTCTTGTTGGACACTCGTTGTTTGATTGTTCTATATTCTTTTTTACAGTTGTTATATATTGTTAAATGCTGATCATATTGATAAACTGTTGATGATGTTATCAAGGAGTGATTATTTTCATCATTAATAAATTCTTTCATTTTGTCATTCACCTCTCGGAGCTAGTGTATGTTATTATCCGGTGTGTACTTGTATTCATCCATACCTCCTTTAGTAAGTGATCAATTTCCTCCGATACCTTTTTAAACAATTCTTCAGATGAAGAAATATTGTTCAATGATGGTGTTGGGTTCTGGAACAGCTCCTCTTCAATCTTGGAGGCAAGATTTGAAAACGTTATTAATTTCTGTTCGATTTTATTTTCTAATTGTGAAGATTGTTTTAGATATTGATTCATTTTTTTTGGAGACTGTTTAAAATAACGTCATCAATGAGGTCAACAAGTCTTTGTTTCTTTCTCAAGGTTTTGAGACAAAATGAAATCTCCTTAAATCATGAGTTATGAATCTCTGTGCGATTATTGAACTTTGAGTGATACAATAGTTCTAATCTCTTTATCTTGTTTGATATCTTCAAGGACTCCATTCAATGATTGAGTTGTAGTCTCATCATTCTTGTCGTTGGATTTATGAAACAAAATTGGTTTGTAGAATGAGAAATTGGTTAAACTAAAAGTCTTCCAATTCGGTGAAGTTTGATAATAATAAAATCTCAAATTATTAAACTGCATATCCTTTTTGTAATTTGAATTGAAATCTTTGCCACAATTGATTCGAACGTAATTTTGAGAATCGTTTTCATAATTTGCATTTTCCATTAATTGAAATTTTGAGAGGAGAGTAACGAACATTCCATTTTGAGCCTTATATTTAATAGTGATATGAGAGCAATAATAATTCCGAAATATGATGAAGGCTATCTATAGTTTCCGATTTGATGATCATTGAATTTTATTAGAGGCAGCTGCCTCAAATCATTCTACTCACCTGGGTTGGCTTTTCAAATTTTATATCTTGATAGATCAGGCAAGGCCTTTTCGATTGTTCCTTAACAATTTCCAAAGGTTTAAATTCGCACAGCACTGGTGTATTCATAAAAGTTGGATGAATTGAGCTTTTTTTACAATTGAAAATACAACATTTTTCGTTGGCGCTATTCAAAGTGATCACTTTCAGAGACACAGAAAGGTGGTTGCCATTGGCAAAAAACAAGATTGTTGTTGTAAAAAGGTTCCTACGATCTATTCTTGGAACTTTCATCAAAAAATATTCGAGTCATCCTCATCACAAGCAAGATCATCAAGCGACTTCCTATTGATCTTCTCCTTTCGGGCTCAACGCAATATTGAACAACAATAAAAACACACCACTGATCAACAAGCCATGGCCGATAAACGTCTTGCTGAAATTATCTCTACTGGTCAATATGCTACTCTTCTTTATGAGTGCGAAACCTATGAAGTTGAACACTTGTCTGTTCAAAAGCAATCGCCATCATCATTTTACTATGCTTGCTTCCTCTTAGGCTACATGATCAACAATGATTTGAATAATTGTAGATTTTTATGGAAGAGAATGCCAACGGACGTGAAAAAGAATGATGACGTGAAAGGCATTTGGGAAGTTGCCAAGCACTTGTGGAATAGAAATTATGAAGGAGTCTATCAAAGCGTTGCTGCGTTAAATCCATCATCAGTCCATTTGAAAGAAATCATTCAATACTTTGTTAGACAATTACGTCAAAGAACGTTGCAATTGATTTCTAATGCTTATGCCAATATTAATACAAACGATTTGATGAAGTGCTTGGGTGTTCCTGATGTCAATGCCCTCAATGAGCTCGTGACTCCATTGAATTGGAAATTTGATGCCACTAACAATTTGTACATTCCTGAAGTTGTTTCTGTGAAACCTCCTGAAATGCCAACAGGATTGGAAGCCATCAAGGGCCACACTCAAAGATCTGTCTTTTTGGAATTGGAATAAACACTACTTCGAACACTTTTCTATCATCCATGACAAGAACACATGACAAGCAAGGAACAAAAAATAACCTCCCATACCTCGCTCGGCAGAATTGTTTGATTGCTGACTTGGTTCACAACAGCTATTCCTCCAACTCTTTTTGTTATTTTGGTGTTGTTTGTTTGAATATTATTCAGAATAATATCAACAAAACTCCTTCTCATTTTCTACCGATCCAATCCTTCGGAGCCTGAATTATTCTGCTCTTATTATTTATTACGTAATTTACTTTTTGAGTGATTTTGAAAGTTTACCCATAATCATCAACTACCTTTCCTCTCCTTCCTTCCTTCGAATCGTTTGTTGCTGTTATTATCATTTAAACCGATAATAATAGTATCATACAATCATAACCGACATCACGTATTTTCATCATCATCACAACAATAACAACTACTCCCCAACGTCCTCTCTACAACACCATCGTGTTGATTCATCCATTCGTGTTTATCAACAATATATAACTACAACAACAACAAATGAATAACAATCCTGCTGCTCGCCCTCCAATGTTGAACGTTTCTACGGTCATCAAATCCAAATGGAAAATCCAAGGTAAACTCGGACAAGGTGCTTTCGGTGAAACCTATGCTGCTGTAGATCTTCATAGTGGAGAAGATGTTGCTATCAAAGTTGAAAAATTGGATAATAAGAAGATGATTCTCAAATTGGAGGTCATTGCTTTAAAGAAGGTTCAAGCCTGTCCATATGTTGTGCGGTACATTCATAGTGGTCGCCAAGATGATTATAACTTTTTGGTGATGGAAAGGCTTGGAGAGAGTTTAGCTGACCTGCGTAAGAGAACTCCTCGTGGCGCTTTTTCTATGAGCACAACATTGAGACTCGGAATTCAAATGATTGAAAGTCTAGAAGGAGTACATAAATTAGGTTATATTCATCGTGACGTAAAGGTATGTATTTATGAATGATATGAAAAAGAATTTCTAACATTAATAATTCAAACATGACTTGTTTTACATTTATGCCACTCTTCAGCCCTCTAACTTTGTTATGGGAAGATCAAAACCAAAACGTGGAAGAGCCTATCTTATCGATTTTGGTTTGGCTCGTAAATTTAAACTTCCAAGCGGTGAGATTAGACCTCCTCGTCGCAATGCTGGATTTAGAGGAACAGCTCGTTATGCATCGATAAATTCCCATCACTCTAAAGAATTGGGGCGACGAGACGATTTATGGTCAGTCTTCTATGTTTTGGTGGAATTTGCTTTAGGATCATTACCTTGGAGAAAAATCAAAGACAAAGAACATATTGGTGAGCTTAAAGAGCGTTTCACAAATGCGGAGCTTGTGAAAGACTTGCCCAATGAGTATCAACTTTTTATGGAACATTTACAAAAATTAGGATATGCGGATGAACCTGATTATGATTACTTGAAATCTTTACTTTTGCAAGTTTACAGCAGAGAGGGCTATTCTCACGATGAACCATTTGACTGGCAAAGAAAAGAAAAAACTTCTGTGCCTCCTCAAATTGATATTACAAGTATTGTAGATGATCAACCAGTCGTTTCTGCTGATGACAGACTTCCAAATAGATTTGTGACAGGTGGCCCAAAGAGTTTGGACAATGATAATCAAAAACCTACTCAAGCAAACAAGAAAAATGACAATGAGGAATCGGAAAAGTCAGGCAAAGGTTGTAAATGTATTATTTTGTAAACGTTATTTTTGAATATCACTATCCACTGATTCTGATTTCTCATTGAGCGCATCATCTCTATTAGTACTCTCTGCTACTTGTGCTTTTAACTCCAATTTCAAGAACTCCATGATTTCAAGAAGGTTTTCATTATTGATGAAGCTATCACTTCTCATCTTAGCTTCTTTCCATTTGGCAATCAGATCTGTTAAACATTTAAAGGTATGTTGTTGTCCCATATTCAGAAGATCGTTAATAGTTTGCTCTAATTTTGGTAAAACATTTTGTTTTAGGTCTAGTAATAGAATTTTTCTACCTCTAGCATTATGGCCTTTTGGAGCGATGATAAACTCTTTGGCAATTGTCTTTACATGTTTTTTCAATCTATCAAGGGTTAAAACAATGTGTTTTCTGTCAAGATTATCAACAGGCATTTCGAATTGAAAAATGTCTGATAATTTTACGTCTTCGATATTCCACACCTTTGTCAATTTTTGTGGAGAATGTTTGAAGTGATATGGAACTTTTTGGTAATAGAGATGTGTTCCCTTAATCGCTCTTGGATCTTTTGGAGAGTTTACGGGGCTATACATTGGTGATAATTTTCCAAGCTTAGAGAGTTGAAAGGCAGTGATGAACCTTTCTTGCTCCTCTTCCCTTTGATATCTCATTTCTGTGCTTTCATACCAGAGGGAGAATGCTATGTAAAGATTGATAAGACGTTGAAATTCACTATTCTCACAAACTGTTGGACGGTGTTGCTCAGCTCCAAACATTAGATCCGGTTTATCACCTTTTGGTACCTTATTCATTGGCTGCTCGTAGAAACCAGGCATAAACTCTTCTCCGTCTTGAGGAGAAAGTATTGAGACAGGAATAATTGGAGGAAGATCTACTTCTGTTTCTAACAGTAGTAACGGTGATGTTTTTGAGCTCTGAAACGAATTCAACGGTGAGGTTGGCGTTTTAGGGGTTTTTGATTTAGGTGGAGAAGGATAGGAAGCACTTTTTTGTTCAGATGCTTTTTTAGAGAATGCTCTTCGTTTTGGACGAGGACTTCCATCACTTTCTGACGAAACTTGAGATATATTGCTTACGGTCGTGTTTACACTTTCATTTGCAATGGCCTTACTGATTTTTGGTCGAGACAGTGTTTTTGAAATGATTTGACGAACAATTATGAGCTTAAGAGATCCATCCTCGTCATTCGTAACGATACTGCTCATATGATCAGAAGGTTTGTCCGTAATCACATACTCTGCACAAACGTTTTCTCCTTCCTTAACTTCCTTAAGCACTAACTTTTTAGCAAGGTCATCTCCTCTATCATCTTTAAGTATCAAATCCGAGTAATATTCTTCTTCCGCAAGGTCAAGGCTCAAAAACATTCGCTTCTTAAGGAGCAAAGCAGAACCTGGCTTAAGAGCATCCTTAATCTTTAGTCTCAGTTTTGTGCTTTTTGCCATAATAACCCCCAATAGAAGAGTAGATTCTAAATTTGCCAGTTTTGCTGAAAGGCTGTCAAACTCATGCTCCGTGGGATGGGTGTGTGTTAACTTTCGCTGAGATATTTTCTTGTTGAGCCGTTTCTTGTTATATTTACTCTTTTCATCCTTTTGCACGGTTACCATCTTCTCGAAGGTATTGTCGAGAAGAAGCGATATTAAGAAAGATATTGCGTCATAATTCTCAATAAGAGCTTGTGTCACACCCTCTCCTGAAGGCGCGCTTTGCAACAAACACCTCAATGCTTTGATAGCAATGGATGCTGTTCTTACTTCTCCAAGCTTCACAACATTGACAAATGCAATCCAATATTTGTTTCTGATGAATTCATCATGAATACTTGCTTCATGATCTATTCTAAATAGAGTTTCGCATAGTTTGCAACAAGACTCGATAACTTGTGGACTCTCATAGTTTAGTTTAGCATGAAGCAATTTTGACAAATCAGCCACAGAAACCTCCTTAAATTTAGAAACATCACTTTTAAACAAGGTTTCTAGCGTTTCCAAACTTAGAGCTCTCACATCATCATTGGTGTCTCTAGACATCATTAACAGACAGTGGTCAATGCAATTTTCTTTGATAAGGTCTTCAGCAAAGGAGACACTGAACTCTCTTAGAATGGCACTGTAATAGCTTCTAACAAGAGGAACTGTCTCTAGGGTCATTAACTCCATAATTAGAAGCAATCCTTGTTGGAAAACCACAGCAAGTCTCGCAATTTCGTTTCTACAAACGAGTACAAACAAACACTCAACTACAAGCAGTCGTATTCTATCATCCGAAAGCATTGCAGGCTCGTTAGGAACATTTCCTGTCGGGATGACTAAACATTCAAAGAGAACGGTAAGACCTTCCTGCTGTATCAAAGATTCTGCGCATAGCCTAGAGAGTTCCTTAAATTCCGTTTCTCGTGATTCGTCCTTTACGGGCTCTAACGAGCATACAGATATTAACTTGGCAAGACATTTTAAAGCGTAGATCTTTAAATTAATGAAAATCTTTACAATCTCATTAATACTAAACGTTGATAGAGGGGCACTCTCGATATTGGATAAATCTAAAGAAATGTAATTAAGGATCATTGTAAGGAATGAGGGATTTCCGTTGCAAAAAGCCACTTCCTTTATCCTTTTGGGATCAAGATCAACTCCAAGCAACGACACTGATCTCGGTTTGCAACCTTTTCAATATATTATCAAAAACACGTACCTGCCAGCTGAAAACACTCTAGGGATTGATCTATCAGAACGACATTGAATTCCTCTTCACCATCGGTAAATTGTTTAATGAGCAAGTAGCAGTCGTTAAGGCATTGGCATACATTCTCCATGCAAATCTTTTCTTCGGCCAACGGGTCATTGAGCATTGGATTACACTCCTCCAAAGCATCAAGGGCCTTCTCTACATCTTCCATAACGTTTTGAGCTGGTGAAGTGGGTTTTTGCTTCATTTTTTTTGCAGCTTTCTGTTGAGGGCACAACAAACTCTATTGAGCAATCACATTACTTGAAAGAACGATTTCATCATGAAAGAATTTCATACGTTTACACTCTCCTCCTTTCAAATTATTGGTCAGGAAGGTCGTTTCCCGCCTGGTCCCTGCTACAAAAAATGAATAAGATTGAAGACGACCCACATTTCACCGAGTTGATCCAGCAAGTGAAGACTCCCGTTGATACATTCTATTTGATGAAAAGCTTGGGAAAGACAAACTTTTTAATCAAGCACCAAGGCAAAAAGTACAAAGTAACAATTGGAGAAAAAAACGAATGTTCCTGTTCTTTGAGAAGGACCTGTAATTGTATTCATATTCTATTTGTTTTAATGAAAATTTATGGCATTGATGAAGATGCCGACTTGCTTCGGAAGACAGGATTTAATCAGTTTGAACTAAATAATATCCTTTGCGGAAAGAAATGTTTTTATGAAAAACGAAAGCAAAAAGAGGCTCAACTCACAAATAAGCAACCAAATGACGAACCAGAAAAGAAAGGGCCTAAACCAATTGAAGAGGGAGACTGTTGTCCTATTTGTATAGAGGATATCAAGTCAGAAGAGACTGATAATTTAGTTTGCTGTCGTTTCTCTTGTGGAAATTATATTCACGCCTCTTGTTTGAAGGAATATTTTGCTAATTGCTATCATAAACAGAAACCATGCCCGTTCTGCCGAATTGACTGGAAAAATGATTTAGACAATCAACTTTTGGAAATAACAAACAGAAAGTTGAAGAAGAAACTATCTGAACATCATCCTGTATTTAAATGTAGCGAGTGCGAACAAATGCTAGACCCTAAAAAGAAAAGTTTTATTTGTCAATTTTGCTACAAGGTCCATAGTAGTGTTTGGGCCATGTGTGGTTCGTGTTATTTAAGCAAAGATTCACACGTGCAACATAAGGGAAAGTTTTTCGCAATCTCAATTGGAAACGCTAAGAAAATAGATCATGAATTGTTAAAAGAGGAGTATCTATCAGAACGACAGAAAGATATAATGCCTTTTGCATATTATTGTAATAGACTTAAAATGACAGATGCTCCTTCCCACAACAAGATGTCCTACTGCACACCGAAAAAGCCTCATTCAGCTAAATCGGTCCGCACCAAACCTGAGTCAACGTCACCTCCAACGTTCCCTCAAGAAACAACAACGACATCACCTTCTCTGGCAGTAGTTGGAAACAATTTTTCAGACTCACCAATGACTCCGTCCATAGTTTCGAATTGCAAAACTCCTTTGGTGAAGCAATCCAGCACGTCAAACATCAAGAAGGGAATAACTGTCAAACAAAGCTCTTTCCCAGCTCATAATGATTTGACCTCACTATTGACCATTGTTCAACCTCAAATAACCATTCCCCCAAGTTCTCCTAGAAAGCGATAAAGTTTTGGCGCCATTTCTTTTACAAAGCAGAATTATAATTAAAAAAATGAGCACAAGACCATTGATGAGCAGAGGACAATTATTCACTGGATCACAAGGTACTGCAGGCGGTACAGCCAGACGAATCGGAACTGCTGCTAGAGCAGGTATGCAGACAGGAGGTGTCGGAGTGGGTTTGAGTACAGATATCACAGTTGAGGACAGACCCGTCACCCGAGAAGGAATGTTCGGAATGAAGACTGGAAATACAACACAAAAGAGACAAGTTCAATCAGCCTCCTATTACTTAGGAGAGTTGCATGCCAAGATATCAATGCTGACCGAAGAGCTTGAGAGATTAAGAAATGAAGGACGAAAACTGCAACAAGATCGAGTGCAGTCAGAAGTTCTGGTCAAGAAAGAAAATGATCTTAAGGACGAACTGGCTCTACTCTCAAACAAAGCAAGAGATTTAAATGTGAGCGTGGAAAAACTCCAGCAGTTTGACGCCATCAATGCCCAAGATAGAGAACCTTTGGAAAAACTCAAAGCACAGTACGAAAAGTTCAAGTCTGAAAACGAGAAGTTAAAGGAGTCAAACAACGAAATATTTCGAAAGAGAAACAATTGTGAAGAATCAGTCAGAGAAATAGAACAGAAAATTCAAGATTATAACGACGATCTTGAAGACAAACTTAACATTGACCTTTCTAAAAAGAATCTCTTCTTGTCCCTAAAAGAAGAAAGAAGTGAGCTCGAAGAAGCACGTATTTCAATGGAACATCAACTGCGAGAATTGAACGATTACTTAATGGGAGATGGAGGATCTGTTCTTTCTAATGACCCTCAAAAGCAAAAATATTATGAAAAGCTTCAAGAAAAACGAGCCTTAGAAAAACGAAAACAAGACGTGCAAAACAAGTTAAGTGGAGGTACAGTTACTGATGAAGAAAAGAATCACTTGATGCTTCAAATGAAAAATGATAAACAAGACACTGTCAGAATAACCGAAGCCATTAAACAGTGTAAAACATTGGTGAACTCTGAAAAAGAGAAGCTGAAACAATTGCAAGACCAGCTGGACTCGCATAAAGGTGAAAAATCGAAAAGCTATGCCGAATTTAAAAACAAGGACGCAGTGCTCACGAAATACATGGCCAATTTTGACACAGACAAGAATAAGGAATTAAAAGAGCTTGCAGACCACCAAGAAATAATCGTGAAATTACTTGATCACATAAGCAACAATATGGGGGACCAGGAGAATCTTCCAACCCAAAGCAAGTTAGAAGAAATGAAGGATGATCTTGCATTCAAGCAAGACCAAAAAAATATCTCCCTGTCAACACTCGAACGATTGAAATTAGATTTAAAACAAAGAAAAGAAGAGCTCGAAAAAGTCAATAACCTTGAGCAAAAAATCACGCAAGACATGAAGAGAATGGATGAGTCCATGAGAGAAATGAAACATTCACTTGAAACTTATAACAACATCGATTTGCTTAAGCGACAATATGAGAAGCAAAAATCAGAGCTTGTAGAGAATAGGGAACAGTTAAAACTTTTAAAGGAAAACCTGAAAACAGAAATGCATTTATTAAGCAGGCACAACACAACTCTTGAGCGAAAAATCAAAACCAATGATATTTATACAATCCTCAACGACCTTGAGCAAAAGATCAGAGTGTATGAACAAAATAATTTCCTCCTAAATGATTACATTACACAAAAAGGAGCTGAATCTGACTACACCGATGTAAAATATAACACCATGAAGTTAGTGAGTGATGTCATTGAAATGGTCAAAGAAGAGTCCAAACAATCCTATTTCTAAGTTTGAATGGTGTTACCCCTCACTAATAAATGAGTATAAATTATGACATCTTCTGTGAATGTAAATTCAAGACTTGAAGCGACTATTTTAAAATCTTCAAAAAAATGGCTCCACAACAATCCGGATACTCCGCTCGCTCTCAAAGTTCCAGCAACAATCGCAATAAACCTCGTAGAGAACATGGCAATAGTTCAATAGCATCATCGTCTTCTTCCATGGATGACGCACAAGACATCACTAACCAAAAAACTCTTCGAACTCGAATTAAAAACATAATGCAAGCTTCGGAACCTCAGCACAATAACCATCATCATATCAAAAAAAAATCATCACACAAATCTAAAATTCCGAAAGACATTCTCAAGAGGTGTTTTTCTCAATTTCAACAACTCATAAGACAAACTCATATTGAACATTATTTTGCTTCTCATCCGCAAGAAAAAACAAAACGACGATTGACCGAAGAAGATCTTGCTTCCATTGAGCATTTACATATTTATGATTTTGATGGAACGTTATACGAAACCTTGCTACCTGAAGAAGGTATACCGCTCTATGAAAGCGTAACGGGTAGACCATGGCCTTATGGAGTTGGTTGGTGGTCAAAACATGAGTCGATCTCTGCATTTTCTTTTTTAAAAGACGTTAATAATGAACATGTTGTAAAAGAAGGTGAAGCTTTAGAACATTATTTATTGTTGAAAGCCCAAAAACAGAGACATGACTTGATTGTAATGATGACTGGTAGAAAAAGCTCTTTAAAGAGATCAGTTATTGAATTTTTAACTTATAGGCTTGAAGACGAAACCTTAATGCCAGAGGTCATGTGTTTCAAACCTGACGAATTTGGAAGTAACACTCTGGGATACAAGGTGCAACATATATATGCTTTTTGTAATTCATTACCTAATTTAAAATTTATCACCATGTGGGAAGACAGAGTAGAACATGCCAACAAATTTAAAAATTTAACAATCAAGAATTTCACACTTAACACTTCGATCACCATAGATGTGAAAATTGTCGGTAAAGAAAAGGATAATATTGCCACAGATGAACAATAAAACGTCATGCATGTTCCAAGAATTTGATTCACGACCAAAGAATTTTTATTGTCAACTAATTCACGATTGGAACATATTGAGGACACCACATTCTTTTTCCCACATATTCTTCCATTTCAGCATTTGAATCGATGAATGTTTTGGACTTGTCTGCAAATTTCAAGGCATTTCCTTCAGACACAGCCTGTCTAATAACACCGACAGCTACTTTTTTAGTGACCTCTCTAATGTCTTCAACACGTGGATAGACTTCCTTTCTTTTGATTGCTTCATCACTCACAGAGGCAGCTAACGATTTGGAAGCAGCATAAAACATGTTATTTGAAATATGTTTAGAACCTAAGTTAAAAAAGGTAAAGTGATCTGATGAAAAACTCTACATCTTGATACCTACCTGCCAAGATGCTACCAAGGCCTACACCAGGGAAAATGAACATATTATTGGCTGTTCGTTTGTGAAAATGTTGTTGAAAAATAATTGAGAGTCAGTTCAATGTCAACGACTTTGAATACAAACCTTGTGGTGGTCTAATTGTCAACCCATTTGGTAAGGTAACATCGTCAAATGGAGATCCACTAGCAAATACGCCTCTTCCTTCTGTACATCTGAAAACAAGCTCAGCACTGGCCTCTGACTTGCTTGTTGGATTTGAAAGAGGGAAGATTATAGGTTCTTTTCCTCTCTCAGCACATTGCCTGTTCATTTCTCTCAAAATATCTTCTGTGAACAATCCTCCAACACCAGACAAGCCAAGAAGAATGTCAGGCTTTACAGTTTTGATAGTTTCAAGGATTGAAAGACCTTCTGGCAGGTCATCTCTAACTTCAGCATAGGATCTTTGAGAGGCAGTAAATGCTATTCCCTTTTCATCTCCTTCTTCAATTCTTCGTTGTGTTAATAATCCATCCTTATCAACAACATAAAAGTTCTTACGAGCTTCTTCATCGTCTAGACCTTCACGAACCATGGCCTCTGTTGTTAAATCGTAAAATCAAATTTGTTAACATAATAAAAAGAAATATTGGTGTCTTACCTTTCAAAGCATTGGCAACTCCAAGTCCAGCTCCACCACTGCCCACCACAAGGAACTTTTATATTTGTTGTCATTGAATGAATAAAACAAAAATCTATCACCTACCTTCTGATGTTTGATGTCAGAAAATTGTTGTCCGATAGCTCTCAAACTGTTCAAAATACCAGCAACTATTGTTTTGTTAACAAGTAAAATGCTTCTACGAATTCAACTTACCAATAACTGATCCTGTTCCTTGAATGTCATCGTTAAATGAAAGACATCTATTTCTGTATTTTTTGAGAACAATTTCAGCCTTGTCACTTGTAAAATCTTCGAATTGAATTAGCACTTTAGGCCATCTAGTTGTTACAGCTTCCATAAATTCATCCAAGACATCAAAATATTCTTGACCAGTTAATCTTTTTCTCCTGATACCCAGATATAATGGGTCATTCAATAATTTCTCATTATTAGTTCCAACATCTAGCATGACTGGCATTACTCTTCCAGGGTTAATTCCTCCTGCAGCAACATAAAGCGACAATTTTCCAATTGGAATGCTGATTTAACACAATCCCATTTGAAATTAGTTCATTATATCATTACCAATGTAAACATACCCATCTCCGTTGGCTCCTAAATCTCCAAGACCCAAAATTCTACCGCCGTCCGTAACAACAATCACGTCAATTTCATCCACAGGATAATTATAGACCATGGCTTTCATTTCTCCACGATCTTCAGCAGAGAAAAACATTCCTCGAGGTTTACGGAAAATGTGACTAAATGATTCACAAGCCTTTCCAACGGTGGGAGTATAAATCTGATGAAATTAATATTTTCAAAACCACAAGTATAAATTTTGATAATATGATGTTGTCATCGGATATTGATCTACTTACAATTGGTGCCAATTCTAATTTACAAAGAAAATTGTTAATTACCAATTGTAGGAAAATAATTATCTAAATTCTTACCCTTGATATTGTTCACTAAAAACTTGTAAAACAAGGTTTCGTTTCTGTCCTGTAGTTGAGTAAGAAATTGATACCTTTCAATATCACTGGCTAACATGTTGTATCTTTCTCTGATACGTAATAGTTGTGTGTCAATATCAACAATCACAGCTGGTAACAATCCTCTAATGTGCAATCTGTCTCGTTCTGTTCTTGTGAATGAAGTACCCTTATTCAGTAATGAATTATTCATAACATCAACACCAGACTGTTAGTAAATTCAAAAGAGAATTTTCATAATTGAACCATGGCAATCCAAAACACAAGGTGATAATATTTGAAAAAGATTGATGAAACATCACCCTGTCATAAAAACAAACCTGAGTGGTTATAATTAATCCTCTCTTAAAATCTGAGTGATCATGAATACATCTCGTACTGCATTGATTGTTTTGTTTCATCATCATCATGCTCACGGAACAAGCTTTCAAAATGTTGGCATGATGCAAAGCCTTTGATGATGATTTTGTTAATTTCATTTTTTTGAAATGATGATGATGAACGATTCATGAATGGAACGAGTATTACAAAGGGTATTTAAACAATTTATTATACGAAAATGTGGTTAACTTGCGAAATTGCCAAATGGTGATGCAACAAATGGTTTGTTTACTACATCGCCATTAGGGTTTGACCCAAAATTGATGATGAAATGATGATACACAAATAAATACCACAGATACTGTGGTTGTTGTTGTTGTTATTATGATTATTATGATGATGAATAATATGGATAGGGATTTACAAGTTTTTGCTTTCCTTCACGTTATCTCCATAGCTATAATCACCCATTCAATGCAATTGATTTACATCCATGATGATCATTGAAAATAATGTGATACGTAAAATTGACAATTCTAATTCAATCATCAAAAGTACACTTACCAATTCCTCAAATCAGCACCTGTTGTATCAGCATCTTTCCAGTTACATCCTCCCAGATCAGAAAATTGCAAATTTACATTTCTCATATTACATCCATCCAAACGTGCTCCTTTCAAGCTCACGAATTGTAAATCAGCTCCTTCCAAATTGGCACCACGTAAATCAGCATTCTACATGTTCAGAACAATGAGTGTGTGTTCGTGTACAGTGCCACACACGGAATGGATAGAAAATGATTGCAATATTTGGTCGTCGTCATGATAATTATGTTATGGTCGAGTTAGTGGTTCCATTTGGGTTTATCATCACAATGTGAATGATCAAAAAGTTAATACCATAGTAAAAACACACAGTATTGTAGGTAACCATACAATTTCACAGAAACACACACACGCACGCACACGCACACACATCAATCCATCCATGATTTCTCTCCAAATGATGATAGAATGATTATTACTCACCTTCAAATTAGCCTTCTTCAAATCTGCCTTCACAAAACGTGCTCCTCTCAAATTAGCCCATTCAAATGTTGCACTTTCCAATCGTCCTTCATCAAATTTTGTTCCTTCCAAATTACTTCCTGTGAAATTGGCACGTTTCAACCACAAATGTCTCAAATCAAGACCAGACAAATTACAATGTGGAAGCTGAAGGCCTGATTGAACATCAAAATCTTGTTTGGTTTGATTACCGGAAACCACTTGAATAGAGACTCTAGTTTGACTCAATTGATTCACCATTTGAAGGATTTCTTTTCTTGTGAATCGATCAGTAGGTTCAATGAAGCCTCCTGTCAATCCACCGACTTCTTCTTTGTGTTCAAGAGTGAGTTTACTTTGTAAAGAATCGTTGGAACTCATTGTGTAGTAGGATGTATGAATTATTCAAAAGAAAGAATTTCAATGCGGAGCAGTCAATAAGAAGGGTGATGATGTGTCAAGCAGAGACGAGACGATGACGACGTAGAGGATGTTGACTGTTGTTGAGTGAGGACGTTTTTTGATGCTCTTCGCAAATTTTTTTTCTTTGAAAGTGACAGCAAAAATGACAAGTTTCGCTTTGCATCAACCGGTCTTGATTTGTCATGGAAAGTCTTGTCCTTTTACGAGACAACTGGAAAAACTAGTTTCAACATCAACATGATAACAAGGTTGTGGGTTCTTTATCACTAACGCATCTCTTAGAGTTGATCAATCTTATCTGCAACTCGTTGTCGAATGGTGTCAATGATAAATTTATCAGCAAATATTTCATTCAACACCTCGTCCAAGCAAGTTTGTACCAATGCAGGTTGATATTTGGCAAACAAATTCTTGTCAACACCATTAGATCCTCGTTCGAACAGTATTGAATTTTTAAGTCTTTCCTCAAGCGATTCTTGTGTCGTAGGAGTGGTAGGAGCCTCCTCTTGTTGTTTTGCATTTTGTTGATGAAGATACATTAATTCATTGAGGGGTATTTCCAAAATGTGGGAGTTTGAAGATGGTTGAGGTAAATGAGCATCAAATACACTCAGATTGACGTCAAGCTTGAGATGACCTAGATCACAATTTGGTCTAAAATCAAAATTCCAAAATCGACTTTTGATGACTCTGGAGAGTGTATAAATAATTTCATTGATATGGCTAAGGCTAATCCAATGTTCTAATGTATACTTGTTTGTGGATAATTTGGTAAAAGGAAAGCATGACATGAATGTTTCAAAAAGTGTACTACTCAGTTCTGGACCTCTATATGAAAATGATGGAATGTTCATATTACTTCCGCCTTGTGAGAGCGTCGAATAGTAATACAATGAAATGGTATTCAGAATTGTAGCTAATTCACTCATTAAAATAAAAATCAAATTACTTCGAAGAGCTCGGTTGTTTTTTTCAAGAAAATCTAACAAGTACAATTCTAATACCTGTGCAAGACTCCCTTCGTCTTTGAAATGTTGAGAAAAAAGAGATGGTTGATCTCTAATAGAGCGTGACTTGGAGCTAATCTTAGAGGTGTTAGGATTGGGAACTGAGGTGGTTGTGTTGGTGGTCATATCAATCTTGTCTGTTGCCCTTGGTACTCGCTTTTTAAACGAACTTTGAAACCTGTTTTTGTCACAAGCTTGTGAAAAACCATTCTATTGAAAGTACATCGATATTGGTCAATGAGATATCGTAAAAAATAACATACAGTATAAAACAATCCAAGAACTAAATGAAGAAGGCTTTCGTCTCGTAAGTCAATGTTTTGCCTCGAGGTCTTTTTAGAAAGCGTTTCAGTCATCGTTGATTCCACTCCATACTTTCGAAAAACATTATTGTTCCACAGTTCTTCTTCTGGTGATTCGAAAGCTGTTTTAATTTTTACGAAGGGGTCTGATATTTCAGCTTTCTTAATCGAAGGGATAGGGGCACATGTCTTGCGTTTCAATATTTCCATTTCTGTAACCTTATGATCCTCATGTTTGTGTGGAATAAAGATGGCTTCTGGGCTGGCCTTCGAGGTTTTGTTAAGCGCTTTGGGGAGTAAATCTTCTTCCTTTGGTTGTTGTTTGGAGCTCGATTGAGGAAAATCTTTGTTCTCTTTGGGTTTACTTTCAGAGTCGGAAAATTGACAAATTTGCTCTACATTCCTTACATCATTGAAAAACGCTCTTCCTGCTAATTGTTTTTGTACATCATCCAATTGGTGTTCCTTAGAAATATTGTGAGTTTCATTTGGAAAGTTAGAGGTTGTTTCATTTTGAGGCTGATGATGTATCAAACTATTCTCCGAAGAAGGAAGCGATGCTTGCAATACCGTAACTTCTTCTTCGTTGTGCTCGTCTCCGCTGAATTCATCAAAGTCCTCGATATCTTGTAATGAGGACTCATGGGAATCCTTGCCTTTATCTTCCATTAATGATTTCGGTTGTGTGGGTTTGTTTTGAACATTTTCATGCGAGCTGTCTAATGGATTGAGTTGACCATCAGAAAACGACTGCTCTTCGTCACTTAATTCAAAATCTTGCAAGTCAACAATGAGAGGACCATCTTTTGAGCTATTATTTTGTGCCTCTTCGAAGCTTTGGTTTTCATTCCCTACATTGTCTTGATGTGTCTCAATACCCCCGAACATCATCGGATCTAGATCTTCCAATTCATGAGGATTTTCTTCTTCACGCTGATGATGAGATAATTGAGGCTCTTCGCTTCTGGCTGATAACTGTTGCTCGCTATTCTTGTTACTTCTCCAAGATCCATCATCGGAATGTTCTTCAACGGAAGAGTCCTCAAAATCCTCGTCATCAAAATCGTCCAAATCCAGTATTGACATTTTTTAAATTTCGGTTTTGAAAATTGTAGATTAAAAATTGGCGCCAAGTATATTTGTGTGTAATAAACATTCGTATCATAACCCTTTTTATAATCATAACAAATATTTGAACTACGCAATAGTATGGATGATGATATCCAACATGATCGGATTTTCGGAATTTGAATTTTTTTGCGTAATTAAAAAAAAATGAATGTCGACCAACTCAAGACATTGTGTGAGGATGGAAAATTCTATGAAGCACAACAAATGTTTGTGGTTCTGTATAACAAGACCTATAAACAAGAGAAATATGATAAATGTGCTCAGATTTTGTTATCGGGAATAAATAAGATGCATCAATATAAACAGGTGGCTCTCATGATTGATTTAGCGAAATATTTAGTTTCCATGTTTTCCAAAATGGATGCACCAACCACTCATAAATATGCTATAAAGGACGATCAGATCACAGCAATAGGTTAGTATACATAGTCTCTGGCTGATATTAACAGTTTAATTGAAATTGTTAAATATTATTGAATTGTCATCTATGAATTAATTCATTCCAGATATTGTCAAACACGTTATTGATTTATATCACGAATTGGAAGATACAGTACCTAAAGAAGATATTCAAAGAATGATTGGATTTTTGGAGAAGGTAGTTACGTGGAGTGCCCAATCTCAGGTTCCTAAAATTTCCGATAATCATGGAGAACCTTTTGTTCACATGGAGTTAGGAAAGTTATATTTTAAATTAGGAAACTATGAAGAAAGTAACAAAAACTTTTTGAAATCAAACTCTGCGGAAGAGTTTGCTGACATGATTTCTGAATGGATGAAAAAAGGAGAAAAGTCAGAATTTGATTTATTTATTACTAGAGTAGTGTTGCAATTACTGTGTGCTAAGAAGGAGGAACTAGCAAGAAAAGTCTACAAACTATTGATTGAAAAAACTGAAAAAGAAGCTACAACTCCACTTTTGAATTTTGTGAAATTCTTGCTGCTGTCTATTGAAAAGAGCAACCTAGCTCTATTCACCTTCATTACAAACAAATATCAGTCTGAGCTTACCAGAAGAGATGCTAGTTTTAAGGAGCTGTATACTGATAAGATTGCTTCTATTTATTTTGGCATCAAGTCCTCCAAAAGTCAAACTGGTTTGGGTTCAATGATCAACTCGATTTTTTCTTCCATGATGAAATAAATGTGACGAAGCATACCATAATGACATCACAAAAGATTCCAAGAGTGACACATATGTGTTTTGTTCTGCCATATTTTGTAATTAAAAAACGTGTCGAGAACAGCATACAACTCATTGTAAAAAAATGGAGCGACTGGTGGTTAAGAATGAAGCGGAACGTCATTTACAAGCCTATCTCGAGTACAGAATGATTGTTGGTGATCGGGATGGAGGCGTGCTGTTACCAGAGAACGAGTATGAAAAATTAAGGAAAGAATTTTACGCCAAGAGAGAAAAACACAATTTACATTTTGTAGATACTTCATACATTGGTGGAACTAACAAACGACACCAACCCAACAGCGAAGAAATGAAATATGAGAAGAGTAAAAGCGACCCCTCCAAGAGTAAAACACGAATCTTGAAACCGAATGTGTCCTTATTGGATTTGTACAAAACGTATGTTGAACAAGCTGTTTTTAAAATTACATTCACCCTTCAGTCCCCCAAAGTTCGAATTTCATAACGACACCATGCCATCATCTAACAGCAGAATCAGTTCAAGGAGCTCATCAGCGAATTACGATTCTCTCAAAGTCACCAGAGTAAATTCTGCTAAAAGAATCGTTAGTGGAAGTTCCAAGGAAGCTTCCAAACAACTTCCAACAGTGTCACGATTTCAAATACAAAACGAAGATGACGATCAAGTGAAGCTTGATAGTATGATTGCTCAATTACAAAATGATACTTCATTGAGTGAGGCCAAAAAGTATTACCTTAAAAAACAAATACAGTTATTGAAGGCGAAAATTACAAAGGCTGCTAAGAATGAATAGTTCACGTCTTGGTAGATTATAAATTACATGGAGAAATCTAAGAGAGAGTCTTGCTTTTGAGGAATTTCTTTAGGTATCACAGCAGTACTTGTTGCTGCAACGAACATATCAGTGTTGATAGGATTAATGAATTCCTCAGTCAACTCTTTGTGGTTGGATATCAAAAATGCTGTTGCCTTAAATTTTGGAGTCATACCCTCCTTGTCACTACAATCGTCTTTAACGCTGCGTTGGTTTGGTATTTTAGTGGACAAAAAGAGATGAGAAAAAACAACGGAAAGATCCTTAATGTTCTGTTCTGATGTTTGGTAGTTGTCGCTCACCAAGCACAGGAAATTGGAGATTGTGTAAAATATTTCAATGCTTTGTTTTGGAAGTTCTTTGAAAGCTTCTCTAAGAATTTGGATCTTTTCTTGAGCGCTTTGGGAGCTGTTACAGGTGTCAATAATTTTTCTATACAATAAAGAGGTGAAGAGTGGTTCAGGCAACGATTCTAAAAAATAACAAATCAGAGAAGCAACCGAGTATGGAGATGTGTCATGATCAGATAGTAAATCTTGTTCATCAGAAATGTGTCCATGATCAAAATTGAGCATTAGACGCAACATGAGCGTATCTCGTGTGTCGTATTCATTTGAGAACAATCTTGGAAACTC
This sequence comes from Naegleria lovaniensis, assembly GCF_003324165.1. Classification (NCBI taxonomy): domain Eukaryota; phylum Heterolobosea; class Eutetramitea; order Acrasida; family Naegleriidae; genus Naegleria; species Naegleria lovaniensis. The sequence goes on from NW_025407845.1 coordinate 199,497, forward strand.
TAAAGCAGCGCTCTTTCTCAAATATGATACACAAATGTTGATCATTCTCCTTGAACGATCGTCAATATCTACGCCAAATAATGGCTTTGAGGCAGTATTATTCATGTAGATCATGGATGCATTTGCATAGGTCGTTAACCCCATTCGTCCTCCAAGAACGACAAGTCTATTGTTGAAAATTAATGTTTTTGCATGAATCAATGTGCATTCACTTGCTCCAATACCTGCTGTTGTTAATTTAAAATTTCTAATATTGTAAATCAGAATATCATCTAAAATAGGTTCTTTAGAAAATGCATTTCTTGGTCTGTCCAATAATTCACCTCCAATGATAAATATAAAATCATCAAAAATGGCAGATGAACCCCATCGAGCTGGTATCAAATCTACAGTCTCAGGCCGTTGAGGAATCATGCCTGCAATTTGCCAAGTATTTGTGGCAATATCATACTCTAAAAACTCTTTAAATGGTATGTCTTCATTTCTTTCACTCACACCACATCCACCAATGACATAGAACTTCTCACGTTTTTCACACAACACCATTGAGTGTCCATATCTTCCTGGTCTGGGAGGAGATTTTAATTGAGTCCATGTATTTGTCTTGTAATTGAATGCCCAAAAATCATTCAGTGGTTCAGGGATAGCCTTTTTAAATGTTTGAACAAAGGCATAGCCAAATCCTTTTGATTGTTGACCAATGGAATAATTAAAACCCTCTCCTCCATAGACATATAACACTCCTTTATATGCACAAGCACTGTGGTATCTTCTTGGTTTTGGTATAGGTGTATTTTCTGGAGTTCTAATTCTTTGAATTGTGTTTTGTGACAAATCAATATCATAAATATATGGATCATATTGAAAATTTTCGTCGCTCTTTCCTGTAATTCCATTTCCAATTTGTTTAAAGAAATTATTTAAATTCGTTCCAATACTGCTAGAGTTATAACCCACTTGACCTCCATATAATAACAAATGATCGGAATTGATTTGATTGAGAGTATGATGAGCTCTAGGTCTCTCATGAAAATCTTCCAGAACATGTGCATCATTCTCTTGTATCATTTGTAGAGTAATACTCTTCCAATCCAATTTCTCTACATAATACAACATGAGCGGATTATGGAATTGATTGAATCTTGTTTTTCCTCCATGTACGTAGAAACGATTGGGATCCAAATGACCTTTCAAATGAAGAGCAGAAAAGCCTTCGGAGGGGAATGGGGCAAATTCATCACGAATCATGTACATATCATCATTATGAAGAGGTTGCCATACATTGTATTGTTGTTGTTTGGCTCCATTTGAAAAATCACTCCGGTTGCTCGTTCCTGCTTCGGAATCATTCATCATCCATGCAATAGATTTTTCAAAGACATTGTTGATTCCGTCCGATACGGTGGTGAAGGGATTGTTCATCTCAAAGGAATGGATGCTGGAACGGAATGAGTGTTACCGAGGAGTTGATGAGTTTTCTTGACGGTTGATGATGATACTAAGGTCCGGAGTGTGTGTTTTGCCTTTTTTTTGAATGGAATCGATTTTGGCTCAGGGCTTTCATTTGATTATTGTATTATTATAATTATTGGACGAATAAGAATCGAGCGTTGTTCGAGGGCACACTTGCCCTCTGTGACGACTTGTTCAACAAAATTTATAAATTAATTTATTCTTCAGAGAGTAACAATTTATCTTGACAATTACTTCTTTTCTTGATTTTCATTATTCAATAATCTAAACATGTATTTCACATACTCATAGGTCGTCCATGTAACTGCTGCTGAGGGCGTAAAGAATACCACTCTTGGAATAGATCCTCTGAACAAATTTCTAACAAGTCCACCTGGTTCTGAACCTAACAAGGAGAGTGCTTCTCTCACGTTCGATGCTTGTCCAACTTGAAGAAGAGTTTTCACAACATCAAAAGGATTAGAAACCAAACCACCTGCAGCACCAGCAAGACCACCAGCTGTAAAATGTTTGACATGTTTCCATTTGTCTTCATCGTGATCATGGTGATGGTCATGGTGGTCATGATCATGGTGATCATCATGTTCGAATAGCTTCTTTTTCATAAATTCATAGGTCACAAAGTGAACACTCGTGTATGGAATATTCATCAAAACAGTGGTAGGTAAACTCACAAAGAATCCTCTTAGACCTCTTAGAGCATAAATTTCACGAGAGGCATTAATAAAATTGTAATTTTGAATATGACCTTTCAGTTGCTATGTTCACAATAAGGTTCAATATGTCATCATGAATCATAACCAATTCATAAATAATAATTCATTGGTGTCATATGTGTCCATACAGTCATTGATGTGTCCATATATTCATTGTCACAAACATTATTGTAGTCAATTTTCATTATTTTCAATCGAAATAATTTCTTTTCACACCACCTACCATATGTTGCTTAATCACATCTATTGGTGTTGCAATACCATCGTGACCAATCGTTGCTGCTATACCTGCAATAGCACTCACACTTGCATTGCTTGTAAAATGTTGTTCACGTCCTCCTTGAAATAATCTCTTCACTGCTTCATAAGTAGCAAAATAAAAGGCATGTGATGGTAAGGCTCCATAAAGAACCACGGTTAAACCACTATAATAATTTTTTAAACTTCCAATAGCTCTGATGGATTGCAAAATGCCCTTATTGGAGGATTGGACGTAGGTTTTGATCGTATCAATGGGATACATCACTTCAAGTTTTTCGGAAAGATGTAAAATATTCGAATGAATTTTGATGGAGAATATCAAGTGAATTTTGGTCATGTGTTTTCACGTACGTAAAAATCAAGACATACCAGCATGCTCCACTAATCCGGCCATTGCTCCGGCTGTCATGTATTGAATTGGATTTCCTTTTAATTCTTCATCATCCTCCAATTCTTCTACGTGAGTGTAATAGGTTGACGATGATGACCGATTTAAACGAGTTGTTGGATTTAATTCCTCTTCGTCGAAATTCCGATTCATATTGAATTTGTAAGCTAGTTGTATTTGCAATGATTGTGTGGATTTTCACAACAAAATTCTTTGTGTGATGGTGGGAAAGAACAACAAATTTGAGCTTTTTTTCGAAAGAAATTTCTGTTTCCCAAACGGAGTGCTGTGAATCTTGAAAAGATTCTTCACGCACAATAAGGATATCCATGAGGATGATGTCTCTCAGGACCATCATTGTCCCTCTTCTGAGAGTTGGTGTTGAATCACTTGCTCAATGAATGGAATTGCTTTAGATTTGGATTCCTTGTCTTTTTGTTTCATTTCCTCTAGGCACTTAGAAAGAACATTTAGAACTGCCTTGTCATTCTTTTGATTCATTTCGAGCCACCATTTGCTATATTCTCGTAATGAAATGTTCATGTGTTCATGAGGAGGAACTATCCACTCAGAATTCTCCACTTTGGTGAAAAGTAAATGGATCATCAGAACAATGTATGACAAATTATTGGTTGCCAAATGCTTTTCTACAGATTGATAATCGCTTTGGAAGAGAGTTTTAAGGAATGCTCTGAAAAGTAAATGCCCATTCGTTTGATAGTTTGTATCGTCAGCAAAAAAGTCTCCAATCATCAATTGTAACTGTTTGGCATCATTCAACACGGACAAGAAATGACCTTCTCGTTCTTCCAATGGATAGGCGACTGATAAAGTAATCACTTTTAAGGTAAGCTCCACAGTTATATACAAGTATAGTTGTTCAATTAAAGGCAGGAAAATATTTTGCTGTGGTTGTTGCGTGTCATAAATGGATAAGTAAACTCTCTTAGCACATTTGACACAGAAAAAGAACTGCTTTACAAACAGTGAATTGGAGTTATACTCTCCACCCATTTCAAGATGGCTCATTTCCAATTGCTGTTGTTTTTGATATTGCTCTCCTTCAGATAAATGCATATTCAGTAATACAGTCAATAGTTGTTTTTTGATAATGTCGAACACTGGTTGCAAAATTTGCTTTCCAATTTCATCTAATTTCTTTAGCGATGGCTCCAAATACAGGTCTAACTGTGCAAATCCATTAACATTAGAAAAAGTCTTGATAACCTTTCTTGTGGAAGATAAAAGCAAATAAATGGATGTGAAGAGATTTGCATTAAACATCTGTGCGGGTGATGGTGTCTTGGCGATGGTGTTGAGAGAAGTTCCCTCCAGAACAGAAAGAAGATCAATATCTTTTGCGGATGTATCGGTTATCATCATCTCTTCAGATTTGTTTGAAAATAATCGCAGAGCCTTTCCAACGTTCTTGCCAACATCTATAAAAAGTTTTACATCTGTTTTAACATTACTCAATTCTTGTTGAATTACCGAGGTCAAGTTTCTAATGTCAGAAGAGGATAGTCCCTTAAAAGTGCCAGAATCAGTTTTTGGCTTTGGGAGGACAACTTTAGAAAAAACTTGCTTGGTTCTATCTAAAAGTCTATTTAAACATTGACTTAAATAGTGAGTTTCCAGAGAATCCAACACTGATGTCATCCATATCTGAGGTCGTAATTCTTGTTGTGTGAGTATTGGTAAATAGTTTGAGATCGAGTTCGAAAACTCCTTCATCATTGATTTGAATTGAGGATACTCATTGAGTAAAATATCCTTAATTATTTGATTGTTGCTGTTGAGCGTTCTTTTAATTGTCTCCTCAAATGCTTCTGCTATTGACTTCCAAAAACTTTCCAAGAAATTATCATTTCCACATTCTCTGAGTATTGATGAAAATTCTATTTGGGTCAAGGTATCTCTTTTCTTCTTTACAACCATATCCAAGTGGTGTACTTGTGCAAAATTGGTCTCTAAATCAAACAACATGGATTTAAGCTGAACTAAATATTGGGTTTTAAATCCCTCGTTTGTTTTTGTGATCTTTTGGTTCAGGGTTGATTTTATGCCTGAAACTGCTGTATGTAATTGGTGTTCTACTATCTCAGACACTGTCTCTGATAAAATTCCAAAATTAAAGAAAACCTGCAACCCAGTTGCAACAAATGATTGTTGCTTGTTTTTCATTCCTTCCTTGATGGATTTCATGGCTTCATTTTTCACTTCTATTGAGACTTCTTTCACATAGGGTACTTCCTTCTCTACAAGTGTAATCTTCTCCAATTCTTTAGATTTGATGATTTGTTCTTATTTTACATGGTGTTGTTTTAATTTGTTCTGTTGTCATGCTTTATATTGTACTCACCTAAATCATAAATATACTGAGAGACATTGAACAAATTTGTCTGTTCAGAGCTGTAACCGTTGTAACTCTTTCTCAGCTTGGACACCAGAGACAAGAAAGTGTACACTTTCCGAAGAAGTTCAATGGTTTCAAATATATTATATAATTGCTTATATCGTGTGTTTAAATTAGTGTAGCTGGAGCCCAAGCTTGATTGGAGCCTATAATGCAATTAACAGTATCGTAAAATTATTGAAAAGACTGATCCCGATAATTGATAAAACACCTACTTGGATACAGAATGTTGCAACGTTTCCACATTTTTCTTCACTTGAATCAAGTCATCTTCAAGCTTTTGTACTTCAAAAATGCTCTTGTAAAATCCCTTTCCGGATATTGTATTTTGATACTGATAAACGAGAGACATGTCTGTTTCCTCAGTGTTCTTTAATTCATCTCCAAATGTTTTTGACAAGAAATTCTTAAATTCTAATTCGTCATCTTCGAGTTGAGAGCTTTGTTTTTCAAAAATGTTGAAAATTTGATTATCAATCACAGATATACCTTCTTGAAGTTTTGAAATCTCGGAATCAAGCAAACCATGTGATTTTACGCTTGTTTGATCATCCTCTTCTTTCAATTTGTTTTTCAAATAATTGGAAACATCAAATGACAAAGCCTCCGATGATCCTTGATTCTCCACAAACAATTTTAAGTATGGATCCTCTTTGAAATACTTTTGAATTTGATTCATCTCCTCTGAAGAAGGTATATTTTTCACCTGTGATGATGATTGTTGTTTTAACAAGTGCGTCTTTGATGCTTGACCGTTGATAGACGATCCCGATGATGGATGACCGCTTCCGTGTGATGATGGTATCATTTTTTTAATTTGACCTTTGTGCTGCCCCAACAAATCTTCCACTTGATATTTGTACTACGGAATGATTATATATTTTTTATTGGGGTTCAAACACTTCTTGCGGAACTCATATCTTGAAAAGCTTTAATGTTTTCTATTCTTAAAGAACTTGACATGCTTATCCATAGAGTTCACCACTGGTTCGTTCAACATTTGATCTGCCTCTTGTTCCTTAATAGCTCCATGTTCTTTCATTTTCATAATTCTCTTTTTATCCCATTCCATTTCCTCTCTCCATTGTTCTTCATGATTATAAATAATATCCTTATCACCTCCATAACTCTTATCTAATTGAGAAACATCAATAAAAGGTTCCATAAAAGCTCTCAGCTCTGCATGTTTAGTTCCTTTACAAAATTGTATTTTCTGTTTAGTCACAGGAGGAATGAATGGAGAAATAATTTTGTAAAACCAATGAAAAACTTTGGGAGCATGAACCATCAAGCAAAGACCCAATCGTTCAGGGAAATGAGAACCTAAAATTTCTACTGCTTGTTTACATACACTCAAGGGAGGTGCTGATTTTGTTGTGTAATCTCTGAAATCACAAATCCATGTGATTTGTTGACATTCTTGTCCATTCGTAGATGATACTCGATAGGTGGCAGCTATGAGAGTATATACAAGGAGATATAAACCAACGACTGGATCCTTAGTAAGATCACGACCAGCATGGAGATAGATAATTGGTCGATTGGCCTTATCAAAACCACGAATATAAATTTTAGCAGCACTTGCTTCGAACCACAATTGTTTGGCTGTCAATTGATAAGGTTTATAGGAAGATTCAATCCATGTGAGAGAAGATTTGAGTAATTTGAAGGAATTATTGAGGTCCCAATCTCTTGCTGTTTGGTTTGATTCAATTGTGAATTCATGTAAAATCGTTGCAAGGTTAAAATGTTGTGTGTAATCAACAACAATTCAGGGGCGGCAATTACGGGGTGACCATTTTCATGTCCATGCACGAAAAAGGAAAAAAGGAATCACGTTAGAAGAAGCATCCAATTTGTGAAAGGTGCATTGCGTCGATTCATCAAGGAAGCAGCATTTACGCCACAGCAGAGATATGTGTGTGTTCACACCACCACCATCATCATTCCGAGTTGTCGCAATGAATGTTCATTGTAGAGAACATTATGATTATTCGAGTGACGTCACGTGAAAGTATCAATCACATTACCCATTACACATTACACAAACCTACCTTTCAAATATCGAATCAATGTTTTTGGTTCATCATGAAAACAATAATAAATTTGTAAATTGGTCATTTTTGAACGTTCTCCATTCACCATTTCTTTGAATTTCTCTAAAATTCCTTGCTGAGCATCTGTCAAGTGATACGAATGAGCTTGTAATTGATTGAGAGCACTCACGGAGAGTGAAGTTGCAAATTCTTCTCTCACTGCTTCTTCGACATCAATGTTTTCATCTTCGGCATGAGCTTGTAACTCTAATTCAAGAGCAGCTGTGGAAGCGGAAGTATTCATGGTACTTGTCGAGGATTGTTGTTCACTTTCAATGGAAGACATGATGTTGGTTGGTTGATTGATTGGTTGGATGAGAATTGACGTGTGCGTTGTTGTTATTGATGTTATTATACTAGCACGTGTACCAAAGAGAAGTGTGTGTGGATTGTTTTTCTTGTTTCGGTTTTTTAAAAAGTGTTACGAAGTCCTCTCACTCGGGTTTGAACGCACTCGAATGGTCGCAATAATAGTGTCTCTAATTCGTGCGTCGCCAATTCCTCCAAATTGATTCTTATTGAGTCACGCTGAAGAGTTTGAGTATGAGAAGATGTGAGTGATGACTGGCCGCCGCATCACCTATGAACGAAGGAATTGACTTGTATGTGATTGTTTCCATAACGGATGATCACATAATCAGATATTGAAACTCTTCTTCTTCTTGCTTCTAATTCCACTACCAACAGAAAATTTCAAAGTTTCCAACTCTGAGCTGGTGATTCATGAACTTTCATGAGCTTGTTCTTGCTGTTACATGATTTAAAGCAAGGTTGACACCTGCAACAATGATTCGTTACAATTTGTTGATATCAACATTTGTAAAATTAAGCGAACTTTTAAAATACGCGAAAAAAATGAAATCCAATCGTGCGTTAACCGTTGTTGCGGTTATTGTGGTCTGCTTGCTGTCTTTGACCACAAGCCTTGTGTTATCTGCAAGAACCAAATCGCTCAGTAGAAATACATCCAAAGTTTGTTTGCGTTACACTTCTTCGGATACCATTGCTTCGTTGGGAGGAACTTTTTTAGGATTTACAATTCGACCATTGCCAAAGATTTGTCCGGGACCTACTGGAACATGTGATCTTTATATTACTCCAGTGAGTTGTTTGGGTAGGTTGTCGAGTGTGAGTTGTTGTTGTGAGGTCATGATTATATTTTAAATTTTGATGATGACATTTGCCATTCTTGCATTAAATAATAATATTAACTGAACCACACGAACAATATAGGTTGGAATGGTCCTTTGGGTGGCTATGGGTATGTAGTAATATACTGACTTTGAAACATGCATCATGTGATCCTATCAAAACACATTCACAGACCATTGGCAAGTTTAGGTCCATTGAGCCATGAAATTCCATCTCCAAACAATTCATGGGAAATTCTTCGTAAATTTGTGCAACAGTTATTGGGATCTGACAATTCAGATGCTATTCGTTTCTTTATGATTAATAATGTTCAAAATCCACTTTCTGCTGCAGGTCCTCTTGGAGATTCTTATTTCACAGTCATGCCAACGATTAATGATTTTACCAAACACATGCAAGGTATGTGAAATTTCATACAACAATATATGAATTTTGAAAATATATACCGACATGTATTGTGTTGAACTGCAAATGTGAAAATAACCTCCCATGAAACTTGGAATTTCTAAAGGTTTGGGAGTGTGGAGTATTCTTGGTCCAATTGGTCCATTGGGTGCTTTGGGTCCATTAGGTCCATTAGGTCCAATGGGAATTCACAACTATCAGAGAAATTCTGATGGAGATTATATTGATGCTAATGGAAAAATTCAAACCACTTTAAATGTTAAATGGGATGAAAAAACAAGTATTCAATGGCCATTATTTGAAGATTATACACGAGATAGAGCCATTCAACTTGGTAAACAAGGAAAATTAGATTCTAGCTTTATGGTTTCTGCTGTTGGATCATTGACTCCTGATGTCTATACCATTACTGTTACTGAACCTCAATATGTGACTGTTTTGACAGCTCCATCCATCTATGCCAAGAACTTTTTAATGACTGTGAAAGAAAAGAAGTCAAAGCAAATCATTGCTAAAACTGGTAGTTCTGTATATTTTACACCTTGGCTTCAATTCTTTGTAGAACCATCGAGTTTGGCAAATGGTCCATTGCAATTTGAAATTAGTGTTGCTGTTGATCCATTGGATTGTGGATTGGCATCTGTTTTTGAATGTTTTATGGAATATTATTTGTATGTGGTTGGAAGTACCAAACAAATGTTGAGAAAACCATCCATTGCATATAGTGGACCATACATCAACAAGTCATGTTAAACAATAAACCGTGTTTTCACATGAACACGATTGATGGACAAGACTTCCCAAATTTTTTGTTGTCAACGAACGATGAAATTGAGTGTTGGAAGTTATTCCAACACCAGTACCAATTTATTTCCTAAATCACATACCAGTAACTCCCCACTGAGCTCGTTCAATACCATTCCATGTATCCATTCAAAAGGCCCCAAAAGAACATCTCCATGTTCACTCAACATTTTAAAGTTGTCGCTTGACTTTTCACAATTCCCTTGCAGATTGAAAATTCGAATTTGCGTGTTACCAAATATAACGCATTTCATTAATGGATCATACACAATACATGTTGAGTGAAAATAATAACGAGTTGGAAAGGCATCAAAGCTCATGATCTTTTTCCATTCAACGTCATGTTCTTCAAAACTTTTTGAACCATTTTTCGATTGGGTCATCACCATTTCAAATCTTTCAATCTTCTTGTCACTAAGGACCAACATTGATAAGGGTGAATCGCTTTGAATTTCGTTCAAGTAATTACTCTGTGTAAAAGTCACTGATAATGGAAATTTAACAGAAATACTTTGAATGATTTGTCCAGAAGTTGAGTTCAAAATGTGAATATTGTCTCTATTGGTATCACATACATAGATATAATTGTAAGTAGCAGCAACATTAGAATTCTTTAAAACATCCTTCTTTAAGAGTGCAATCCCTCCAAGATTTGAAGTGCTTGATGCTTTCCATAAGAAGGACTGTTTTGTATTCGTGCTTTTCGTTCTTTTCTTTCTTGACTCAACCTGTTCATAATTCCTTGCACTTGATAATAATGTGGTTAAATCATATTTATAAACACCTTTTTGACCATTCTTGATACTTGACACAATTAAATGACAAAATGTAGAACAGTTCTTGTCATCATTCACTTCTTCCTCAATACACATAACACTTGGTTGTTTCATTTGTAACATGAGAGAATTAATACATGTCAAGTGCATTTTTGAATGTAAATGAAAGATCTGAATACAATCGTTGAAAGTGTCGCTGATCAATATTAATCCGAGAGAATATGAAATTTTTACATCTTGAGGAGATTTCAAATTTATAAAACCTTCTTGATCATCTTGTTCTTCTTCTTCATCGGAATAATTTCCAAAGATATGAGTGACTTTAAAAAACATCGAAAAGGGTTTTGTTTTTCCTCGAACATGCATCATTTTGGATTTCAACAATGAATTCACTTCAGTGAGTGGTTGTGCATAAATTATAAAATTAGAGTCGAGATCAATGATGACTTGATTTGTGTGAGAAGAATGGCACAAGCATTCAGCATTCTCGGATGATGAGAAAATCATGGTGTTATTTTTTTAACCAAGATCTCTAGTCCAAAAACTTACAACAGCAACACATGAATTTCAAACAATGGAGAAGTTCGACTGTCTTTTACATTGGTTCACAGCACATTAAGAATCCACACGGATGGTAAACAGATCGTTGGATGCATCATAAGTCAACATCAAATCTCCAATGCAATGTCCCCAAATTCCGTACACTCCAGTTGTTCTGCATCTGTTCACCAGATGACATCCTGGATGAGCTACATTCATGGGTTGAGGTTGCACCGAAGTGGACTTTTCTTCTTCATCATAAATTTCTTTGTAACCTTCACAAATCAATGCAACCAGCTGTTTTTGAGTGAAACCTTGCTCTGGACATTTGAATTCCTTGATAGCTGGTGTTGAAAGAGGATAATCATAGTTCACTCGGATGGTTTGCTTGTCTGGGATGAGAGGGGTGGAATCGTCCAAGCGCTTGGAGTCATATTCGTAATGCGCAACTGAAACATAAACTCCTTCCACTGAAAATGTGGTGTCGTCTGTAGGAGGAAGTGTTGGAACGAGGTTGAGAATATTTTTGCAGGTGTTGTAAGCTGTAGGAGAGATTGTGCTATGAGGCATGATATCTTATTAATTTTTTTCGATTACAGAAAGAACTGGAACGATGTTTGTTTACAATAAACATTTTTTGTGTGTATGGAACGAACTAATAAAAGAAAGTGGATGCAAAAAGGAACTACATTCTCCATCAAACCTTCATTACAAGTTGCAATTTGACATGCATCATGGAATTGAATAAAATCTTCTTCTCCTTCACAGTCCATTTCTGCCAATTTGCTTCAAACAGAAGGTGCGGTCGCATTCCGACGAAAGAAAAAGCAACAGCAAAAAAAAATCACATCATCTCATCACTGGTTGGATTCTTTATCAAGAGTTGAGAAGCCTTCTGCATTGCTGAAGAAATACAACCATTGTTGCTGTGAGAATTTGTAGAATTTTGTTCGGAACATATCATCTTGCTGAGCTTTATAGTCTTATTGACATCATCAGCAATACATTATCTAATCAATATTCGAGTTCTTGTACACTTTTAATTTATTTGCCATAATATGTACTCTCACGAGCAATTACCGAACAAGTCGGTCTCATATTATTTATCATTACCTTCGTATTGGTTGGATAGGTTTTTTAGAGCAATTTTTTATTGGGTCGGATACATCACTGCTAGTGCTCCAATTTTGTTCATTGTGGCTGCCGTACTTTTTACAGGAGGTATTGGTGTCGGTATTATGAAAATTCAATTGATTACCGATCCTCAAAGCTTGTGGGTGAGTACCGATTTTTTGAGATTTTTCTCATTGACACAAATTTGGAAATGATATTGGTACTCCGATCGATTCGGTGATGCCTCTTCCATTTTATTGAATGATTTTAAAAGGTTCCGCCTGATAGCGACACTGTTAAGCAAAAGAATTATTTTGATGATCAATTTACTCCGTTCTTTAGAATTGAACAATTGATTTTTTTACCAAAAAACAAATCTGTGACAAATGCAATTAACAAGGAAATGTTTGAAGATGTTTATCAAATTCAAAAAGAAATATTAGATATTCAAATTTGGGACACTTCGAACCATTCATTACCACCCATTACATTGGATGATTTATGCTACAAGCCAATACCCTCCAAAGGTTGCATGATTCAGAGTCCAATGCAGTTTTTCCAAATGAAACAACAAAATTTAGAAAGATCTATGGACATTACTAAAACAATTTTCACATGTGTCCAAAGGCTAAGCTTGCAATCTTTCTGTATGTCTGACATTGGTATTCCAGTTTATGATAAACAAGTGTTTGGAAAGGCATCATACAACACCACCACGCAAACAGCAAGTGCAGATGCTCTTATTGTGACATACCTATTGAATAACGACAATGTAACGGCAGCGAAAGCTCTGCTTTGGGAGAAAGAATTTCTTAATATTGCTGCCAAACCTCGTAGCCACGTTCTTGTTTATAGATCTGCAGAGAGATCTGTTCAGGATGAAATTTCTGACGAGACTGGAGATATTTACACTGTGCTTATCAGTTATGCTGCCATGTTTGTGTATGTGGCAATTTCTTTAGGACAGATTCACCCTGTGAAATCAAGAATTGTGATGGGATTATGTGGAGTTGTCATTGTGATCATGTCTGTTGTGATTTCTGCAGGTATTTGTGGCTTGTGTGGTGTGCCTGCTACGTTGATTATCATGGAAGTGATGCCTTTCCTCATTCTAGCCATCGGTGTTGACAACATGTTCATTATGGCTAATCATTTGGATCAAGTTGCCAAGCTCAAAAAGAACCAAAATCTTACTATTGCTCAAATAATGGGAGAAACACTCGGAACTGTTGGCTCTTCAATGACATTGGCTTCAATTTCTGAATTTTTAGGTAAGGACTATGAAATGATCAAATTTTGTTGCTCACAATACTTTAGCTTTCATGTTGGGTAGTTTGACAAAGATGCCTGCTGTGCAAGCATTTTGTATTTATTCAGGAGTAGCTATCATCACTAACTTTGTGCTACAAGTTACTTGCTTCTCTGCATTACTTTCGTTAGATTTGAGAAGAAAATTAGGCCACCGACTAGAACTTGAACCAACAGTTGTGGTCACATCCCCATTCTTGAGAAAGGATTGGGTCAGTATTGCTGGTTTCATTAGACTTTTGATGAAGAAGGTCATTGCTCCAATTGTAACGTTTATTCCATTGAGCTTGTTGATCATTGTTGTTTTCTTAGGTCTTGCAGGTGCTTCCATCTATGCATCATTTTTCTTAAGCCAAGGGTTGGATCAAATAACAGCCCTACCAACAGGATCCTATTTGGGAGAGTATTATTTAATGCAAAGAACGTACTTGGATTTAGGTCCTCCTATCTACTATGTTACAGGAAATATTAATTACACTGATCCTAAAGTGCAAGATCAAATGTCAAAGATGGTCAACATTGTTGCAGAAACTGAGTACCTGGATCGAGGAAGTATTTTATTTTATTATGCCGACTTTAAGCAATGGGTATTAACAATTGAGTGTTCAAATAAGAATGTATCAGCAACGTCGTATGTACCACCTGAACATTACATTGAATGGCTGCAAGAGTTTCTAGGTCAACAAGCATGTTGCTCGTTCCGTGGGCAAACGACTCCACTTTGTGGGTTCCAATACAAGAATGACGTAAAGTTTTCTGCTGATGGAAAATCTATTGAAGCAGCTAGGTTAATGACTCAAACCAAAACCCTAGTGACTCAGGATGATTTTATTAACAGTATGAAATCGGCCTATTACACTTCCAACTATCTGGCAGATCCAAAGAAATATTTACCTCCTAATCAATGGGATAGCAACATTCCACTAAGCACTTTCCCATACAGCGTCTATTACATTTACTTTGCTCAGTATTTATATTTGCCTGAAGTTTCCGCAACGAACATTATGATTGCTAGTGGTGCAGTGTTTTTGACTACCTTAATCTTATTGGGCTCTCCTGTTGCCTCTATTTATGTATTAGTTTGCATTTTCATGATTTTATCAAACTTGTTGGGAATTATGTCCATTTGGAATATCTATGTCAATGCTCTCTCTGTTGTCAACTTGGTCATGTCTATTGGTATTAGTGTTGAATTTTGTGTACATATTACACGTGCATTTATGAGAGCTAAAGGTACTCACAAAGAGAGAGTCAAGAAATCAATGATAGGAATGGGTTCTTCCGTATTATCTGGTATTACATTTACCAAATTTATTGGAGTTGTTGTTCTTGCATTCTCACATTCTGAGATTTTCCGAATTTACTATTTCAAAATGTATTTGAGCATTGTCGTGTCTGGAGCGTTGCACGGAATGCTCTTCTTACCAGCCTTATTGACAATAGCAGGCCCTAGACAAGATCCTGTTTCTGCACTTAAGGGTGAAGATGATGATGAAGAAGAGGAAGATGCAGCTGAAATTGATATAGCAGGTGGAAGAAGTGGGTTTGTAAATCCACAACATTTAGATGCAGATGATGAGGAACAACAAACATCTCCAATTAACTACTCTAAGTAACCAGTTTGGGCTCTTGTGGTTTAGACATGCTAAATCCAAATTTTTATCATCTTTTCATAAATTATTTTGTAATTTGATTCAAGAATTAATTTCTCACTATGTGTGTTTAATGAGAGAGAGTGTAGTGAAAACTTGGAGTCTCTTGCGTCGTGTTTCAGATCAAAGAGTCATTCAATAATTTTTATAATCGCTACAACAAAGAAAAAATGTCGTCACCACTTGTTCCTCATCATGAAAGTTTTGATGAGGAGAACAAGCCTTCCAATGATATTTTACAACCAATGACAGAAGAAAATTCTCACATTCTAACCAACAAAACCGAAGCTAATCATCATTCTTCTCACGATAATCATCAACATCCTGTAAATATTCACCTCATCAAAACTTGTGCTGCTTCCGATGGTACTGAGGTGGAAAGCGAAACCTTGAATAATAATTTGAATATTCAACAGTATGATACTAGTGTCGACACTAGTATGGAGGGTGAGATGGCCTCATCATCCTCTCATTTCAATACTACCACCAGTGCATCAATCGAAATTCATCACGCTAATAATGAAAAAATTAATTTATTTGAAACTGAATTGAATTTTCATTCGGAAGCAGAAAATGGTACAAATTCTATAGCAGTGTCAACAAATCAAGTAGCTGCAGAGCCCAAAAACAATATAGAATCCGATAAGAAAGAAGAAGAGGAGGAAGAAGAGGAAGAAGAAGAGATTTCAACAAAACCAATACCACTCAATTCAAAAATTTCTCACACAAAGAGTGAAGGTCATTTAGATGCTTTTCTGTTGGCACGGAGATCACCAAATCGTAGTACTGTTACTGAACCTCAAACACCTACACTTCTCAAACAACGTATTATGCAAAAATATAAGCAACATATTCAACAACAATCCAGTTTTACCACCGATACAGATACAGATGACGATTTAGTTTTAACGAGCATGTCACAAAACAAATATTTTCGATTATTTTCTCTAATGATTGCAAAATTCTTTAGAATTCAATCTCGTGTGATAGCTCCTAGTGGAGGTTTACCACAGAATATAGAAACCATACGGAAGCAAGAAAAAGCTAACAGAATAATTCTCAGAGACATGTTAACCATGTTTATTAGCGGATTTTCAGTGTTTGGAATTTTTGCCATTGTCTGGTATAACATTTATTTCAATACTGATTTTTTAAAGACCATTTTGGAAGGCAGAGATTCATTAGTAGAAAGGTTTTATTTTTGTATCAAGTGTATATTCGTCAGTGCATTGATTTTCCCTTTAATATTTGTGGCCATTGTGCGAAATCGATTGTTTGAAGAAGCCAGTAATCCACTATTGACGAATCTTATCAACAAAGAGCATCAGCTGAAACTTGTCATTCTGCAACGAATATTCCAAAATTCCATTGAACAGTTTTTAATGCATTCGATGAGCTGTGCAATGTTGAGTTATTATTTACCCAGAGAAGACCTCAGAATTTTAGTGTTTGCCACTGTCACTTTCCTATTTTGCAGATTACTCTTTTGGATTGGATATTCCATACATCATTCATTGCGGTAAGTATTTTGATGGTATGAACACTTTTGCCATGTCTAACTTTTTCACATCATTTTACTTTTCAAAGTGCTCTCGGTATTGTCACAGGAGCTTTTTTCAACATATTGTTGCTCGTACTGTCTTGCTACTACATATCAACGCAAGACATTCTGCCATTTATTATTAATGACATGCTCTTGCCTATTTTTGTTATATTTTCAGCATAGACATGTGAAATCAAATCACTGACTTTAATAATTAAATTTTGTATGAATGGAATAGTGAAGACAAATCTCTAGCATAATCATTTCTATTTTGGAAGTAATAACAATTGTTGGAGTGTTGAGCACAAACATCTAGAACGTCAATGTCACAATTACAAAGCATTGGAAGTTGAATATTCATATTCTTAATAGTTTCCAAAAACTGCTTGTTAAGCTGTTTGAGATATCGTTTTTCCTCTCTGTATTCTTTCTTCTTTTGTTCTTTAGTAGTGGTCGTTCTTGGATTGGAAAGAACTACGGAATTAGCCGGACCTGTTTCAGGAATGGAAGAAATTTCATTATCTTCCTCAGAGTGTGAACTTGCATTGAGAGGAATATAATTTGGCTTATTCAGTAACGAGGATTGAGGTTGTTGAGTTGGCTCATCTAGGTACACAGTGAAAGAAGGAGCTTGAATGACAATCATATTTTCATCTTTGCTAATGGCTCGTTCATATTTTCCATACATTTCTTGAGATTTTGATGTGGCCA
This sequence comes from Naegleria lovaniensis, assembly GCF_003324165.1. Lineage (NCBI taxonomy): Eukaryota > Heterolobosea > Eutetramitea > Acrasida > Naegleriidae > Naegleria > Naegleria lovaniensis. The sequence continues at coordinate 216,851 of NW_025407845.1, forward strand.
AGTTTGCCAAATTATATCTTGCAAAGTTTACAAAATCATTCACAGTTTTTTCATGAGACACCTCATCCACACTGCATTCATCCACTTCTTCAGAGGAGGTGGTTGTGTCACTCTCATGTGGAGATGGACATGATGAACTACTTGATCTATTATGAAGCATATCATCATCATGAGCGACATCTTCCTCAGTATCATCCATGGTTTTAGAAGGATCAGGTCTTGGAGTGTTCATTCCTCTTGGTGTATTGTTTCCTCTCGGTGTGTTCATACCTCTCGGTGTATTACTTCTAGGAGTACACGATCTTGGAGTGGTTGTTTTTGAGGATGATGACAAGGATGTTAAGGAGTGACTCTCTTCCGAAACTTGAGGCGAGTATTTCATATTTACATCATTCACTTGCTTTCCATACTCGCCCATCTTTTTTCGAAGTTCCTTTTTTCGAATCTTTTCTTTCTGTAATTTTTCAACTTCGATTTGTTTGGCCAGAATGGTTTCATTCTTTCTCTCCTGAATTCTTTGTTTGACCTTAATATTGAACTCTTTTAATTTCTCTTCCTTTCTGAGTCGTCGTTCCATCATGCTGTCCTGATAAAATTGGGCAGCATCATTCGCATTGGTAAATACATATTTACTTCCTTCTTCCCCAAGAACTTCGGTCGAGCATTTTTCAGCTCTTGCCACTCGAATGTTGTTATTGTGATGGAGGCAAACATGAAACTCTGCGTTGAATATAAATCTCTTTTTAGGATCGAGATCAATTTTTCCATTCGCAAGTTTGTGCTCTCTCACCAAATAATTATTTATATTATCTTGATTATCTGCCACATGTTTTAAAATTCGCTTCTTGGTGCAGCTCGAGAAGGATTCTCTTGTATTTGAAATAATTGGTTCGTTACGGAATTGTCTGACTCTTGTTGATGGAATTCCTGGCAGGCTTGAATGGCCCGATGAGGAAGATGCCGATGAGTTGGTAAACGAGGGAGCCGAAGAACCTGAATGGTTCATTTTCTTTTTATTACGTATTGAAATGATTTGAGGTTTTTGAACATGTCTAGGCGGGAAAACAATTAAAGGCGGGTAAGGGAAAAATTCTCTTCGAGAATTGGAATTAGTAACTCTCCAAAAAAGGTTTCCTAGCAAAAAAATGTTTGCAAAACCATCTCCTTCGCATCATGTCTATTCCCACCAACATCATAGCTACGGAGTTGGTCACCATCCACTGCATTTTGTTATATATGCCATGATTGCAATTTTGGTCATCATTATATTGTATTTTATTGGAAAATCGTTTGTTCTGTAACCCAATAACATTTTTATTTATTGATGCAGTTCCAACACGTGATCGATCATGAAATACACCGATGAGTTACTTTGTTCTTTCTACATTCGAGCCAATACAGTGCGTAACTCCTTCTTTCCCATTCTTTGCCCATTCTGAAACATCAAGCTTGATACTGCTCTTTTTTTTAGTTTTGTTTTTAGAAGATTTTGGAGGGGAAGAACGCACGGAATCCTGGCCTTTGCCTGACGTTGTTGCTTTGTTTGGACTAGTAAAAGTCGTAGGGTTCTTAGAATCATAGCTTGGATCTTGAGAAGTATCGTTCGCACAATCTGTCTCTATCAAGTCACAAGTTTGAACTGAATCATTCACAGTGTTCCATTCATTTTGATTGGTATTTTTCATGGGAGCTTCTTCATTGTGCAGCTTGTCATCGTGACGCTCAATGGTAATTTCATTTGTTTCTTCATCGATCGATGAATTCAAGGTTTGTTCTGAGGTGATATCCTCTTGTTTTACAGGTGGAGAGGAAGAGTTAAAATCGTCATTGGATTTTGATACTTCTTCGGTTGCTTGCAGAGTAGCATCGTTATTCGTTTCAGCACAAACCATGTGCATGGATGGTTCACTATCTTCCTCGATGTTTTGAACTTTTTCATCCATTGGTTCTGTTGAGTTTGCATCCAATGACGTTTGTAAACCATAGGATTCTAACTGTGGTTGTTCTTGCTTTGGATTATTATCCAATTCATTTACAGTGGAAACACTTTCTGGCACTACATTCTTGACTGAAGTCAACTCTCCTGTTAAATCATCTGTCATTTCATTGGACGGACTCGATGGTATTCTATTCGAATCTGGCAAATCTTGAGCAGTATTTGATGAACTTTCCACAAGCTGTTCCTCTGACAAGGTAATTTTTTCGTCGAGTGGAGATACTGTATCCAAACCAATCGTTTCTGAATGCTCCTCACTCGCTTTGGTTGGTTCAGCTGCGCTTTTTTCAATCACCGATGGGTCCACTTGGTCTGTTTCATTCACCTTGTTGAGTGGAGATGCGTCTACTTGGCTCGGTGTTGGTTGCTCATCATCATGTTCAATAGTAGCAGAATCTTTTGATTCAGTATTTTCTGTCACAGTAGGCAAGACATGGTCATCACCATGTTCAGACGCTTCTACGGATTGAAGATGTTGCATGACATCATCCTTCGTGGTTGTTGGTACAACTTCTTCGTTGCCTTCATGTTGTTCACAGAGGTCTCCGAAGTTGACTCATTGGTCGTCTCTGTTTCTAATTGATTGTTCACCAAAGCTTGAGTCGTTGTCTCCTCGTTGGCCATTGGAGGATTATCATCCTGTGTTTCGGTTTCAGTGAATTCCAAGATTTCACTTTTTTGCTCTTCACAACCATGAAGGTCAGAACTGCAATCTGAGCAAGCAACGGTTTCCTCTCCAGAATGATTTCGGGTGTTGTGGCAGGATGGTAGAATGGGGTGAAATTGGTGTTTCGGATAATGTATTATTCTCTGCTTTCTCACATTCTGTGTTGTGTGTTGAATTATCCAAGACAATATTCAGACATGTTTCACAAGTTGTCCTTGTTGAGGTTTCTTCTTGTTCCTTTCCCTGAAGATCAGTGGATGAACCATCTAAAGGAGATCCATCCTCCATTTCTTTGTCTGATTTCTCTGATTTAACTTCTTGATGACTTTCCATCGAAACTTCACCATATGACTCTGTTTGTTGAGAAGAGCTTGTAGATAATGATGGAGTTGAATTATTAAGATCTGTGGTCTGTGAAGTATTATGATCATTTTCGTTGAATGAGCTGTCTTGAGTATCTTTTTGAGTGATTGCCAATTGAGAAGCAGATGTATTTGTTTGTTGAATCTCTTCAGTAGATTTCTCGGTATTTGCTTCATCTGAAACAAGGATATTACTTTGTACATTACTTTCTTGCTTCAATGAACTCTCTGTAGGAGTTTGTGGATCGACACTTGATGATGTTTCTGATTGATGACATGTACTTGTTGGTTGTATCTCACCAGCAGGTTTTTTCATGGTACTTGTTTCATCTGAAACAGAAGTCTTGCATTCTTGCTTATTGGTCTCTGAATGTGTAGTATCATTATTTGCAAGATCTTGATTGTCTGTGCTGGCTGGATCCTTATCTGTAGCTTGTGAGGTGGATGAATGATCGGAGGTTGTAGAACCAGGGACATCCATAGTTGTGGTAGGGTCGAGATTTTCGCAAATGTCACTTGTCATTTCAACTGGATGGTCACTGAAATTGCATTGTTGAATGAGTAACAATGTTACTATTCCAATGAATAGAATGGGTGCAAAAACAAAAGGAACTTGTTTTGGACTCAACAATACAAGTTCTTTTGTACCTGGTTCCGAACACGAATGCCACAGCAATTGAGCAAGAGTCTGGTTATTCATTTTACCATCCCTATTCTCTGTTGACTGAATTCCCCACGATTCAATCACTTGATTGTAGTAAGCACCAATAATCTCCTTCCCAATGTCACGATTGGTTTCATTATGACGTACTTTGAGAACATGTGTGAACACAATATGGCTCGCACAAAGCTTGATTGCATTTGAAATACATGTGAAATTTCCATCACAAGCAAGGTAGGTTTCTATTGGGAAATTGCCCATACCCTCTTGAACGTTGACAGCTTCAGCAGAAGCAATATTCCACAATTGACTTGTTGACATGGATTTGAACAATTGAGAGAAATTGCCTTGGATCCATTGTTTTTGATGTGAATCATTAGTATCAATAATCCCATGGCATGTCTTCAAACTGGATGATATTTGAGTAAACGATGCGGGGTAGTGAAGCTTGGTCTTGTTTGGAGAAATCTTCTCAAAGTCTTCAATGACTTGATTGTAGAGATGATTTCTTGCCAATCTGAAACAACATTCAGCTTCAGAGTTGTGTGTAGAAGAGTTGAGAGAGGAACGAAGTGGATAAAAATAGAGATTGGATTCGAGACATCTCTTTAGGAAGGCATGTCTTTGATCATCGTTCATGATAGCAGTAGTGTTGGATTGGGTTGTTAATCCCACCGCTGATCTGTTTTCTGGGATGGAAGAGTTTGGAGGTGCTACTGAAGAAGAAGATGGTGATGCCTTCACCACATGGATGATCACCAACACCCAATAAAATACACAAAGAATGAGAGCCCAGCAACTAGCACGTGTGAAACAACTGGACATTTTGGTCGTGGTTTTGTGGTTTTTTAGCGTGATGGTCTCTCACAAATTTCTTGCCCGGAAATCTCAAATTTTTGAACAGGAATTTGTGATTCGTGAGGAACCTCTTTTGGGATTTTCACTCCATTTCTAGTTGATGGAGACGAATTGATTTAAAAACTTTGAACATCAAGTCAATTTGAAAAAACAATGGAACACAAGAAGGAGAATAAATACATTGGAAACATGTTGTCATGGAGTCTCAAGTGTTGGTTGGACAACCTTTTCATTGCTTCTTAATATTGTCTCCTGTTGATATGTTTTGATACAACAAGGTCAATGAGGGTAGAACTTTCTGAAGAGTTTCGTCATCCACAGCAATCTTGATCATCTCTCGATCAAAGCACATGATACAACAATCTCGAAAGGCTTGTGGATCCAATGTGGAGCTTTGCCTTTTTACCTTTCTTGAGGAACCAGTAGCATTGGCTTTCGAAGGGGAATTGACAGCAGTCGAACAATGGGAGTCCTTTGAAATCGAATAATTCTTTAGGGTTTGATATTTGTTCTTGAGGTCCTTTAAATCCTCCTGTAGCTTCTCTAATTGTTTTTCGAGATCCTCCTTTTGTTTTTGCATATGTGTGAGAATTGCTTGCTTTTCATCTTGGAGCTCTTCAATCGTCTTTTCCAGTGATTCTGATCTCGAAATGAATTCCTGTTTGGCCTTTTCTAACTTGTTTTCCAATTGCTTGATATGTTCGTTGAGCTGTATTTTTTCATGGTAAAAGGTTTCTTCTTTTGTTTGGTGACAGTCTTTAAGTGTTTGCATTTGTTGTTGTAACTCGTCAATGTTCTTCGTTTTTTCATTTTCCAGTTCATCAAGATTAATCTTTAACTTTTCACAACGCTGCTTTACAGACTCCAACTCCAAGGAAGTATCGTTCACTCTTTTGGTGAGTTCCTCAATTTGTCGATCTTTTACTTCAATTTGTTGTCCCTTCTCGTGACATTCACTCTCAATCTGTTGCTGAAGAATGATATTCTGTTCTATTTCTTTTTTTGTTTTTTCTAACTCCATTTCAAACTCTAACTTTCTCGCTTTTAGTTGAACCATCTCACTATGGAAGTTCTCCATCTGTTTTGTGAGTGTGTCATACTTCTCCTCTGCTTCCTTGTTTTTGAAAGCAAGATTTTCATTCTCTGTTTTAATCTGTTGAACATTCTCACTTTCTTTCATGAAACGTTCATGAGTCTCTCTCAACATCTCAAGAGTTTGTGCAACTTTTTCTTTCAAATGGTCTCGCTCCTTGATCGTAATGTTCAACAGTGATGCTTGTTGTTCAAATTTGTTCTGCCAACAGACACACTGATTTCTCAACTCCTCCATCTCTTTTTCTGTAATGGATTTGGAATCCTTAAGCTTTTGTTCGGCCTCACAAAATTGTAATGCAAAATAAATTGTTCGTCCAAATAGGTCTGAAAACTTTTGGAACTCTTCACATTCGAGTGGTGTAGATGAGGTGGTATCGTCAGCCTGGGAATTCGCCTCATAAATCAAGAGCCATTGCTTTACAATTTTATCATCGAGCTTCTCTAAAGCATGTTTTTCTTCGGGTGATAATTGAAGTTGTTTTGCACACTCTTTTGCGACTCGTTCAGGAGTAATGTGATGAGAGTGTGGTTCAAAAGGTGGGACTGTTGACACAGAGGGTATGCTGGCTGCTGTATTTTCAGGAGGTTTGATTTGTTGTCCGTCGTCTTTGGAATGAGCGTCCTCGCTACTTGTTTCAATCACAAGTTGAGAACTTTGGACTTCTTTTTCTTCAATTCCATCGTTCGCTTGTACTGACTTCTCCATTGTCTTGGAAAAGGGAAGATAGGTTCTTATTGAAAAGCACACAATTCCAACAAGACAAATTGTGATGATCATGATTGAGGCATGTTGTTGGCTCATCATTGGGATTTGGTTTGCTTCAAGGTTTGGGGTGAATTTGTTGTTACTCGTATTGTGATGTACTTTTTCCTCACAGGAAGACCAGAGCATTGAAACGAGAGTTTGATCCATTCCTGAGAACCTTGAATTGATGACTTGGTGGTAATACGTGTTGATGACTTGTTCACCATTGTGGTAATCATTGGGTTGAGTTTTGAGATTGTGTGTGAAAATGATATGACTGGCACATAACTTCATCATGATCGACACACATGTGAAATTTCCTTCACAGACGTCATGGATTTGGGTTGGAAACGTTCCCATTCCTTTTTGATCCTTGAGCGTGTCAATCGAAGAGAGATGCCAAGAAGCTTGTTTCGAGAGGAATAATTGAGAGAAGTTTCTTTGAAGCGAGTATTTTTGTTTAGGATCATCGATATCAACAATCCCTTGACAAACTCTCAATGTGGAAATAATCTGCGCAGGAACGGAAGGATAGTAAAACTTGGTGTGGTTGGCGATTGAAATACTTTCAAATTCTTCAATCACTTCCTTGTAGAGATGATTTCTTGCTAATCTCAAACAACATTCATCGTTCGATGAAGCTACCGATGTCCTAAAAGGATAAAAACGCTGTCTAGATTCCACACAATTCTTTAAAAAATCAACTCTTTGTTCGTCATTCATGACAACTGTTGTGTCAATCACGGTACTGTTTGCTGTGGATGAGAGCATTGTTGCGAATGACGCAGCTCTCACAGCCGTTGCAGCCTCCAGCCAAAAGAGGACACATAGAATGAGAACGCTGCAAGCATAAGCGAGGAGAGACATTTTTTTTTGTGTGATCACGTCAAGATTGTGATTTTTTGGAATTCTATTATTGTGCAGCCCTCTTTAGGAATTTACAGTTTCAGCAGTTCAGAACATTATTGCCACCTTAATGGCAACAACAGTCCAAGGAAGAAATTTTAAGGGATGAGTTAAAGCTCACCTGTAACACACTCATGCACGAATGACAGGTGTTTGCGGAATCCTATCACTCACCGCAATCCCTATTACACGCTGTTACAACAGAGTCTTGTATCTGCGATGTTCTCCAAATGTTCCATGGTAATTTTGATTTTCAGAAAATAAAAAAGCAAGTGATGAAACGAGTCCTCTGTGGGCTTTGGACCCACTCAACTGTTGAATGAATTGTGTTTTGTAAAACGAGATTTGATGATGATGGAACGAACTGCTGCATAGGGTGCTTTGAACTTGGCGACTGCCAACACCCAAGTCGTGAGATGATGATACGGGTAACGGTTTTTTCGCTTGAAAAAATATTCTTTTCTGCTTGAAGGCTCGCATCTGCAATTTGGTGCTTGATCATCATCAAACCTAAAAATTGTTATTAAATTTTATAACAAAAGATGGGAGCACATAAAAGCAAACATTCAAAGAAAGATGGAGATGACGATATCAAACAGGTAGAGGATAAAAACAACAAAAACGGAAATTCTAACAGCACTACATCAAAAACAACAACGGAAGAGGATGTCTTTACAATTCCGTTACCTTCATTGGATGAAATGAAGAAAGTTGTTGAACAGAAATTGTTGACAAATGAGATTTACAGCGCCAAATTGAAATCAAACCGAGCATTGCTGGAGAAGTTCAGAGATGCTTTATGTGTCAAGGAAGAATTAATCAAAACTTACTTGTCAACCGATTGGGCAGAAACCAAGAAGCTCACCATGGACATGATGGGACAAGTAAGTGACCAGTCAAGCGGCTCCGCATTAAAAAGCACAGTGAGCAACAATCTAGCCAGTTCAGACGTAGGAACAGTGGTCAACAGGGAAGAAGACGAAGATGACAATGAATTGGATGTATTGGATGAAGAAAATAATCCAGAGGTTGTCAACATGCAGAATGCCAAGATCAAAATCAAATTTATAGTTTCAGAAGTATCTCACACAAAAGGAAAAAGAGCAATCAGAAGATTACTCTCTCCTGTTGTATCTGCTTTTGATGATACATTCCCAGAGTAAGTTTTCTTCATCAAACATCAATTCGTTTATTAATCATAATATTCTAAAGACTGGGAATGTTTCACAGTGCTTTGCTGATTGGTCCTTGGAAATTAGAATATAACAACAGTGCTTTGGTGGTGGTAAGTATTTTTCTCGATTGTGAACTCAAACAAATTATTGATTGGAAATATCAGCCAAGAAAATGTGTCAGCACAGCATCTTTAATAACTGCCGACTTGGGGTCCATTGTACTTGATGATAGTCTTGATGTTTTGGTTTCTAAATTAGCTGACGTTATCATTCGATGGAATACAATCATGTTTTACAAAGATCATGGAGGAACGGGAAGATATGGTAATTGCCAGGACTTTGTTGACTCTGTTTTGAAGGCAATAGGTGTTAGCAAAGACAAGCTTTACCAAGGCCCTATGGCCGAATTCTTAAAGGACATGAGATCCAAGGGTAAATGTGATCTCGTTTTCAAGATGGATTCTGCTTTTAGAAAGAAATTTAACAGAACAGAGACAGAAATAGCCTTTAAAACTCATCTTGAGTTGGATACATTTGTGAGTGAATTAATGGAAATTGATGATGACTTTCAGAAAAATCATCCTCTGGAATATAATTTCTTGAAGAGCTTTGATAGATCTTTCTGGCTTAAGCATTTTAGGTTCCCAGAAGATCCAAACCACAAACCACTCCACAAAGAAGAAACAGACGACGAATCCATGACAGTACAGGTTCCTTGTTGTCCTTTCAAGGACCCTCGAGAAACATATTCGCTAATATTAAATTAATTGCAGCATCGTTTCTTAAAAACATCCATCTCCTTCAAACAAGCTTCTACCATCAAGCTTTCTCTCGAATTCAAAGAGTTGCGACTAAATCATAAAGTTCCTCGCTGTCCTTAAATCTGAAGAAGCCAAAGCACTGCATCTCTCAGAATTTTGAATAGGTACAAGAATATCGCTGGACTATCCAAAAACATGGCTCCAATATTATCACTTGGATTTGATTTCAAATAACTTGTCTGAATAGCAGCCCCTCCCTTTGACAAACCATATAATCCAATATCTTGATATTGAGATTTTACAAAATCAATAGCTCCCAACAAGTCAGCACATTCCAAACTTCCATAAGTGCTGTATGATTTGTCTGGAAGAATGGTACTGTGATATTCCTTTTCAGAATTTCCATGATTTCTATATTCAAAAGTTAAAAAATCATATTCGCCATTTGGAAATGCAGAAAGTAACATTTGGAGAGGAACCATCACTGTGAAATGATTTTGTCTCATTCTAAAGCCATGGACGAGAATGATAATCTTTTTTGTTGTTGTTTTTGATGATGGATTTTGTGGATTCACAATTCTATATAAACGACCATTGAGGTTCACCTTATATGGAATATCTGAAGTTTCTCTACTTTTGAAAGTGACGATTTGTAATTTCTATAGAGTCCTTTAATTGAATGGTCTTGTGAGTCAATTCTTGTAAAAATTCGCTATTTGCAATAGAGTTTTTCCAATTCACATAGGTCTGTACTCCGAAAATTGAATTCTCTCTCGATTTTAAATATCCTTCAATATAGAATTTATCGGAAAGTGAGAACATGGTACATGATATGACTTCAAAAGCGAGGATTCATTCTCTTAACAATAGACTTCAACAACAAGAATTTCATTTGGAGAATTTGAGAGAATCACACGACTTGATAGTCTCTGAAATTTCACATCTCCAACATGAAATCCTATTAGATGTGTATCGTAGGCGTAATATGATTTCAGTTGTTCCAATCTCTCTACTAAATCATTTCTATATTGTTGATAGATCCAATATGTTTTGTTGAAATGAAGTCTATTTACATTATTTGCCTCTACAATCGGAACACCAACGCTTTGATTATCTTAATGAATGAAAGATGTATGAAAATTTAATTGTTGTTCTTGTTGTAGATAATTAGAGAAGAGATTGGCATTGAAATTTAATGAACTAGGAGTTACAGATCCCTGAAATTGATGATGACTCTTCATCAATGATGATCCAATCTTTCCCATGAAAATGAAAGAAGTCTTGTTGCCGATTTACTGCTTCTCATTTTTGTTTTTGTTGTTGAGTAAAATTTTCGTTGTCATTTTCGCAGTTGGCATTGAATTATTAACAACTTTCTTTTAATGGAGAGAAGTTTTAAACAATTTATTGCGTAACGAATTTCTTTAAGTAGCTCTTAAAAGTATCTATATTGTTGACCATTACTTTTAAAGTATTATCCAATTCTTGAACCAAATCATCAAGCAGATTGTTTGAAGAACATATTGCTCTTATTTCTTCTGCCACTTCTTTTGCAACTGTCTCTAGATGTTGCAACGGACCACTAGTCAAAATCTCAAACGTCAATGATGCTCGTTTAGAAACATTACAAGAGCGCAAAGGATACCTAAGGCATGGATGAGCAATATAGTATTTATACTTTCCATTTCCAAGAAGAAAGTATTCAAAATCACAAGACGTAAAATCCTGTAGGCTGCATCTAAAATCCAGGACGATAAGTCTCCTGTTTGGAAGTAAGAAACCAAAATTTTGATAATTCATCAGCAAATCGGTCAAAAAGAACATTCTGCATAGAAGATCTATCATAGTCACCTGATCAATAAATTCTTTTGCGATTTGATCCAGCTGAATATTGTCAACATCTGTTGGAGCGTTGAGTTTTCTTTCTCTCTCCAGAGTGGCCACATGTTTTACCAAGTTCCCACAAACAGATTCGAGAACCTTGTGGTGTTCTGATGACGCATCCACAATTTTATCGAATTCGTAGAAGCTGCCATATTCATTAGCGTCTAAAGTTGCTATATAGAACTCTTTGCAGTCTCTCCCAATAAAATGCACTTCAGGCATAAATCTTAGCCTCTCCAAAATTTTGTACACCATTAATTCGCACAAGTCCACCTTGTCTCTTCCTGTAGAATCAGAAATTGTGTTACCTTGTGAATGAGTTTTAACGTAGTATTTTTGTTTTTTCTCTTTTCCAAAGTGACTATGGACTTCCAAGATACAACCCATTTGAACACCTGATTTTTTGGGATATGAATGGATCATTGCATTTCCTTGAAATAAATTTGTAAAATAATGTTTGGCGCGTTGTTCCAATCTTTCCAGTTCCAGATCGGGCAAACTGTCTACAATCTTGATCACCTTAAAAGTCAAAAACGCTTCGTCTTTGCTTGTCGCTACTTTTTGCGTTCTCTCTTTTAACCTTCTGAGCTGCAATTGTGTACTTGCTGAATCAAGAGGGCATAACTTCTGCTCGAATACATCCCACTTAATACTCCAAGAATCAACTACTTCAGTTCCAAAAACATCAACAAATGTTTTTTTAAACAGCCATATGGACATGTCTTCAGTTAGCTTTTGACCTGGAGTATTTTTTGAGCGCGTAAAAACATTTGATGTTGGTGTAGATCGAATGCTCGTATGAGAATAGTCGTCAGTTTGCTCATATTCCGAAGGCTGAGCTTCATTCAAAGCTTTTCTTTGTGGCGTGGAAGGGAACATTTTTTTATGTGCAGAAAGTGCATGGCGGCATCTGAACCGTGAAAATCTCAACAGTTCTGGGTTGATTGCTTAGACATGTTCAGTAGTGGAGTCGGCCTCAGTAATAATTGCTTCATTCCTCATATTTGTATGATGACAATTTCAAACTGAGATAAGAAAATGTAAGAAGATGCTAACGGTTTCTTTTTGTTTAGCCTTATTAAGACACAAAAGGTGAGTAAAGTCGATATATATCTCAGTTTAGAATGAGGAAGGAAACCTTCATAATTTCTCGGATACCTTATCGTCTGGATGGAGAAGGAAAAGGAATGTATTTTGATCATTTTACAATTCAACACGCTACCCATATGAAAACATGTTTGATAAAGCCTAACAAGGAGATGCAATTGTTTTTAATGAACAAAATTATGAGCCATAATAATAATAATCGGGATGATTTTAATAATTTATTCGACAAGAGAAAGCATCATTCTCCGGATAGCAGCAGAATTAATAGGAGCAACAAAGTGGTCATTCCTTCAATGATAATGGAAAATCATAGTAATGGAAAACAACGAAAAGTGAATCATCACTGTTCTGGTGATAAAATGCACCAAAACAAAGCATCAGGTTCATCTCATCGAGACTTTCGATCCATTTTGAAAGATGCACTACAAATATTTCAAAGTTATATGAACAAAATTGAAGTTACTTCTCGTTTACCATTTGAATGTGAAAAAAGAAGAAATGGTTTACCTGAAGTCGTATCTATTGATAATCCTGATATAACAATAGTATCTGAAAAGAACATTGGATTATTGATATTCACAGGACACACGAGAAATACCACAGACACATACACTGATCCTGAAATTTTATTAAGATTTCAATTCGAAAATCATTTATTGAAAAAAGCACTTTTAAGAGGCCAACCTGTTTTGTCTATTTGTTCAGCGTGTTGGAGATTGTGGAAACATTTGGGTGGTGTGGTTGATGGTATTTCAAATATCACTGATCAACAACATACCAACGGCATGGTAACTATTTCAAATGGACAAATAGTGAAAAATCAAAATTTTGAACATGAGCTACTGCTTGATATCGTACATTCAAGCGATATTTGTGAGCCCACTCAACTACCACTACCCTCTTCGAATGTTTCTATTTTGAAAAGTGCTTTGTTTAAGAAACAATCAGATCAACTAGCTATTATCAATGTAAACTCAATGCATTGGATGGCTCCAAAGTATGAACTTGAAAATGAAGAAAAATCAGACTACTTTAAATTAGTTGACGTGACAGCTGTCTCCCTTCCTGATTTCTCCATAGAGGCTTTTGAATTGCGTTATGGTAGTCCTGTGGTTGGTTGTCAGTGGCATCCGGAGGCATATGTTGCAAATAATAGGAGGGAAGAACAGGAAAATTTACTGAAATACATGTCCCTGGCAGGAGAGACTTTTTTGCTCAAACAAGCTTGTCTCCAGCAGTTGTTAGAGCACTCAAAACATCAACTTCACGTTTCTTTGTGATTGCTGTACTTTTAAGTTCGTCATTAATATATGGATATTTTAATGTTAGAAAGTAACACTTGTCTATGAGTTCTGTAATTGTTTTATTGTTTCCTGTTTGGTTGGTTGAAGATCACCAAACATAGCATTGTCTAAAATATTTGAACCTCTACGACATGAAAGAAATCAATATCTCATGCTCGTCCTTCAATTAATATTTGAGAAGACCAGAGCATTGAAACGAGAGTTTGATCCATTCCTGAGAACCTTGAATTGATGACTTGGTGGTAATACGTGTTGATGACTTGTTCACCATTGTGGTAATCATTGGGTTGAGTTTTGAGATTGTGTAAAACGAGATTTGATGGAACGAACTGCTGCATAGTTGGTGCTTTGAACTTGCCAACTGCCAACACCCAAGTTGTGAGATGATGATACGGGTAACATATTCGCTAATATTAAATTAATTGCAGTCACCGTTTCTTAAAAACATCCATCTCCTTCAAACAAGCTTCTACAATCAAACTTTCTCTCGAGTTCAAAGAGTTGACTAAATCATAAAGTTCCTCGCTGTCCTTAAATCCTTGTTCAAACTTTGCCAAACAATTTCCAATAAGCTTTGAGTTGACAGACAGAGACTGGAGAGCAATTTCTTTGTCGTCAGTTGTGCTATTGGATTAGATTGTGTAATTTTTGTTGACTCAAAATATCGCCTGTACAAATCATCGTTTGATGCCATTCCATAATATGTATGATATTTGGATTCGTGTTGTTGTGCGTTTTGCAAATTTCTCATCTCTAGCAAAATATCTGCGTAGTAATACATGAATACAGAGTGAAGAAATATTTGTCTTTCTTCCCTTGTTCTGAGTTGTGCGATTAATCGTTGAAACTCAATAGAATGCTCTGTAAAATAGGAAATATTATCTTCGAAAAATTGTAAAGTGTTAAATACAAATGGAGTGAAATTGGCATTTGGCAACACTTTCTTTCTTAATTTCTGCAAATATTGTTGCTTTTTTACAAGATACTCCATATTTGAGAGAGAATTTTTCCTTTCAGATACTCTTTCGTCTTCTTCCTGTTTTTTCATTCTTTTTTCTTGTTGTTTCAACAACATTGTAAGAAAATCCTTGGTGCTTGACTTCGGAGTGGTTGTTTTGCTCTTCTTTTCATCTTGTAATTGCTCCAAAAATTCCTCAATGAATGGTGCTTTAAAATTGTACTTTTGTGATTGGCTTTCTGCTGCCAATTTATTTCCTATTGATGAAGTACTATTATCACTTTTCGGAGATTTCCGATGTGCATGACTAGCGCTTTCGTTTGATGATGAACCTTTGCTTGATGATTTCTTCATTTTTTTTGTAATAGCAAAATGGATGGGGAGAACGTCATCAATAGGAAATAATTTGGCAACTGTGTGTCCTTTTGTAAAGATCTATTTTAGTTTACGAGTTCTTGAATTCCCAACCCTAGAAAAAATGTCTTCGTCATCATCATCAACTCCCGAAGAAAAGGTAACCCTCAATATTCGATTGTTGGACGGAACACCACTGCAAGTTATCTTCAAAGCAGAGGCTAAATTATCAGTCGTTCAACGTTATGTTCAAGTCAAAGCAGTTGAACTCGAAAAACATAAATTACCTTTTGGATCCGCATATATTGAAGACAATGGAATTGAATTTGAAACCTTGATGCCAAAGAAACGATTTCACTTTGAAGAGTTTCCGAATATTACTTTGAAAGAGGCTGGTTTATTTCCTAAAGCTGCTCTCGTTGTGGTACGAGTAAATAAAGATCCTAATGATTTGAAGAGAGGAAAAGGAACGATTGCTGATGCTCAAAAAGGAGATGGTAAGTGTGGCTGATGATCAATGTTGATGATTAAATATTATTTCATGTGGCGATCAAACAATTTAAATTTATTGCGTATTTATTGAATTATTAATCTCGGATCACAATCAATATAATAATTATTAAAATATGTTGTGAAAGTAATCCATCATGCACATCATGTTCGGGGTGACAATCATGAAAAGAAACAAGCCTTCGCTGAGAAGCAACGCTTGGAGGAACAAGAGCAAAAGAAAAAGGAAGTTGAAGAGAAGAAAAGGGAATTAGAAAAAATTAGAGCTCAAATTAAAGAAGATAAAGATACGAGACAAACTGTTGATTGGGTGGGAAATGCATTAAAAAAGGATAAAAAGGATACCACAAAGAGTGCAAATATACCGCCAAGTGATGATCAGTAATACTATCACGTTCGTCGATTTTAAATCGTGAATTCTCAAATTATTTGTAAATATGCCAATGATGATCAAAATCCAAGTGAAATTTTCAACTAGCTCCGTTACTTTTCCAATGCTTCTTTTGCTTTCAAATATTCCTCAAACATTTGTTTTCGTTGCTGTTTGGTGTAGGTTTGCTCAAAACTTGTTGGCCATCTTTCAACATCGACATACTTTTCGTCCATAGGAGGAATAAATAATCCAGTTTTTTCATCATGCTTTAAAATACTTAATAAAAACAATCCTTCACGACGTTTCCTCTGTATAATCCTATCATCATAATGCCGAGCAATATATCTATTTTCAAAGAATTCGATAGTCATTCCTACTAAAAAAAGATAAAACCCTCCTACAACAAAATAAAACCAAGGAGTGGTTGTAGGAGGTCTTAATTTAATTTTTCCATCTCGTGATTGCCCCGTACTCAATAAATAGAGTCGATCGTATAATTTGGAGAGGAAAGGCTGTTCCGACATTTTTTTAATAATTATTATTTAACCATTTTATTTCATGAAACAAATTTTCAAATCCAAAAAATGGCTCAACTGGAACACACAGATCGTTGTGTGTGTATTAATTGTGGACACATTCAACAGCACACTCCGATCTATTCAAAACAAGGACAAAAGGATATACGATTAAATCATTGTGAGAAGTGTAATGGTTTGATAGATAAATTGGTGGAATATGAAATGACAACGATTGTATTTGATTTACTGTTGCTGAAAACAAAGGCTTTTATTCACGTATTATTTAATTATTTGGATAGATCTAAAATTGTGAATGTACGTGTATTCTAGCGTTAAAAAATTGTGAATGTTAGAAAATTAATTTTCGGAATTTAGTATAATTTATTACGATTAAGTCTATTTTCTGTTTTGGTCCGAACATGTTAGTATTATTTTATATGTGGTTGATATACAATTATTTTCATTGACTAAAAAGATTTAAAATTTTTGATGATTACCAAGAATGAAATTACTGATCTGTGTGATGGATTTTATGTCTCTGAATCCAATAACCAATTGATATTTCTTGAGAATGCGTCACTTTTTTACTTATTTTTCTTTTTCATGGCTCTTGAAGTGATCTTGTCTGTGATATTCCTTCTCTTGGCATCATTTGTATTGACTCCACGCGGAATGTATGTTGAAAACGTTGTTTATCATTAATTTGAAATTATGTAAAAATCATTCGTCACTACTAGTAAGCAAAAGGTTCACGTATTAATTATGGGAACACTATTAAGTTCGTTTACAGAGCTCTGGAGATTACCTCTGATTATTTGGAAGAATGAGATTGAACCTCTTTCGCCTTACATTACCTTCTCAATAACTATTTATAGTTTTATTACCATCATGACTGTGTGTAGAGTGGTTTTATTTGAAGTTGGAGATTTCAACAAGGAAAATCCTTCTCCAAGACTCAAGTGGATATACTCGTTCGTTGTTACATTGATAAGCTTTTTATTCAAAATTGTATTGTGTGCCTTAGTTATGGAGTTGCTCATGCAAGAAAGGAGATGTATTTCTCAATATCATGATTGGTCATTACTAATGGAGCTTGTCAAGCATATTTCATTTTACAAATAACTTTAAAGTCATGTTCCACGGTTTATCTTGACGTTGAATTTAGGTTGAATGGATTGTAGCTTTAGAGTCTACTGAAAGCACTCCTATGTTTGAAACTGTGTCTCCACGTTGGTCACAACCAAAGCCAGGACACTCTAGTTCAAATGATGCTACTTTGTTTGAATCAATAAATATTTATTGGGCAACGATTCATTTCTCCATGCTCAACAGTTGTTTGAACTTCTACTTGAAATATTTACATTCAGCCTTCTCAATGGTTCCTTCTCCATACCCAGGTAAGTTACGAGCTGCGGGAAGTTGAGAAAGTCTCACTGCTCTATCAATAGAATCCTTAATCCATGGTGCCTCCTTATCAAAATCAGTCAAATCAGTAAATTGATTCAAATCTTCAAATTGATTTGAATTTCTCAAATAATTTCCCCACAAAAACTCCACAAACTCTTTTTCACTTTTACCATAACCACCTGCTCTTCGATCAAAATAACTCAATGATCGAAATGGATCGTTTTTCAAATACAAAATCGATGTGGGAAGAGAATCTGGAAAATCCTTCAAAGGTCTTCCTCTTTCATCATTGGTATAGGTCAAATTATTTCGTACCATGGTACTCCAAAATGTATTTCGATCCATTCTTGAATAATCTTTCTGAATGGTTGCATACACATAACGATCTGCCAGGTCTGCATACGAATGAGGTAAATCCTTACTCTTCAATAAGGTAATGGCATACAACAAGTGATGATGATCCGTAATATATAATGAAATATTCGAATGAGTATGTTGATTATTATTGTAATATCCCAAAACCACTGGTACTGGATTCTTTTCTAAATGATCATAAAAATCACTTGTGGAATCCTTTTCCAAAATATTCAACAAGTGATCACGTTTACAAGCAGCAGCTACATAACCGACTGGAAGTTGTGTTGGAAAAGCATCAATGACTTTCATGAGACAAGTATCACCTTCTCGGAGTGAGCCAGGTTCTTCTAAACAATATTTGAGAGATTTACTGCTTCGTTTGCTTGATGTGAATTTGATATTATTTGAATATGAAGTGGGAGCTTGATAAATTCTAGTCTTCACCTCCTCGAGTGTTGTTGCAGTCATTGGGATAGCCACAACAACAACGAGTGGTATCATCATGATTAAGAGAACCATCATCAACCATCGGACTTGTGATGTGAACATTTTTTTTGTGGTGTGCGTGAATGTGCAAACTCAAAGCTCCGGATTATCATAATGGTTCACACAATATGGTTGCGGAGTTCAGTGTTACTGAAATTTCACTTGTGGTTGTATGTAACAATCATGATTCCTTGGAACCAATTGGTTGAATTGAACTAAAAAGTTGTGAAGTTCAGACTAATGAGACAAAGTGCGAATGGAAATGTCAGTAAATGCTCCTCCTTGTTCCGTGCTTTGTAAGATCTTACTCGTATTTGGAAAGAGTTTGAACATGGATGGTCTTAGATTACAATGGAAAACAATGAGGGATGAACTCTCCCATTGTCGTGTACGGCCTGTCCGCGAGCAAATAGATCCACCGAAAATATAGACCTTATTTCTTTTACGATCATAATTCATGGAGAAGTAGTTTCGTCCAACAAACGCTTCGTCAAATTCATTCTCATTGAGTTCGTATGGGTTGTTGTTAGTGAGGGTTGTTGAAGAATTGTTTTGATGAACTCCTCGAAACATATTGTTCATGCCTTCCAAACATGCTTCTTCCGACAAGCTTTTCGAGAACTTGGTATTTACAAGATATTCAACTTGTGAATCATAACTGGAAAGTGACTCGTTAACTTCCCATCTCAGCTCATCAATATCAAAAATGAATATTTCATGAGGAAAATCGTCTGCATGATCACGTGTGTGACATGTACCTCCATAGTAGAGCAATTTGGAATCACTCAACTGAGCGGCACAATGAGAACGAATTTTGTCTGTTTTGATCCATGGTGTTCTGTTGAGTATTTTCAAATGATTGGGTGGAACTTTTCGATCCTTTAGTAATGGGCAAGGGTCTCTAGAGGGTCGGACATGTGTTTCAAGAATCATCCATGTTTTTGATTTGAAATAGTAGAACAGTAAATCATTGCTTAAAGGTGCATTTTCACCACTTCTCATCTTTCCACCAATTACGATCATAACATCATGTTTTTTGAAATATACAGCTTGGTGATATGCAACTGGAAATGTCACTTGGTCATATCCAATCATATTTTCATGTTTCATATTTGTGAAATGCATAGTATTATCTCCTATTCGACTCATTCTGTAAAAAGAGTTTGTGAAAATTAAATTGCCTCCATGTCCACCATAGGAATAATATTCGTCTTTACCTCTCTTGATAATGGTGTGACCTTCAAGGAAAGGAAATATATTTGATCCAGATCGATTGATGGGTTCATATTGTTTCCATTCCAATGTTTTCATGTTCAACGAAAAGACTTCATTGGTCAAATTTCGACCTTGTTTTAAACCACCATGCCTAGAGTCATGACGAGCCAAGTAGGTATCAACAATTTTGTCGTTATGCATGGATCCATTTACTTACATGAAAACTTCGAGTAATTCCTCATCAAAATAAACTCCAGGAAATATTCTGCCACCAATGGGTGCATTTCCAGAGGTTGAAATTTCTTCTACAGCAACAGAATCTAAAAGTAAAATTTAAAAGTAAGAAACGATGCGAGTCTGCTCAAAAAAGACCTACCAATTCCTTCGTATAAATGATCAATATCGGATAATGAAATTCTAAATAAACAATCATCTTTGATCGATCGATAATAATGATGCCATGCATGAGCACCTATAAATATATACAAATAATCATCATGAGTAAATTGAAAAGTGTGTGATCTGTTCCAAAGTCCTTCGGAAGATGGATCGCTAAAATCCAATGTTTTGGATTTCTCTCGATTGATGGTTGGTCCTTCTAACAAAATTTGTTTCACCTGATCGACATAAAAATCGGCGTGTGGTTTCAATGATGAACCATCCCGACGCGATTTATGAGTACTGGGGTAGAAAATTGGTTGATAAAGTTCATTCGTTTCAGGAATGATGATCGTTTGGCTTGTATTATCGTTGCTGTTATCCACAAAATTACTGAAGGGTGATAAACGATGGGGTTGATGATTCATGTTTCGGCTCTGATGAACACCCATGACCGAAATTCGACGATGATTATTTTTTGTTTTTTTTAAGTTCCAATCTTTCGGGATGTTTTCGACAAACGAATGTACATTCGATGATGAAGTCACTCATCTTTCTTCTTCATTTCAATCATTCTAACATATTAGTGTATGAGAAGATGAATTCTTTATCTACAAATCAAAGAATGAATCAATTTCCTCTAGAACTCCTAATTGTTGAGGCGCTGCCAAGTTCAAAACACTTTCATCTTGATTCTTAGTAATAAACTCTTCAAAAGATATAGGATCCACTCCAATGCCTTCCATTGATTGACGATATCGTTCATATTCCCTTCGTCTTGATTCCTCCTTCTCTTTTTCTCTCGCTTGCTCTAACTTTTTCCTTCTTTCTTCTTCATGAATTTCTTGATGTTTATGTGCTTTATGAATAATTTCTTTGGCCTTCTCTACAGCTTTCATTTCCTTAGACACATTTTCAAGAATTTGTTGAGACACCAATTTCATTTCGTGTTCTTCTTCTTCCTTCTCGTTGACCCTTGTTAACTTTCGAGTGTCAACTTCAGCAAAGTACTTGTTTGCTTTTTCGAGATAGGCTTTCAATTTTTCGTCTTGTTCAGTCTCTGATTCTTCTTGGTCAATATTCGTTGGAGATTGATGTCGTTTCTTTTTCTTTTGGGATGAGGAGGACTTCTTCTTCGACTTCTTGGTCGTACTTGTTTTCTTCTTTTTCTTCTTTTCCGTGTATTCTTCATCTTCAGAGGATTTGGTTGAACGATCTCCTTCTGTTTCATCACTGTCTTCCGAGGTGTGTTCTGAATATTTTCGTTTGGAGGTTGAGGTTCTTTGTTTTCTCTTGGATACACGAGGCTTCTTCTCATAGGATCGTTCATTCGTTGAGATTTGATCGTCATCTGCCATGGTGGATGTAGTCATTGCTGATGATGTTTTTAATTCAACATCATCATAGTTTGATGGATTCTGTTCTTCTGCTTCATCTCCCGAAATGCTAATGTCATCGAGTTGTTTCAAGTGAAGAGAAGAGGCTTTATGGTCCTCATGATCGAGAGCTAGTTCAGAAGAAATTCTTCTTCCAATGGTGGTTTGTTTCCGTGAGTAGGTTCTCATGATGATGATACAGTCAATGTGTGAAAGTGAGGCGCTGTATTGAGTGAATAAATAAACAGAGAGCGTTAACGTTCTTTTTTTTGAATTTTGAAAAAGGCGGCTAAAAAGAGTTGCCCAAATCGCAGAACGAAAAAATGCTTTTGAGAGCAAGTTCAAAAGCAAACGCGTTTCGTTCGTCATCATCCCGTCGGGGAGGCTTCTTCGGGAATTTGGATCATAACAAGAATTGGCTATTGATGATCATTAAACTTTTATCTTTTCTTCTCGTGTTCTCTAACGCTATCATGAATGGAGAACCAACAAAACCTCTCCATTTACGAAAATTCAATCCCGAAGCTTTCTTTCATTTCATTCAGCTCACGGATATACATACGGAGGATTTTAGTTCTTATCGTGTTGGAGGAAAACAATATTGGGAAGCAAAGGAACGATTTGATGATTTGAAAGAGTTATTTGGAACTATACTTCCGCAACGTGTAAAACCTAAATTTGTCATTATTACTGGAGACTTGACTCACGCCGTTCCTATTTCATTTGATCGGGAGAAACAAGATTGGATCACTCGTACCATGAATATTTATGTTCCAGGTCAGTCACAAGAGCAGTGGGAAATGTATCAAGAGTGTATGCAATTAGGAAAAAAGGTGTTACTAGAACATTTTCCACTCGAAAATCAGAATGAAAGTATTCAGCTGAGATATCCTTTTGAAAAGGAAATACACAAGGAAGATAGAATATTTGATTTGCCAGGAAATCATGATAGCTTTGGAACTCAAAATAAGGCAGATCCACAAAGTCGATTGTTTTTGAACTATTCTCAAAGTGGAAAATTTTTCTCATACCCAAAACGTCAGAGAAATCCAAAATTTTCAACAATTGCATGTTCTGAAAAAGATGTGACGTCTTTCTTTTCGTTCGATTTTAAGTCATCATTTGGAACCTATAGATTTGCTCTACTAGATAGCACTCCAAGTATTGGAAGTTATAGACCTATTAATTTTTTTTCTAACATTCCACATTGTCAAATCGAGAAATTGGAAAATATTCTTGGAAGAGCAGGTGATCAAGTTAATCAAACATTAGTATTTGGACATTACCCATCTTCCATGATAACTATTACAGAGGCCGATGGGAATGTTTCACAGAAAACAATGTCTGAATTTTTTAAAGCTACGAACGCTCATTCTTATTTCAGTGGTCATTTGCACAAAGTGTTTCATGACATGAGAAAGTTCATCCCAACAAGTGGTCATTTAGAAATTCAGTCTCCTGATTTCAAGAAAGAGAGAAGTTTCAAAATTATAGCGATTGACAATGACAAGGTATCATTTGAAGATTTTACACTACCATATTTGAAAAATCGGCCAGGTGTGTTAATAACGCATCCAAAAGATTGTAAATATTACTCTAAAAAGGAGCCTCATACTGAAACTGGGCCGTTCATTCGAATGTTGATTGTCACACCCACAAATTTTGACGAAATAGAGCTTTTTGTGAAAGTAGATGGAGCTGCTTTAAACCAATCATTGAAGGTGACTCCACAAACAGTCGAGTACCGAATTCCCTTCGAATTTTCGAAAATAGCCAATTCTACACAGCACCTCATTAGCGTTGTGTATAAGAATGAAGTCATTCTTGAGCACCATTTTTCCTTCAACGATTCAATTTGTCATATTGAAACATCAAAATGGAGTTTAGAGAGAATATATTCATACATATCATGGTTAGTGCTTAGCATGAATTGGAGGAGTTTATTTCGCTCAGTCACCACTTGGCATGCTGGTGTGCTGTTGCTATCGTAATAGTTGCCAGACGCTACGGCTTCCTAAATATTGCCTCTACTTTGGATTTGTTATATCTAATTGCACATCCAATTTCCATGAGATATGGAATTTGGTTTATTGGCGAATTGACTACGGGAAGCAGATTTGGAGGCCTAATTAATTTGACCTATTTCTATTTCAATCCATCTCCTTTGAATGATGCAGAGGAAAAGCACAACTTATTTTCATATCCTATAACTATTGTGGATGATTCTACCGTGTTCTTCACTCTCGTTGGACCAACATTTGTTTTTTCATATTTAACAACTTTACTTGGTTTCATAGTCCTAGATCGGCTAAACTCACTAGAGAAAAAGTCGTCAACAAGATACTCAAAAACGAGGATAATAATCACATTGTTGGTTCTCATTGCTAACTTTGTCTCTTTTTTATTTAACTTTTATAGAAAGTATGCCAGGTCTTATGGAAAACTAACTCTTATAACTTCCCCGAATAATATTATTTTGCCACTTTATGGCTGTATCAAGCTGGCACTCACAAGACAAGAAGAAGAAGAAACAAAAACTAAAAAAGAGTAAGGCAATAATAATTTATAAAACTAAATCAAGAATCATCATGACAATGAAGCCCAAAAAGAAGCCAGTGAGCCCTATTCTACTCGTCAACTTGTAGAAACGAGGTCTCTTTTTCCGAATTGGCTCCACAATAGAGATGGGTTCCAATGACAGAGAGGATCCTTTGCCCTCTTCCAACTTGGATGGAACCAAATCTGATTTTGGCTCGCAACCATGGCCATGTTTTGTAATTGTTTCAGGAATCAACTCATTCACAACGACAAAGACCATACAAGCTGCTGCAAACGACAAGGCATATGGCAAAATACTCTCGCTAAAGTATACTAAACCTGAGCCAATTAAACCACCTAAACCATTGTGAATACACTCTTCTATTCAAACATCGACCAAAATTACTTACCAATAATCTCAACTAAGGCACTAGCACTTCCAATGAGGAATGCTTTAACAAATCCAGCACCATCTCGAACCAAAGGAAGTGACACTGACAACCCTTCTGGTATGTTTTGAATACCTACACCTATACTCAAGCTTACTGCACTGGAAATTGAAATACCTGTTTTACCCAATCCAATAGATCCAAAAGCCACTCCTACAACTACACCCTCAGGTAAATTGTGAATTGTCTATTGAAATTATTTCACACAGTTATTACAAAAAAGATGATTCATGAAATGCAATGAATCCTTACCATTGACATCATCAACAAGGATGATCTTCTAAATTTGATCAGGAATTCACTCATCCTACGTTTCCAATCTTTCTTTTGTGGTTCCAAATTCATAGTTGGAGATGGATCCTCTTGTTTTTGTTGCGATGATGGTTGTGCCTGCTCCATGCTGTTTGTTACGGTAGTTCCACACAGGACTGATCAGTCTTATCCTCTTCTTTGGATGGACGAATAATGTTCTCACAAGAATCGGATGCTTGGAGTAAACTCGTTGAAGAAGGTGTTGCCTCATGATGGGACAGCATGGGTTGAATGGTACTCAATTCATTCTCTTTTAATTTCTGCAACTCTCGGTCGTACTGTATTTTCTTCTTTTCTACATAATCATTGATGTAATCAAGAGCAAC
This sequence comes from Naegleria lovaniensis, assembly GCF_003324165.1. Lineage (NCBI taxonomy): Eukaryota > Heterolobosea > Eutetramitea > Acrasida > Naegleriidae > Naegleria > Naegleria lovaniensis. The sequence continues at coordinate 241,929 of NW_025407845.1, forward strand.
ATCAAAAACAAGAAAGAAGATGATTCCAATTGCGAATCCTCCAAATACTATGTGTTTTTGATGGAATTTGGTTTCATTGAAAGGAATTAATTTGTTTGAAATATACAATCCCGATAGAACATTCATATGAAAAACCGAATCATCAAGAAATTTAGGAACACCATTCTCAATCTGTGAGTACTCACCTGGCAAAACTGAAACATATTCGGGATATTGTTTCTCGGATAACTCGATGGCAGGAACCAATAATGAGAAGAAGCTAGCAGCAAGCATGATACCACCTCCTAACCCAAAGCTCAAGGCTAGGAAATCATCATAGAATCGATTCGTGGATTTAGCACAGCAAATCATGAAGAAGCAAGCTGCAGCTCCGAGTGTTGTAAATAACCAATTGATGGTTGTGAAGATAACTCCGAGGCCAATGGGATGTATTTGCAACAAGACATCATAGGGAGATGTTGAATTTGTTGAATTGTTGATATCGTTGAGTGCTGTGGATATCGAGTAATGTTGGTGCGAAATGGAACGAAAAGGCATGATTCTTTTTTGTGGTTGTTGGAAAAGCTCACACGTGCAACGGACACTTTGCGTTTCGAGAACAACAGTTGCCATATCCAAGCAAAAACACGTGTAGATCAATTTTGTGGTGGGATGCATCCTTGGGTGGACTCCATTGGTGTTGATGCATCTGTTGTTGTTCCATGAAAACAATTATTCTCACTAGATACAAATGCCATTCCAGTTGTTTCCAAAGTAGTAACACTGCGAGTTTTGAAAAGAAAAAATCATGCTTGCTTCGAGTGCACTCTATTCTTGCTTGTTCCAAAATTATGGAATTACGCACAGCAAAACATCATCAATATTAGTTCCCCAGCTCTTGGAAGCTCATTGTTTGAAATTTCAGCCAGCAAGAATGTTATGGATGTGTCCTATTTATTGGACAATTCCAAGCAATGGGTTTTAAATGCAGACGCAACAAGCCGAACTTCTCCAACAATAACAACAACATCGGAAGGTTTCGTACAGGAGCCTCATCAAAAACATGAAGAAACAAAAACCACTACTACTCTCCTATTGGAATTATATTTGGTTTGCAATGTTCGGAAAGTGGTCTTCGATTTCAATCGTCAAGCCTTGCCGTCAGAACTTGAAATTTCATATTCATCCAATGAAAAGAAAATCAATTTTAGGAAATTAGCAAAATTACGAAATACGGAATTGAAAAGATCCAAACCTTTTGTTATTTATTTCACAAAACCTGTACAGCTCAAATACATGAAATTTAAAATTGTTATTCATGGCCATTCATCGGACAGAAATAATGAGTCGGCCCCAACAACAAGCTGCAAACTGAATTCTATCAAGTTGTTTGGCACTCCTGTGCTTTCCACCGACAACTTATTTGATCTTTATCACAAGAATCAAGATCAACTCAAAGCACTTGCAGAGATGATTGGTCTTACAACGACTACAAAAGAGGCATCAGAGTACGAAAAGGAAAATTCTGACAACTCTCAACAATCTGCAAGTACAAAAGACCCATCTGATAGCGAGGAGGGGATTACTATTGAAATTCTACCAGATGATGACAAAAACGCATCACCCAAAGTCAACATTTCTGATCCTAGAAATCGAGCATCAAAACTGTAGGTGAGACAAATTCACAACCATTCAACCATTGGAGTAACATGAAGTTGACTTTATTTCACATCAGGATTGACATTCCAAATGTAGGGAGAACCATACAAGGGAATATTCGATGCTGGACTGCTTGCCTACCCTTCACACACATGGCTGTGCTAGGGATTGTTCAACACGGATTTGTGTGGTCTTTAATCACTCATGGAAACGTATTCTTGCTCGTCACTCTCCATGAGATGTTGTTGAACATAGTAGTTCATCGAACATCGATTTATTCAATGAGTTGAGTAAGAACGAAGCATTTCTTCAAAAAGCCATTGGAAAAGATTCCAAATAGTTCCTTCAATGGCCTAATAGAACTTTGTACATTAATGAAAAGAAACCATGATTTCATTCGCTTACAAATTGAACAATTGCATGGTTGTAGCGGGTTGAACGACGAAGACTGTGTGACATGAACCGCTTTTCGTAAGATTTGCACTTCAAAATACATCACACTTTGTGATTGCCGGTTCCCATGCCTTGTCTGTAATAATCAGACATTGTATCTCTCCCAAGAACAGGAAAACCGAACCATCTCCAAAGTTTGCGCCTTTACATTTTATACAAAATGAAGATCCCGAGAAACATGGCAATTATTAATTGAAGAAGAACGACCACTTTCAAAAAAACAGAGGAATAAGAGATGACAAAAAATCAAATACGACCTTCCTTGTATTTAGAAGAAAATCAAACTCTTCTGAAGCCATCCAAAGCTCCTTCTCATGAGGTTGTACTCTCCATCAAATTTTGCCTCATTACACTTTTGTCCAGTTTGGTCGTGTTGACAGTGTTTGTTTTGACAGTTGCATGGCTGTCTGGATTTGTTCCTACTCTCCTTGAACTTTCTTCCAGTGCAAGAGAAAAACAATTTCAATTAATAGTTGATTATTCTAACAAGATATTAGAGGAGGTAGCAATTGGAAATCAAGAATTGAAGCAGCAGTTTTTTACCGATGATTACAACTTTTCATTTTCATCTATCATGAAGAAAACATATGCCACCTACAAGGTACGTATAATTATTGACAAGTGGAAACAATAATCAACAATTATATTGAATGTATAGGCATCTCAGAAATATCTACCAGGGGTCACTGTTTCGGCCTTTGTTGGAGATCCTTTCAATAATGCTCAAAGTACAATTTCTTTTGGAGATGTTTTGGCTCAGATCAATAATTCTAATGCACTGGGATCTGTAATCTATTTTTGTGGTAATTATACACTTTATGACCAATGTAATAGAAGCTCCGTACCAGACAAGATTGTCAGCGCGTTTGACAACTCGTTTTTAATCAAACAGTGTGAATCAAATCCTAACCATCAATTCTACACTTCAAGTTATGTGTCTCAAAATGTTCAATTTACTTTTATTACCATAGTGAATTGTGCTGTCATTCCAAGTCTTTCTTTGACACCTGGTCATAATTTTCATTATTTTATTGGGAATGATTTGACCATAGATACCATTTCCAAGTTTTTATTGAAGAGTGTCCAATCCATATATGGTTCAAGATCTTTCATTATCGAGACTCAAACATCTTATGTCATTGCAGGTTAGTAATATTGTGAAATCTTCATGGAGTCACGATCATGTTTTCAGTGGATAATGACTCGAGTCAATTGACAGAATGGAAAGCAGATGGCTCCTTTGATAGGAAGACATCTGAAAACATTGCTGATCCAACCATCGTTTCCTTATCTAAAATAGTTCTAGCCACTCACAAGTCGTGGAATCAAATACCATGTAACACCTATTTCAGTATGTCAGACACGACACAATACATTTCAATTTACAGGTTGTGTACCAGTACTCGAATCGATTGGTAAGTAGTGTAGCAAATAGCAACCCTCTGACTGTTTGTGTGTGAAGGATCATTGTTTTATCAGAACCAAAATGGAACACCATTCGTTCGACAATCATTTCCATCATTTGTTCTCTAATTGGAAGTATTTGTGTCATCCTGTTAGGAATTATTCTAGGTGTGATTGTTTCATTACGTCTTGTAAAACCATTTAATCATCTGATTCAACTCTTTGAGAGCGTTGCCCACATGGATTTGGAGTCGATTTCTCTCTATGGAACTATATTCTTAGAAGTCAAAATACTACAAAGACAATTCTTGTCCATGGTTGAAAAAATCAAACTCTACAAATCTTTCATTCCACGACACTTGCTCGCAGAATTGGAATCTACTTCTTCTGAGGAGAATTCTCAACAGAATAAGGACACAACTTCCATGTTAGATTCTAGCACTCATCCTTCTTCCTCGAATGCTGCTCACAGTACTCGTACTGGAGTTGGTGTTAGAAGATATAGTAATGACCATCCAAACAAATTTGCTCTTCATTTAGAAATCAAATCTTCAAGTTTTGTTCAGGTTCATTTGGGAGGTATTGGTCAGTTGTTGAATCAGTCAATTCCACCCGATGAGATTGTCAAATTGTTGTCAGATGTCTATCATCAGTTGCATGCCGTTTCGAGACATCACGGAGGTGTCGTGAGTTCAAACTTTGACAATGAATGTGTCACAATTTCATTCAATGCCTCCACTTCTCAAGCCAATCATCCTCTGAAAGCATTGACGACTAGTTCCGTTCTGAGACAAAAATTAGCACAAGTCAAGTCAACCAAATGGAATACTCTTGTGTTCCACGAGTTATTGAACCATGTTGAATTTAGGTTTGGAGTCCATTCCCAACAGTCGTACTGTGGAAATATTGGAACGAACGAAATCAAGAATTATTCCATCATTAGTAGTGCACAGAGAAATCTTGAGCAATTGATTCGTGTTGCCCATCGATTGTGTGTCGATATTGTATTCTCTGAGGCCTTGTTGAAAGAGGCACTGCATGGTTATCAAGCTCGATACATCGACACTGTTTCAAAATATGATGATTTCACACTCTCAACCCTTTACGAGACAGATCATTCACGAGCACCCTTTGATCCCCATAAGGGTATGAAGGTTTATGAATTGGGTTTGAGCAATAAGGTGAATGAGGATGAATGGATGTATGAATTACAAGAAAAGACCAAGAAGAGTCAATGGCGAGATTACAACGATGCATGTGCTCTCCTTTTTGAATACAAGTACGGGGATGCTGCCTCTCAATTTAAAGCCTTCTCGAATGAATATCCACTCGATACACCTTCAAAATACTTGTATCAGCAATGCATTAGATAAGACTCAATTTCAAGTCATGAACATGGATTTGTAGGTCATATTATGTTTAGGCATGTGAACAAGACCATCAATGGAATACAGTAGTAGTAGTACAGCAACAGTCGAACGCAATGAACATTATGATGACAAAGAAACATGTTTCATCCAATAATAACCTGCCTGATTCACCACAATCATTCTAATCAATTTCCAAAAAATGTTCAACGATCGCCTCGCTGCGGCAAACAGATTATCAAAGGTAGCACATCAATTTTACTTCTTTCAATCATTTCTTGGTATTCACAACACTTGTGCTCAACAACCACACTACTATTTTCATCATCATGCTCACACCAAGCATCTTGATCCATCCATCACAAAGCTGGTTAAAGATTTTATTCTAGACAAGAATGATTTCTTGCAGAAACACATTCAAACTCATGGCTCACTTCAACACATGCCTCTACTGTTTCAGTCCGATAAGAAGATGGTGTTGGAAGCTGTGAAAAAGAATGGATGTGCCTTGGAGTTTGCTTCTGAAGAACTTCGAAATGATTTACAAGTGGTTCTGACTGCCATTCGACAAAATGGCATGTCTATTCAATATGCCAGTAAGAGTTTGCGATTAGACAAGGATCTTGTCATTGAAGCTTTGAAAACAGCACCACAAGTAATTACTATTCTTATTCCCGAGTTGGTACAATTTTATAGCAACCACACGAGTAAGGAATCACTGAGCTCCATTCTTGAATTGTTCATTGTACATGAACCTAAAGTATTCAAGTTTCTACCTTCTCATTTACATGATCTTATTGAACCAAGTCGAGTACTTGTTCGAAATGGAATGCTGTTGAAATATTTCCCAAGACATGTAAAAAAAAATTATGCACACGTGATGGAAGCTGTCAGTAATCATGGACTTGCTCTCAAATTTGCTAGTCAAAAGTTGAGAAATACTGAAAACGTCATTTTAGCAGCAATTGTGAATCATGATGCAGCTCTACAATATGCTTCTGATAAATTCAAGTCGAATGAGGAATTTATTTTGTATACCATGGGATTCACACGTGGACGAACATTTATTCATGCATCTGAGGATTTGAAAAAGAATATATCTGTGATCAATCAAGCATTAAGTTATGATGGAATGCTGCTGCAATACGTTCCAGATAAGAGTGATCTCTCAATAGTAAGAAAAGCAATTCAAAACAATCCGTTAGCTCTACAATTTGTACAAAATCAATCTCTTCTTGAGAAGGACTTGATCATGTCTTGTGTGAAAAAGAATGTTCAATGCCTTAAGTATTTAAATGATCCTCATTTCAGAGGGATCGAGAGATTATTTCAGCAGCCATTCAAGCTTGTGATTCTTTTGAAACTTTACAAGAAATTATTTCACTTGTCACTGTGAAAAATCCTTCCCTGATTTGGAATGATCAAGATCTTCAAATGGATATTCTTATGAAAGCAGTTGAACATATTAGTTCATCAAACATCGATTTATTCAATGAGTTGAGTAAGAATGAAGCATTTCTTCAAAAAGCCATTGAAAAAGATTCCAAATGGTTAGCATGGTATGATATGAACTCCATGTCAAGAGAGCAATTGAAAGAAATGATTTCTAAATATGGATTGAAAGAATTTTCTGAAAAATATATCAATTACACCTCTGACTATGATCTTGTCATGCATGCAATCACTACCAATGGTGGACATAATCTTCAATATGCTTCTGAATCACTTCGATCCAATTTGGAAATTGTTAATGCTGCCATTGAAAACGATGCAAGCACCATTCGATTTTGTGGTAAAACCATTTTAGGGAACAACGAAATCATGAAAAGGGTCATTGAGAAAGAGCCACAATACTTTATCTATGGAGACGCTACTCAATTATTATCCAATAAGGAAATGGTACTTTTCATTTTGCAAGAATTTAAAGCCAAAAAATACCACCCAACGATGGACTCGGTCTTGATCAAACTGTTAGAAGGACTCTCTGAAGAATTGCGCAATGATGAAGACGTTGCCACTCTCTGTGCAGATATTCGTAGCGGTTTAAGCTTGCATTATTTTTCACCTCATATTCGAAGTAATTTGCATGTCATGTCACATGCCATTGCCAATGATCCCTTCTCGGTTCAATTCATTCCAGAAAATTCCGAATTGAGAAATAATTTTGAATTCATGATGCGTGTCGTTTCCTTGTCCGGACAATTGCTCTGTTATGCCAGTAAGGAGCTCCAAGATCATGCAGAACTCGTTTTCCAAGCTTGTAAATCTTGTTCCAATGCTTTAGAATTTGCTTCTCTTCGCTTACGAAATGATTTCAATTTAGTATTGAAAGTCGTTCAATTAGAGTGCAATACATTTAATTCTGTGTTGGCATTTGCTTCTAAGGAACTCCAAAATAATAAGGAAATTGTGTTGAATGCCATTCAAAGAAATCCTCGTGCTTACTTGGAGGCATCAGAGAAACTTCAAGCAGATGAGCAAGTGGCTATGGAAACTGTTTCCCAAAATGGTATATTCTTGTACTTTATGCCCGAGTCCATTCGAAATAATCTTGAGGTTGTTTTGAGAGCAGTTGAAAATGATCCTTGGAGTTATGCTTTTGTGACAAGTGACAGTATACGAAATCATGAACAAGTCATAAAGATTGTAGGACTCGAATTGATTGAGAAGATTGATCGATACGACCAAGATGAAGTATTTAGAATGCGCTATCTAGCCCTCTACGATTAAGCTTGACTGATTAAATTTTTCGTGTGAACAATTTTCCAAAAAAAGATTTAAAAATGTCTGATGAAGATCTTATACGAACTGGCAAATCTTCCAAAATATTGTCCGTTGTGTGTGTCGTGACTGTCTTGATTGGATGTGTTATCTTTGTCGGATTAGTCACAGTTCAAACGTTATATCTTTCTAAACGTATAAGGTAAGATTGTTCTTTTTGATCAGATCGTTTCAAAATAATAACATTGTCATTCAACCACCTCTCGATCGAAATACAATGCTATAAAATCAATACCAACACTTGTTATAATAATATCAATTTCTAAAATTACATAGACAATCAGGAATTATATTTCCAAATCCACCATACACCAAAGATTCAGATTGTCTTCATTTTCTCGTCATTGGAGATTTCGGAAGAGGAAATGAAATGCAAAAACAAGTGGCACAATCCATGGGTGATTATTGTCAACAACACGATGGATGTGACTTTGTAATTGGAACTGGAGACAATATATATCCAGATGGAGTGAAATCTATCAATGATGAACAATTTAAATCAAAATTTGAAGATATTTATACGCATCCAAGTTTGAATCAGTTGGATTTTTATATGGTGTTAGGAAATCATGACTATCGTTCAAATCCTCAAGCAGAAATTGAATATTCGAAAATGAGTACGCGATGGAAACTGTTGGATTACTTTTATGAATTGAAAAAGAAATCAAGATTAGGAGGATTTGAATTGAATTTGATTTTCACAGATACAACTCCATTTCACAGATTGTTTTATTGGGATCCTAAAATTAATAGTACAGCATTGAATGAACAAAAAAAGAGAATTCCAGAACAAATGAAATGGTTACGACAAACCTTGACTTCTCATGAACCAAGAGGAGATTCTACATGGAGTATTGTTGTGGGTCATAGTGCCGTCTATTCTGCGAGTTCTCACTACGATTCTCAACCCTTAATTGACAATTTTGAGCCCTTATTCAAACAATTTCAAGTTCCATTGTACTTGTGTGGTCACGATCACTATTTGGGATGGCTAGCTAATCGACTCATTACCAATGAAAAGGAAAAAACTCAATACGTTGTGAGTGGAGCTGCAGGAGGAAACATTTATGACCGATTGAAGTATAATGCGAACTTGTTGAATTATTATATTGGACCAGGTGGTAAGGTAAGTGTGAGTGAAAATAATAATGTTGTACTCTAGAATTCACAAATTTGTGTAATGATTGTGTTGAAATTGTATTTGATAATTAACCGTCGTGTTGTTGGAGTAGTAGTAGTTTAATTGTAGTGTGTTTTGTGGTATTTACCAAGTTGGATGGATGGTTAGGATTCTTCTCGGTGGAAGTTCAAAAAGAACTCATATTTGTTAGAGCATTAGATGAGAACGGAAAGGAAATTTTCAAGTTTAGAATTGATAAGTGAGACTGAAACTATTATTGTTCAACTCTGTAAAAAACACCTCCTTGTTCTTTCCGAATGTAAATACTAATGGATTATTTAAAACATGGCCAGGATGAATCCAATCAAGAATGAACTTGTCAATGGATAATTATCCTTTGTATATTCTCTTAATTTTTCCCATTGTTCTAAAATCGTTTCCTTAATATTCATTCGTTTAATGTGTTGGTTAGCTGCTTCAATTCCCATTTTGGCCAACATTTCATATTGCTCCAAATTGCTGGGCTCATTGTCCTGTTGTTGTTTTTTCCTCTTCAAAGCTTCTCGATTGAGTGCTGTAAACGTAGATCCAGCCAAAAGTAGTGCTGCAACGGCTCCGAAAACCACCCGAGATCCAATCCGTACTATATTTCCACTCATATAACCTCCACAAACACCTACTCCAACAGAAATGAGAAGAGCTTTTGAACTGTCGGATTTGGTTGGTAGGAGTGTTGGTGATGAAGACATTTTAGAGATTACTTGTGATGGTGATGCCATCATGGTTGGATCCGTAATAACCCGATGGTCTTGATCCTGTGGTTGTTGTTGTTGTTTTTGATCATTGAGAATTAATTCATTCACCTCCAATCCGGGGTAGAGGTGGAATGTTGTGTTGTTGTTGTTAGCTGTTGTTTGTGTGGTGCCATGATGATGATTATATTCCAATAAGGAAGCAGCTTCTTCCAGCATTTGATCGTGAGAAGACATTTTTTAAAATGCTTTTTCATATAAATTAATAAATTTGGTTTTTGGAAACTTGCAAGGTGACAAATTTATATACGATAACAGTACTCTTAGACTCACGCTTAATGTATCTACAGGATCTTATGAAGTGTTACTTGATTATTTTGTCTCTTCTTGAACTTGGCTAATAGCAAAAGCATATCTGTATGCAACTTCCTTGTAGGACTCGTAACGTTGACTGGCTCCACCATGTCCTTGTTTCATGTTTGTTTTGCATAGAACGAGACTTGGAGTTGGAAAGTGACGTGTTCTATTTGGTGTTGCATAAAAATGGCGAACCTTTGCAACAAATTTTAATCCTTCCCAATACTGAACTCTTGAATCATTCAATGCATGGTCAATGAGTAAAGCTGGATAAGGTTTTGTAATATTTTCCTCCTTATCAATATTGTCATAAGGTGAATAAGACAACATGTATTCGAAATGTGCTACGTTTTGTGGATTACCCCATTCATCGTATTCTAGAATTAAAGTGTAAAAGTTATGGATTGATTGTTCAATGTACACATACCTGTGACTGATAATGGAATGGATGAATCTGACATGGAATTAATGATATCAACAAATGGAACTTCCAAAATTGCAGCTCTAAATAATTCAGGTTTAAAAGCAATTACACCACCAATCAATAGTCCACCAGCACTTCCTCCCTCGATCACTAGTTTGTTGGTGCTCGTCCAACCTTCCTTAATCAAATATTCAGCACAATCGATAAAGTCGAAAAAGCTATTTTTCTTATTCAATAATTTTCCATCAAGATAATGACCTCTACCATTCTCAGAGCCACCCCTCACATTTGCAATGGCATAGACAAATCCTCTATCAAGAAGAGAAAAAGTAGCGTGTGAAAAATAAGCATCAAGCGAACATCCATAGGCTCCATATCCATATAGAAGAAGTGGATGTCTGCCATTCAATTCTATTCCCATATCTGAAGAGTCTCGTCGTTTAAAACGAGTCCAACCGGAATTTTAACTCCATCTCTTGCTGTAACCATTATTTTTCGTTGAATATACTTGCTTGGATCGTAACCTCCCAATACCACCTCTTGTTTGAGAATTGTAAATTGGTGGTTTTGCATATCATATTCATAAGTTGTCGTTGGAGTAATAAATGATGAGTACACAATTCTAATTTGAGCACAATCGAAATTATAATTTTCTGAAGGTCCTAACTCATAGGAGGGTTCATTAAATGTCACTTCTTTGGGTGGATTGCATTGTGAGGATCCAGTATTGTCAATTTGGAACTCCTTCTGATCTTCCAAATAATGCAAGATGGTTTTTAAAGCAAATAAGATCCTCAATATAAAACTCAGAATTGTAAGGCAGTACTTCTTCAAGATTATTGAAATCAGGGTTCTCAACAGGAGTTCTCATTAATCTAAAATTGACAAACCCATCATCATTGTGCCAAACGTAGAAATGCTTGGTGTGATGAGAAATGTAAAACTCAACTCCTTCTTTTCTCTTCTTATTAGCAAAGAGCTTTAAATTATCTTTTGGTAAATCATCTGTTCTTACATAATAGTACTCGGACGTGTTATTAGAACAAGTGTCCACAAATATAAATTCTTCAGATAATGTCTTGGATACTGAAACAAAAAATTTTTCATCAAGCTCTTCAAATATCAATTCACATTCTGCTTTCACGCTTAATGGTTCACAATCTTCCAGCTTGTCAACAAAACTGTTCATTTCAAGAGTTTTCCTATAAACTCTAAATGGTCTATGTGCTTCATCGCAGACAGCAAATACAACTGTTCTAGAATCATTGCCAAATTCAAAGCTTGTGTCCAAATTTTCTTCCTTACTAAAAAAGAAAGAATAAATTTTGCCATTGGACAAATCCTTAAAATACAAATCATAAAACTCATCTCCATCTACATCAATGGAGAATGCCATAATATTTTGGTCAGGCGAAATTTCATACATTCCTAGCTCTAAAAAATCGGTTTCGAGTTCTTTGGCTAATTCATTCAAATCTATTAGAATTTCTTCTTCTTTACCTTCTCCAAGAGCTTTTCTACAATATATCTTGTAATCCTTTCCATCTTCCGTCTGTCGTGGAATATTGGTTCAATGTAAAATGATGTCAACAATCACGTACCCTTGAATAATACAAATAGTCCTTCCAAACATATGGCACTGATTCATCGGTTTGCAAGATTCGGTTTTTAATTTCCTTGAAGATGGTATCTTGCAAATTCTTCAACGGCTTCATCTTTTCCTTTTGATATTGATTTTCGCTCTCTATCAATTTTCTCACAGCACCATTTTCTCGTTCTCGGAGCCAATAATATGGATCCGATAGTTTTCGTCCATGATAGGAGGTGATATGATCTTTTCTCTCAGCTACGATTTTTGGTATGTCTTCAGGAGAATGGCATCCAATCCTCGGAATAGTTTCGTTTGTGGCATCTATATCAATATGAAGCATTTTTCTTTGAATCGAACAAATGTTGCTATGGAAATGACCACTCTGATTACTTTTCAAATGAGAATAGAGGGATTTGACGAAATCACCATGACAATGATGACTTGTGGAATTTCTTGTGAAAAGCTGTTTGAACATTTTTTGTGGATTTAGTTGGTATTATTTGAAATATCTTTATGCTATTAAATTAATGGGAAGGAGCCTAGTTGTGATCATCCATCATGTGTGTTTGGTGTTGCAGAATGTACTGACGGAAACTCTCAACTTCTGCCTCTACTAAAATCTTAATGTCTTCAGTTTTAATGTCCTCACTAAATTGATAATCAAATCTTGCCTTACAAAAGTAGCTGTTCTCATTACAGGATGGATCCAAATTGTATTCATCAGGATCAAACATTTCTTTCAAGTATGGATGTTTTAAGGCGTCTTGAACGGTGATTCGTTTTTCAGGATCCCATGTCAACATTCTTTCGAGTAAATCGATAGCAAGTAGGTTTGTGACATGAGAAAAAACTTGAGCAAAGTTTTTCTTTTCGTAATGCTGCTTGAAATTAGTTCTAAGGAACTTAATTCCCTCACTACATCCTCTCACCTCTTCGTTGCTTGGAGTTCCTATCAATCGAAGAATCAATTCGAGTTGGTCTTTAAAGTCTTTTCCTGGAAATAAGATGGGTCTTCCATTCTTGTGAAGTGGTTTTACCAGCAATTCCTTTTCAAATTTTTAATTTCAAAATAAATATGTTTCTCCTGAAATGTTGTACGGTACTTACGGCAAAAATACAACCAATGGACCACATATCCATGGCTGCATGAAGTTTGTTCCAATAAAGAATCTTTCATTAATAAATAGATGATAGTATTAAGAATTTTGCCACAAATGTAAAAACCAACTAAATACATACCACTTCTGGACTTCTATACCACCTAGTCACCACATATTTAGAATCCTCAGGATAATCCTGTCCAATAGCTCTACTTAAGCCAAAATCACAAATTTGCAAATCCAAGTCTCTGTTTAACAGAATATTGCTTGGCTGTTCACAATACTTGATATGCAAAAAGTACAAAAATCAAAACATACTATATTGGACAATATTATCCAATAATGAATAAACATAAAATTACCAATTAATTACCTACCCTTCAAGTCTCTATGAATAATATTACTGCTATGCATGATGTTTACGGCTTTGAGAATTTCATGGAGGAAATATTGGATTGATTGTTCACTAAATGTTTGATTGCTCGAAAGTAACTTTTCTAAATCAAAGTCCATCAAATTCGTTACAATATAAATACTTCCTGGTTGATAGGGATCAAAAAACAGGTCCTTCAATATCACAACATTATGTGCTTGATGAATACTAAAATGTTTTAGAATCTTGATTTCTCTCAATATTCGTTTTTGGTAATTCCTATCTCTTTCCCACAAGCTTGATACTTTCTTGATGGCCACTCTTTCATTGTTTTTGTTGTCGACTGCTGATACTACACAACCAAATCCACCAGATCCCTTGACTCCATCCATTGTATATCGTTTCGGTAAGCTGAAAGTGTTTCCATTCACCGAATATTGTACATATTCCATCTGTAAATTGGCAAACGGAACTTGTTCACGATTGACTTGCGGTTGTTGAGCATGCATAAATGATTGTTGCTGAGTTGCATAGTCTTGTTGTTGGTCCATATAATCCTGCTGTTGCTGTTGTTGAAGCAATAACCGCTGTTGTTCATCATTGTCGTATTGTTGTTGCTCAAGAAATTGTTGATTCATCATTTGATCTTTATTCTGTTGTTGATTCATAATCATGGCTTGATCGGATCCAGCAAGGTAATAGTTACTCGGAGCCAAGCCATGATGAGATTGTTGTTGATGATTCGAGTGTTGTTGTGGCAACATTTTTTATTGTGTTGAGTCGCCGAAGCTCATTCCCTCATCGCTGCCAAAAAGTTCATATGGTGGGTGATGATGCTGAACTGAAAATGTAAAATTGAGGTAAAAGGAATGTATGAAAATATCACAAAAGGGCGAATTCATTGACATGTAGTATTGTATTTAAATTGAAAAAAACCTTTTCGAAGGAAGAAGGAATGGGGCGATTGAATTTGATCTTTGTGGTCCGAATGCAATGCATGTACAGATTAATTATTCGTTGATAAAATTACTCCATTATCAGAAATATCACTAAACGTGGCTATTGGATTAGAATGAATATGTACACTCAATATCTTAATATCTTGCAAGGGTTTATATTTGTTGTCAACGGGTATTGATTCCATCTTATCTAACACTTTAAATCCATCAATGACTTTTCCGAATACTGCACATTGATTATTTAATTGTGGTTGAGGTCCATACGTGATATAAAATTGACTCGAATTTGTATTAGGTTTTGATCTATTGGCCATTCCGACAATTCCTCGTTCATTATGAGTCAATTCTTCACTAAATTCATCTTCAAAGAATTTTCCATAAATTGATGTACCTCCTTTGCCCGTTCCTTCTCGATCTCCACCTTGAATAATAAATCTAGGTACATTCCGATGAAATATTGTGTTATCATAATATCCCGAAGCACATAACGCTAAAAAGTTCTTGCAAGTTTTGGGGCATTGCTCGCAAAATAATTCAATTTTAATTGGACCTAGATTGGTTTCTAAAGTTAGGGACATTTTTTTATACGTAAATATAACGAATATTTGGCTTTGTTGAAGGTGTTGTAATATTTCACTTCAAAAAGATAGAACATTCAGAGCGAAAGACAAAGTAGTCGAAAACACTCCCTTTTTAATCTGTTGATAAGCAAGGTGAAATTAATGAAGTTTTAATTGTTGTTTTTTGTTTTTTCAAAATTAAAAAAAATACCTGAACATCATCCATTGGTGCGCAGTATTGAAATTTGTAATTACCGGAAACATATAATTGAAGTAATAATGATACCATCATCTAGTAACAATAGTAATAGAGATGAAAGGCCAATTGAAACTGTAAATATTGAAGATCAAGCAGCATTGAAGAAGAGAAGAAAAAAGGAAGAAACAGAGGCTAAAAAGAAAAAACAAAAATGCGATCAAATCCTGGATGATTTAGATAATGAAGT
Organism: Naegleria lovaniensis; assembly: GCF_003324165.1. Taxonomy (NCBI): domain Eukaryota; phylum Heterolobosea; class Eutetramitea; order Acrasida; family Naegleriidae; genus Naegleria; species Naegleria lovaniensis. Next base: position 257,254 of record NW_025407845.1, read on the forward strand.
CACAAAGAAGGCACAAGAAACACTTGTCCGAGACATTTTCAGTCAAAGAAAAGACATTCAATTTGATCATTCAAGTCTCACTCTCAAGGAAGACCACAAATTGCGACCAATTTGGATTTGCTCTGGTACTGATGGACTATTCCATATTTTCATGGAAACATTTTCTCCAATCTATCAACAAGCCTATGATTTTTTAGTTGCAGTGGCTGAGCCAGTTTCTCGTCCAGAAAATCTTCACGAATATATTTTGACAGAATATTCTCTTTTTGCTGCTGTTAGTATTGGTATGAACACTGAACAAATAATTCAAGTTTTGGAGAAGCTGAGCAAGGTAAAATTGCCAGATACGTTAATCACCTTTATTAAGGAAGTAACAAGAAAATATGGTAACGTCAAACTTGTTCTACAGAAGAATCGCTTTTTCATCGAGTCGCATCACTTTAGTGCCATGGAAAAATTATATGACGATTCAGTTATTAGTTCAGCTGCTGTAATTCCTGACCGAACAGAATTTCCTAACATTGATAAGAGTGGAAGATTCATTATTAGATCAAGATCAAAGCAAGCTGAATTAGAAAAGTTCCAAAAGCAAGCATTGGCTTCGAATACTTCATCAGTTCAAGGAAAAATTCAAACTGAAATGATTCGTGCAGTCAATCAAATTGACGATGAGGATGACGACGCAGATGATTTTGATGTCTCTTCTGTTGTGGAAACATACTACCAATTTGAGATTAATCCTAACGAAGTTGAGCATGTCAAGAAGAGATGTATCGAAATTGGCCTTCCCACACTAGAAGAATATGATTTCAGAAATGATGTTGCAAACAAGTCATTGAGCATCGATCTTAAACCTACAACTACCATCCGTTCATACCAAGAAAAATCTCTAAGCAAAATGTTCAGTAATGGAAGAGCTAGAAGTGGTATTATTGTGCTGCCGTGTGGTGCTGGAAAAACGTTAGTTGGAGTCACTGCGGCTTGTACTGTTAAAAAGAGAACGCTAGTATTGTGCATTAACTCTGTGAGTGTTTTGCAGTGGAAAAATCAATTTAAATTATGGAGTACAATTGACGAAAATCGTGTCATCATTTTCACATCTCAAGACAAAGATCCACTTCCCAAAGATGATGAACCTTTGGTCATTATTACAACTTATACCATGCTTACACATCAAAGAAAGAGAAGTGGTGAAGCAAAAGAGGTAATGGACCATATTGAAAGTAGAGAGTGGGGCTTACTTGTCCTGGATGAAGTGCATGTTGTGCCAGCCACCATGTTTAGAAATGTATCGAGGGTAAAATCCCATTGCAAGCTTGGTCTAACCGCCACTCTTGTTCGTGAAGATTCGAGAATTGAAGATTTGTACTTTTTGATTGGTCCCAAATTGTATGAGGCCAATTGGCTCGATCTTCAAAAAAAGGGTCACCTTGCTAATGTCCAATGTGTTGAAGTGTGGTGCCCAATGACTGCTGAATTTTATGCCGAATATTTGACTGCCAATGCTAAGAAGAAAACTCTGTTCTATGTAATGAATCCGAACAAATTCAGAGCTTGTGAATTTTTAATTCGATACCATGAAAAGCAAGGAGACAAGATTATTGTGTTTAGTGACAATGTGTTCTCATTGCAAGAATATGCCGAAAGACTCAAACTTCCATACATTTTCGGTAACACTAAACAACAAGAAAGAGTGTATTGGTTGAATCAATTCAGACAAGGGAATCAATATAACACTATTTTCATTAGTAAGGTTGGTGACACAGCTATTGACATTCCAGAAGCAACTGTCATTATTCAAATTTCGTCTCACTTTGGAAGTAGAAGACAAGAAGCACAACGTCTTGGACGTATTTTACGTCCTAAGGGAGGAGGATTGAAAAATCAACAAGCTTATTTTTATACATTGGTCTCTCAAGATACACAGGAAATGTACTACTCAACCAAGAGACAACAATTCTTAATTAACCAAGGTTACAGTTTCAGAGTGTTACCAGATATCCAAAAGTACTATGAGCAAGGAGCAAGCGAATTAGGCTTGTCCCTAAGTCACATGACATCCAAGAAGGATGAATTGGAAATGCTTGCTGTTGTAAGAAAGGCAGATGATGCAAGAGGTCAAGAAGAAAAGATTACAGTAGACGATGAAAGTGCTCAACAATCAACCTCTATGGCACAACTTTCAGGAGGTCAAGGAGTTGTGTATCAAGCATTTGACACTAGTGGTGGTTCTTCAAAGAAAAAGAGAAATAAGTCTGCAGCACCAACAGTTCATCCACTCTTCAAAAACAGAGCTTCTTCATCCAAAGATTAAATGTGATCATTCTACAAAAATGTATTAATGCTTTTTCGAGTGAAATTTGTCACGAAGTAATTAAGTCTCGTTTGGTGTTCACAAGAGCTAAGTGGTACAACATGATCACTGTTGCTGACGATTCTGTCAAACCCATCGCGAAAAGAAAGACAATGTTTAATTCATTGAGATACCATTATAGCTTGTTGCAAGTACCTAAAATTGTACAGGGCCAGTACCATCACAGTATTATTCACGAAAAGTAACAAGAAAAAGCAATTCCTGAAGTTTTTAAGGCAACATCGATTGTCACCAGTGTTAGCACTCATCCCCGTCAGAACTTTTGGCTGTGTTGAAAAAGAATCAAAATCGAACCGAAGTCATAACCAAAAACAACTTGGGATCAATAACCAATTTCGATAAAGTGCTGAAAACGTTCCAAAAATGATGGCAATTCAACCATTTTGTAGCTTCGATTATTCTAACAAAAACAGATACTTTTTATTGAAAAAAACTTTTCCTATTTTTGGAGATGACTATTCACAGGTTTTAGAAGAACTGTATTACTCTCGAAGATTCATTTGCAATTCTTTGAAGTATTTGGTTCAAGATATTTTCGACAGATTTGGGATACTCCCAGTGAAGTGTTGTGTCCAGGGTCATCAAAATGAACTATAAATCCAATGTTGCTACTTAACCATGGACAAACCTAGCGATCAAAAGTAAAGAAAATGTCTATTACAATACACAACAACACCCAATATTACATTCATGTGGTGTTGTCACAGGTTGGTCCACTCTACGATGCAGTGATACCTCCTGGCCAAGAATACACATTCCAAACAGGAAGGGTTTACTTTACCATCTCCGCCACAAAGTACGATCATGAGGAACAGTGCAACCGCATTTCTACCGCTGATATTGCGTTACCGATCGTTGGGTTGTCAACGCTTGTGGGAGTAGTTGCAACGAGTTTGGCTGGATTAGGTGTTGGTATCTATGTAGGTATTAGTACTGGCGCTCTGGCTGCTTGTGTTGAAGCTGGGACTATCTCTGTTTGTTCATGCTGTGCTGCTGCTGGTGTTGGTGCTGCTGGTACAGGTACTGGTACTGCTGCTAGTGCTGTTGGGGTGGTTGAAAAAAGTGTTGAGGCAGGCAAAATGATGCTTGTTAAAGATGTAGCAGGGTTTGTTAAAAAGTTGTTACCAATGGGCTATAGTGGAGAAGTTAATCAGAGAAATGTATTAGCCAGAAATAAGGGGGTCCATTGGCATGTCGATTTGATGAATGGCGTTTTGAGTCTTAGAAAAGGAGACTGAACGGACTGGTATGAAACCCTTAAAGTTAAAAACATCAAAAATTTGAGTGTGTAAGGAAATTATTGGACCTCTGCCAATGTTGAATAATGATGCTATTAACAACACTAAACAATCAGTAACAGGTTTACAAAAATAAATGTTCACACAGCCAATCCATGAACGAACCAACCATCTCACCAACCTACCATTCACACCATCAATTTCGGTAAGGAGTAATAGAGTTTTCGGAAGAACAAGATTATGACTGAAGATCATGAAACAAAAAGCTCTAAATCTGTCCCGTGAAAATCATCATTTTGTTTGATGGTGGCTTTTCAAGAGTCATGTTGTTGATTTTGCTTTTTGTTGGTGATTGGAAGTGAATCATTCACGTCACGTTTTCGAATTAGAATCAAACTCATCATCGCCAATCTCTACGTTCGTACAGGTGATTTGAGTGAAATATCATGCAGATGCACCTAAATAAGCGCCAAAATAGCATTGTTCCATTCTTGCTTGAAGTAGCTCATCAGTGTAATCGAAAGCAAACCCATTGCATTTCATTGCTTCCACCCAAAGATCTGGATAGATCTCCCCAAATCTTACGAGTCTTAATGCATATCCATTGTTTCTCACGGCTTCCGAAATTATTTCTTCGTCGAATTGAAAGTTGATGTCTGCATGCTCAATCGCAAGACCGTTTAGCTTGACCGCCTCTAATACAAACCCCTTGTCCTTAATCAATTCCTTAGCTGCGCAGTCTAACACTACTTCACATCCAACTTTAGCAGCTTGTAACAAGAAGTCTTTGTTGTGCAATAATTCGGTCGCAGCGAAAAGAGTTTTCTTGTCTTGTCTGATCGATTCAAATACAATTTCCCAATCTCTTTTCATGTCGTTGGATGCAACCTCAAGGGCTGCTCCTCGTTGTCGTATTGCAGATAATACCACTTCCTTATCATTCTTTAGTTCATCTGATGCATATTCAAGGGCATAGCCCTCTTGTCGAACAGCAGCTAATACCACGTTTTTATCACTCTTCATTTCTGTCGATGAATACTCGAGAGCATATCCGTCTTGATTGACAGCAGCTAACACAACCTCTTTGTCTCCTTGTAATGTAACAGAAGCATATTGTAACATATTGCCGTTCCCCTTAACAGCATGTAATGCAATCTCTTTGTCATCTCTCAATTTTTCAGGCAGCATTTCAAAAACAGAGGCATCTTGTCGAACGGCCGCAAGAGCAATCTCTTTGTCATTCTTCAGCTCTTTAGAGACATGCTCTATGGACAAGCCATCGCTTGTGACAGCGTTCAAAACAAGCTCTCTATCGCTCTTTAGATCATCCGATACATATTCTAATAAAAAGCCAAATTCTTGAACAACAGGAAGCATGATCGCTTTGTCAGAATAATCAAAAGAGACAAGCTCTGGAAATACGACTCGAAGGGCAGTCAACATAAAATCCTGATCTTTGAGCAACGTCCGTGATGCAAAGCGTAATGCTTTTTTGTTTTGCCTGGTTGCGGCAAGAACAATTTCTTTGTCTCCTTTCAAGACAAACCATATAGTCCTAATCACCATACCATCTTGGTTGGCTGCAGCCAACACTACATCTCTGTCTTCTCGGAGAGGAGTTAACCGAACAGATTTTCCATTCAGTTGAACTGCTTTCAAAACAAACTCCTTGTCATGGGTTAGCGAAGATGAAACATATTTCATGGATTTGTAGTTTTGCTTTATGGCAACTAAGGCTAGTTCCGTGTCGCTTCGCAATTTCTTGGAAGCAAATTCAAGCTCTAACCCTCGTTGTTGCACCACTTGCAATACAAAATTTCTATCATTTCGGAGTGATTTGGACGCAAATTGCAGTCCTTTTCCATATTTTAAAACATGATCCAATACAAATGGTTTGCAATTCATAAATTCAATGGGAAAGAAGTTTGAAAATTCCGATTCTTGATTCACCAACCATTTCTTCTTTCCTAATTGTTGAAGAGTAAATTTGGTACGTAATAACAATTCCTTGTTCCTAATTTCAGCCATATCCGAATGATTTTCATTGTTATCATCATCACAAAAATCAAAAATTTTCACGACACAGATTTCATTCTTCATTTTTTTCACTTCTTTGTTGGAACGTCGAAATTGTGACAAACAAAAATTCTGATCCTCGTTGGAAACAGAGTTGAGACAAACACAAGAGAAACGTTTGACAGAAAATTATAATTGGTTGAATAATGACTCGAGGGAATTCTGAAAACGTGAACGTGAAAGATAATAATGGACTTTGTAAAATTCGAAATCGATGTGAGAAAATTTGTATTGATCACACGCGCTATGATTCACTTCCAATCACCTACAAAAATCAACCACATGACTCAAGTAAAACCACCACTCACCATCAAACAAAATGAAGATATTCATGGACAGATTTTGACAAGATGTCACTTGAAAAACTGCAACATTACCAGTTCTCATCTCATTGATTGCATTGTGGAAGAGAAAAGCAATGTCTATGGAGGGTATTCTACTGGCTGTGTTTTCGATCATTGTGCAGTTACCAATGCCAATCTTAACGCATGTAAATTGAAAAACAAATCAAGCGTTCAAAGCTGCAGTTTTACGAGCTGCCAACTGGAGCAATGTCATACTGCTGGCGGTGCTTTTACATGCTGCAATGTGATGGCCGGATGTGAAGTATTCCATACAGGAACTGCTGTTTCAAGTTACTTTTCTGTGCCAATTTTTGGAAGTGGTGCCAATAACAATCCTAGTGCAGAGCCTTTGCCACTGTTTGAAAAACAATGTTCGAATCATGTTTCAAAATGAAGAACTTATTTCCGTCTATGTCTGATCTTTATTGGAACAATATTGAACTGATATCAATTTTTTAAGGAGTGCTCCTTTCCTTTCATTGTTCTCCTCTTGTTCTTGATTCCCTGGCCCAATAAATAACAAGGATCGCGTCCAACAAAAATCATCATCCAAAAAAAAGTATTCATCAAATAACTCACAATTTCACAATACTCATGGGCAAACCATCTCAAGATCAGTTAAAGAAGATTTACGGAAAGATTAAATTTGTTGATTCCTTCCCTGATTACAAGGTTCAAGGTTAGTGTTCTTTCTTTGATATTATTCATCATCATTATTATTACTTAACAATCATTGAATATTTCAAGTGGTTGATTCATTTCCTGATCTCAAGGTAAAACTTGTAGACTCTTTCCCCGATTCTGTTGGTAAATGGAAGATTGTGGACTCTTTCCCTGACTATAAAATTCAAATTGTGACTTCATTCCCTGATTTCAAGATTAAATATGTGGATAGCTTCCCAGGATTGTAATTTGGATCATGATCGTTAAATAAAATTATTGCTCCAACAAAAACCTTACTTTGGCGCAGAATAGTCCAAATAAGATGTTCATTCTGCAAACAATTAATTATTTCTAAATAAGGCTTCAAAGCGAAAACAAAGAACTAGAAAAAAATTCAAAACAGGTCCTCAGAGTTCGAGCTGTCATTCAAAATACAACACGATGAAAAGTTCTCTAACAGCATCATCCACTCAAAAGATCCTCAAGTCTAGATCATTGGGCGTGGTGTACCAACACTCATTCACGAAGAGAAATTACTCTGGTGATATCCAATCTCATAATCAATTTAAAAAGGGAGTGATCTATACGAACGAGGTGAGTTGGTAAACGATTGAATAGTAATTTAATTCATACAATGATTCGTTTTTAAAAATTCAATTTTAAACAATTTAATGATATATATACAATTCCGAAATTATTTCAGCATGGTATTGATGTGATGAATAACAGTTTGCTTAATAAGGGAACAGCGTTCTCCATGACAGAGAGAGATCGTTTAGGATTGAGAGGACTCATTCCAGCCACTATTTCCGATATTGATTTACAATTAGCAAGACTTAAGGAAAGATATGCCACTATTTCGTCCGATATTGAAAAGTACCAATTTTGTACTCAATTACAAGACCGTAATGAAACTCTCTTCTATCGTTTTGTGATGGATAACATTAAGGAAATTGCACCCATTATTTACACTCCAACAGTGGGCAAAGCCTGCGAAAACTTTTCTCACATTTTCCGTAAATCAAGAGGAATGTTCTTTTCAACTTTGGACAAGGGTGAAATGAGATCTATGGTTTTCAATTGGCCTGTCGATAAAGTGGATGTCATTGTGGTGACCGATGGAGGTAGAATTTTGGGATTGGGAGATCAAGGAGCAAACGGTGATGGGTAAGTTGTTGGAATCTTGAGCCTTCTTAGAAACATAATTGTTTTCCTTATTTAGTATTCCAATTGGAAAACTCTCTCTCTATGTTGCTGCCGGTGGAATTAACCCAGGACGTGTGTTACCTGTCATGCTGGATGTTGGTACCAATAATGAAAAGCTTCTCAATGATCCTCTGTATCTTGGAAGAAAGCACAAACGTTTGACAGGTAAGGAATATTATGACCTTGTGGAAGAATGGGTGCAGGCAATTACATTGAGATGGCCTCATGTACTGATACAATGGGAAGACTTTTCGAGCGACAAGGCTGATATTGTTTTGGAAAAGTACAGAAACAGAATTTTATGCTTTAATGATGACATTCAAGGCACTGCAGCAGTGATTTTGGCAGGAGTTTTGAATTGCTTGAGAGCCACAGGTCAACAATTTTCGGACATTACCAAACACAAATTCCTTATTGTTGGTTCTGGTGCTGCTGGTATGGGAGTTGTAAGTGGCCTGAAAGATGCCATGATACGTGAAGGTTTAACTGAAGAACAAGCTCTTAAAAACTTTTACATTGTCGACAAGGACGGATTGATGACCAAGGATCGATTGAACTCTGATTTGGCAAAAGAAATGTCCGTGTCGGCTAAGAAATTTGCATCTGCTCGAGACGACATGAAAGAAGGCACACCACTGTTGGAGGTTGTTAAAAAAGCCCAACCTGATATTTTGTTGGGAATGTCCAGTCAACCAGGACTGTTTTGTGAGGAAATTCTTTCAATTTTCAATGAGGACTGCAAGAAGAGAGGCAGAACTCCAATTGTATTCCCTCTTTCCAATCCAACCTCAAAGGCTGAGTGCACTGCTGAAAGTGTTTTCAAAGCAACAAATGGAAATGCCATTTTTGCTAGTGGTAGCCCATTCCCACCTGTGACACTTCCTAACGGAACTGTGATTCAAACCTCACAAGCGAATAACATGTTTGCCTATCCTGGTGTTGGACTTGCAGCCGTTCTTTCAGGCTGTAAAAGAATTACAGACAACATGTTCTATGCTGCTTCTAAGGCGTTAGCTGCTACAGTGTCTGAGGAAGCTTTAGCAAGAAAGGAAGTTTATCCTCATGTTGAAGATATCAGAAATGTCAGTAAGAAGGTTGCCATTGGTGTGATGAGACAAGCATATATTGAAGGAAATGCTGCAAGGATTCAACATTTCAGCAAGGAATTCATTTTCAGTGATGAAGAGATGGACAAGTGGGTGTCTGAGAATATGTGGTATCCTGAATATGTACCTATCGTTGTTAAAGATTAAATGATCTGACAAGTTGTTAGATTTTTCTCGGTGATTGGTTATTCGAAATTCATGGTATTATTTATCTTCTTGCAAGCCCCAGAAAAGATGTGAACATTGTGACTCAAAAATTCTTTAATCATTCTAAATAATTTACAAGTTGTTAAGGCCCAACAACTCGGCGACTCTTCGACCATAATCCTTATCAGCCTTATAGAAGTTTTGCAATTGTCTCAATTGGATTTCTTTCTTGGCATTCTTCAAGTGCACAGCAATGTTGTGAACAAGTCTTGAACGATCATATTCAGTCATGACATCACGATAGAGGGCTCCAGCTTGAGCAAAGTCATCATTTGGATGATTGGTCTTTGAACGAGTAATGACACCAGAAACCTTAGTTGGATGTTCAATCAATTGCTTGGCCTCATAGGGTCCACCAAATGAGTTTGGTTCATAATTTGGAGCACTTCCACCATTTCCATTCACACTCATAAAACCATCTCTGAATTGAGTGTTCAATTTAGCCTTGAGTGGAGCATTGATTGGAATTTGAGCAAAGTTTGGTCCCAATCTATGTCTGTGTGTATCTGGATAAGAGAAGAGTCTTCCTTGAAGCATCTTGTCCAATGATGGTTCAATACCAGGAACCAAATTCGATGGTGAGAATGCAGATTGCTCAGTTTCAGCAAAGTAATTGTTTGGATTACGATTCAAAACCATTCTACCAACTGGAATGAGTGGATAATCCTTATGTGGCCATACTTTGGTAATGTCAAAAACGTCCCACTTGTATTTGGCAGCATCTTCGAGAGGCATAATTTGGAAGTAAACTTTCCATGCAGGGAATGTTCCTTGCTTGATTGTATTGAACAAATCACGAGTAGCATGATCTGGATCTTCACCAGCCAAACGAACAGCTTCCTCAACAGTCAAGTTCTTAATTCCTTGTTCAGTCTTGAAGTGAATCTTACACCAGAAACCTTCACCTTGTTGATTGACCAATTTGAAGGTGTGACCACTGTATCCGTTCATGTGACGATAAGAGAATGGAGTACCTCTGTCACTGAACAAGACAGTCACTTGATGGATAGATTCTGGAGTCAAACTCAAAAAGTCCCAGAATGCATCAGGATCCTTCAAGTTGGATTGTGGATTTCTCTTTTGAGTGTGAATAAAGTCTGGGAATTTAATGGTGTCACGAATGAAGAAAACTGGAGTATTGTTACCAACAAAATCATAGTTTCCTTCTTCAGTGTAGAACTTGACAGCAAATCTAACATGATTTTAAAGTGAAATGAAAACAATTTTTTTCAGTTATGAATTGTAGAATCCCAACACAGTGATCAACAACAATCATAATGATTTGAAAATATACTTACCCTCTTGGATCTCTTTCACTGTCAGCACTTCCCTTCTCACCACCTACAGTGGAGAAACGAGCAAACACTGGAGTTCTCTTACCAACACGATTCAAGAAGGCAGCTTTGGTAAATCTGGTAACGTCATGAGTGACTTCAAAATAACCATGAGCACCAGCTCCCTTTGCGTGAACGACTCTTTCTGGAATTCTGTTGAAATTTTGTTCAACGATTGAAATTATCAAAGGAATGAAAGGATGAGGTTTTGATCATTAGCATGGTTTGTATGGTGTGTGGTTATGATTCAACAAGTTATTGAAGCCATCAATCAGAGAAAATGCAAAACATTGTGATACAAACCTTTCACGATCAAAGTGAGCCAACTTGCTGATCAAATAAGTATCTTGCAAGAGGATTGGACCTTGATGACCAGCAGTGAGAGAGTTGTTGTTGTCGGCAACTGGATGGCCAAATTCATCAGTCAAAGTGCTGTGGAGTTTTATGGAAAGAATAATTTCGGATGGACAGCCATGGTGATGGTAATGAAAAAATATTTAATCATCAGTATTAACAAGAGAGAGAAACCATGATCAAGAAATGACCTGATGCTCTTGCACGGAAAATACCTACCTAGTGTAGTCGTAGTTGTAGTTGGACATTTTTTTGAAGGAGTTTTTTGTATCGCCTTTGACTCGATTCGACGACTTGAAAGAAGCGAAACGGAGAATTGACGAAACGTTGTAAAGTTGGGTTCTGGTTGGTTGGCCTCTGATTTGGTCTTTGTAGAACAAGGTTGAAGAATTTCAAAGCAGAAAATCTCATTCAACAATTGTTGGGAAAGTCCTTTATTTGAAAACGATAGAAAGTATCATATTGTGGAAATCAGCAAATCTTGTGAGTGCCGTTCCAAAGTTTCTCTTGTCGTTTTGTTGATCACCATCTTGCTTTCCAATTGAAAAAGGTTCAACAAATCCTGGAACTCTTGAATCCAATCAGAGATGGTCGATGGAGGACCCACCTCAGTTTATTCATTTGTACATTAAATAAATTATGTAAGCTGTCCAAAATTTACAGATGGTTGGATATTTGCTGTTGTACCGACCGTGGTTTTGGTAAATCCTTTGAGATTTCCTCCGTCCTAGAATTTCGTCCCTTTCCGTTTAACGAAGTGTCAGATTTTCGTTTCTTTGAATTTTGTTGAGCATTTTCACAATCTGGACACACATATGTACTAATAGAATTTGCTTGGTATTTCTTCAAACCCAAACATCTTCCATGGAACCATCTAGAAAATAATTATACGAGTTATTGAATATTTAAAGGCAAATTCAAGTACTTACTTATCACAACGATCACAAGCGATCATCCAACCATATGAAGCTGGCCTGTTGCACTTGCAATATAACGTTTCATCTTCACTCGAATCCTCGTCAGAGTCATTTTCTTCCTCGTCGCTAGCAGAATTTTCATCCTCGCTCTCCTCTTTCTTTTTTCTGTCCCTGTTGATGAATTGGCGTTTCTTCTTGGATTTTGGTGAGGAATCAGAATTGCTGGAGTGACCATTATTGATGGTTATGGTCGAGGTACCATTCTTTTTTGATCCTGAATCCTCGGGTGATGAATGATGGGTTGAAGAGGAGGCATTGGTTGTGGTAGACTCGTTAGATGGGGACGTTGAAGAAAATGCTTGATGTTGTAATGACGCTAGGGCATCAATAGTTGATGATAGTATATTTGAAGTAGTTTCTGATGTGGGATTATTTTGTGGGTGGGCTTCTTCTTTGATTGCGAAGATTGTTGTTGGAGAGGTATTTGTGGTAGTGTTGGTAGAGTCGTTGGTGGTACTATTGTTATTATTCGTTGTGGTGGAGGTGGTTGGAAACAAGATAGTGGAAGGAAAGTCTGAACGATCAGAATTGCCTATTACCGTGGTTGGAGACATCTTTGATGGCGTGTAGAGTCTCTTTTTGAATGGAACACTTTTCATTTGTTCCATGGTAGAATATTCGTGAATCATATTGTATGATGATGGAGTGGTGGGACGAGTGTGATTGGTAGTATTAGTTTTGTAAATAGGATGGTATTATATCTACGAGGATGGTCAAAACCAAATTGACAATGAGATTGGACGTAAAGTACGTGGAGGGTGATGGTGGGTAGTGTCGAGCAGGTGCTAGTTCGTTGGAAATGATGATAGTACTTTTGGATATTTGCAATTTGAACGGAAAGCAATATTCTCTTCAGTATGTGATGATAATAATGGCGGTTTGGACAAGTAAATATTCTTCCGTATGTTTCTCTAATTCATAGAAGGACGTGGGGAGTGTCTTGATCGTTGGTGGATGGAGGACGATCCTTGCTAGTCCTTGTTGATGGTGATATACTATGAATTATTGTTGCGTTGGTGAGCACCAGAGTTGGAGTTGTATTTGGGCAGTCGAGTCGTGATGGTCGAGTAACTTCAAAAGAAGCAAAGGGCTTCGGCTTTACGGAGTGTTGACACGTTGTTGATGGAGTAGAATATTTTTTTCTTTGCGAGAGAGTTGATTGGGGTTACAATGCGTTTGCTTGCTATTTTTGAATCCGGCTTGGCACCACAAACTACGCCTGAGCGTAAAGTGCAAAAACTGACGAAGAAAAAATTCGGCTCGTTTTAGTAAGTCCCGGAGTCAAAAAAAATGGAGTGATTGGTCTGTGGTGTTGTTTTCTGCTTCTCACACAAAAAAACACACCAACAACACACACAACATGGAAGCTGAATTAGTGGTCATTGAAGAGGGCACTGTGCCTCTATACTGTGTAAGTAATTGATTATTACCACAACAACAACATCATCAAACAACAATTTCAACACCTACACTAATCTTTACCTCAGCTTGGTGTTTCTGATTGTGATTCGAGTTGCGAAACAAATACTAATCACGTAAGTACTAGTGAATATCGTTCACCTTGTATTGATCTCAATTATCAAGGCCAATGAATCACCAGCATTGGATAGCCAATCCACAACGAACCAGAGTACGAACAATGTAAGTATTATGTTTGTCCAGTATTCAGCAGTAACATATTTCACAAGATTCCTTCATCATCAAGCATCGAAATGAACCCTTCTCACCCATCATCACCAGTAATGACTACCTCTACAGTATGTTTCAAATTTGTTACAATGTGTTTGCTTAACTTGTTCAGGAATGGATCTTCACAGACGAAACTATATCATTTCCACCTTGCTGTCTGTTGCCTAGCACAAGCAGCTTCTCTGGTATTGTTGATGAGACACAATGTACGATAACACCAAACAACAAATGTGATGATGACAATATTTCCCAACAGAGCAAAAAACGAAAATCAAGAACCACAGATGAAGCTGCTGAAGACACTCACAAGGAATATCAATTCACTTTAGAGAAAGGACTGTTTGAATTTGTACCAAAATATAATTCCTTTAAAGAAGTACCAGATGAGAAGAAACAAATTTATGGAATTATATGGGAACAGTTCGCCAAATGTGCAAGAAATATTATTTATCAACATCTACAGATGAGATGTTCAAACTCCATCAGCCATGAAACGGTTGGATGTTGCAACCCAAACGTGTTTTATCTTGCTCTGAGGGGAACAAAGGCTAAATATTACCAATGGTATCAAGACATTTTGTGGAATGGCCTAAAGAAGAGACAGAAGTGCATTCAATTCAGATTTACTGACAGTGTTCCTCCTTTAGACAAATGCAAGCATTGGTCTGAGTTGGAAATTACTCACTCACGTCTTACACGTAAATTCGGAAAGAAGATTACGAAACACAAGATGAAAATTGTATACATTTCTCTCACATGTAATGTGGAAACTAATCAAGTGTGGACATCGTTCAAGTTTGACAAAGAATTCGAGTTTGTACAATAAAACAATTAAATTCAATCCTCAATACACTCTAAATCACAAAAAATGTAATCAAATTGAAACTTTTCATCACCGTCCACAAACCAAACCACATCTAACAACAACTTTTTTGAAGGTCAATCATATGGACTTTCAAATCAAAATCACCACACATGGTGTTCCTCTCCATTATCTTCTTTCAATGTGCAATCACCGTCATCTACCGGTTTCAGTAGCATTAATCCCGGCTCTTTTGATTCACCAAGAACATCACACCATCTTTCGAAAGAATTTATGAAGATCTGATACAACCAAACCAATCCAATTCAATGAGCTATCAGAATATCCCTATTCAATATGGAGGATGTGAACATTTATTTCAAAATCATCAATCCTATTATCCACAATCTTCTCATAATTTCTCCACAATCCAACATAACCTTGACAATCCGAACACATTATCATCTCAACCTTCACAACATGAAACCAATCAAACCAACATTCAAACACACAACAAAATACAACAATTACTTTGTCGATAAGCTAGCTTCACTCGCATAAAACAAAAGCGAGGAGGTCCACCGAGCACAGAAAACAAATTGAAAATAATTAATAATATTATTGATAATACTGATCTCAATTTCTCTCAGTTAAGCTCCAAGGAGATGCTGTTATTAAATTAAAGAACAAGAGTTTTTGCTTTTTGTTGTAATTTAATTTTTCAAGTTGACATTAATTTTCACTCCAAAAAAAATGCCTTCACCAAAAGATGAGGTCGAGTATTTTAAATCACACACCTAAACTACGATTACACAGCAACAACGTGGAACAACTTTGATGTAACTTAGATACCAAGTGATCAGTACAAAAGATGGATTTTTATCGTGTAACGAGAAACTTGTTGAACGGTGTAATGACGGTGAATGTGAGTATTATCATCAACAATCAACCAATCCTTGTATAACGAAAGGCTGAAGAGAATTGCTTTCGAAACGTTAGTAACTGGCTTTGGTACAATAGGTGTGGTCATAATCAGGAGGAGGTTCACTTTTAATGAACGAACGTCAGCACTACTGAATAAAACTTTACAAGATTCTGAACCAATCCCGGAGTTTCTGCATTTCGTTGTCAAAAAATTTTTGCCTTTTTGAGTCGAATTTTTTCGCTGGTAGTTTTCTTATGGCGTAGTTTGTGGTGTTTGGCGCCTAAAATCGCACTTGCACAAACATGGGGAAGATACTTTTGATACATCAAGGGATTCTCTGTGGTCTTGTCTCTGGTTAAACTTCAACACTGTTTCCGATAGATGGTTGGTCTTGATTTCATCATGGGAGAGTGATTACTTTTTGGAAGAGCGAATTATAAGTGCTGTGATGGCTTGTGAGAGCACAGTCATAGTACCAGAATGACCTTGTTCGTTGAATGGCCATCAACTCTGGGCCATTCATACATCAAATCGGTTTATGGGTTGTCGTTTGGCGTTGTGTTTCAACTCGTTGTGGTTTCTTACGCCTTCAGCAGGCAGCCTTGCTGTCCAAACAAACACAGGGCTAATATTTGCCTCGTGCAAGCAAGAAGAAGTTTGTATCGGGACTCTTTGGCTCATCGATGAGCTTGTGTATGGTTTCTTGGCTCGTCATTGTACGAAAACGGAATTGCTCCTCATTTTTTCGATCATCAGCGGTCCAAACGGAAACGGCAGCAACATTGTCGACAGAGAACTATTAGAACATGTAACTCTTGTGGTATTTTTTATGGTCGTTGTTGCAAGAAACCACAAATGATTTGGCTGGCCAGGAATCTTGTATCGCAAGTTACTCACGGGATTGGAGAACTTGATCAAAATGCCATCCTGTATGAAGGGTGAATTTTTTCGTTGTGTCGTTTCTCCAAATGATGACTTTGAACTCTTCATTGAGTAATTGAAGTGTGCATTTGTCAAATCAATGCACCTGAGCCGGATTTACGAATCAATTTGTGTGGAACAATGATAACTCACAAGAAAACATATGAGAGAGGAAAGAGTGCCGTCCTGTTTTTGAATGTAATGAATTTCGTGCAACAAATTCATTAGAGCGTGTTTATTTCAGTGAGCGAAATTAATTGCAATTCACGAGCTAAATGACTTGGAGATTCATAAATCTTGGCCTCCATCACTCGTGTGGTCTTGTCTTTGAGTGATTCCAAATGCATACCTACAAAGTAATTCACTCCATTCACCACTTGCTTGTCCACATGAATGATTTTTCTAATGACGAAAACTACTCCATTTTCTCCTTCTGCCAATCTCTTGTTCAAGAAATTTACAAGTTCTGCAATTTTCAAAAAGTTGGTTTCAGGATGTCTTCCACCTGGTATGAATTTAGTGTCTTTCTCATCCTCTTGTTGAATAGGTGTTGGAGATGATACAGAGGATGAAGATGGTTCACTCTTCTCAATCAAGGAAACAATTCTGAATTCGTGAGGTAAATAATTGGGTGTTTCAAACACTCGAGCTTCGAATATTCTTGCATTCTTGTTTTCATCATTGCCAAAGATGAGATGTAATGTGATAAAATAATTGACTCCATTCACAATTTGTCTCTCTACTCGAACCACTTTGTGGATAGTGGCTTGATACTGTGCTTCGCTTAACTTGGCACCTAAGAATTGATGAAGGTCTGCGATCTTCTTTTTGTCTGTTTCAAGGGATTTTCCACCAGGTAGGGTTCGGAGAGTGAATTGTTCGCTTGGTAAGATCAAGAGAACACATATTAAGAGTAATGCTGAGACAACTGTCACAAAGGTTATGTTTCTATTCATTTTGTTGTTTATGTTGAATTAATTGTGATCTCAGATCGGTCAGTCATTCAAATGCCATTTGTCAAATTTAGCATTTTTTCGGTCAGTCATTTTCAGGTACTTAAGAGGAAGGCACGCAAAAGCAGTACCAGTCAAAAACTAAATTGTACCAAATTGAGTTGGCAATCAGAATTGGCATATTTTAAATCATATCTCGTTCTATTGGTTGACCTCTTTATACAACGATCGAGAAGATTACAGTGTTAAGGTAAAAGAATGAACAGCTTAGGCTGAAACAGCAATTTCAGTTTCAGTTGGGAGTGATTGATCCTGTGTTGTTGAGGTAGTAGTAGTAGTGGTGGGGTTTGACTCTGTCGGCGATTCCATGTTGGTTGATTCGTCTTGCTCATCTTCCAAAATATCTTGCGTCATTGTTTCAAATAAGCTGACATCTTTTTCTTCGTCATTAATGGCTGTCTCTGGAATGCAATAGATGGTGTCACTTTCAGTTTCTTGTTTTGGAGAAAATCCGTCCAATTTGCACAAATGATTTGAGTAAAATTTAAGGGAGTAGGTACATGTGCTAGGCTCTTCAATGTCACCAATAAAGTGAGCATGCACATCATGTGCAATTGTGTTTGTGAGCTGTCTTCTTTTCAAATCAGTGGCACAATACATTCTTACCTCGACCGTTCTTGGTTGACGAGTAAGATCACAAGGAGTACCCTTGTCAAAAGGAATAGAGACATAGCTTTCTTCTGGATGAATGTCATTAAAATGTACATCAAAGTGTTTGATTATTTTTGGATCATTCTTGGAGTCAGGATGTTCTTTTGAGTGACCCAAGAAAAATTCCGTGGTCACAGCTTGTTGTTCTTGATGAAATTGTCTGACATGTTTGTTGAAACAAAATTCATAGATCCACCATCCTGCAACTCTAAAATAGCAAGCTTGATTGAATTTTGGGAATATAGTTTGCAGTACCTCTTGTTTCACTCTTTCTTTTTTCACTTGCATGGATTCCGTTTGTGATTCGGTTTCTGTATTATTTTTCCTCACAGGAACATGACATCTGTGTAATTCACTTTCAAATGTCATGTATACAACCTGACTATTCTTTTCAATCTCATCCAAAATTTTTACATCTTCTGTAAATTTAATTTTATATTTCGGAGAGGCATCCGACAGTAAATCATGAGCACTCCGTTCCGATAGTACAAAGTGATTCAATCCTAACATTAGAAGTATCATCATGATGGTAAATATTAAAAGCCTTTCTCTCCGAGATGGGTTGAATGTGACCTGTGAAGATTGATCAGCGTTGAATTGCATTTTTTTAAAACTTATTTGCCAAAGCTTTTAATTTGATGGAAATAGTCAATAAAAACACGTGTTCCTACAATGACAACTATGAAAATGTACTTTGTTTTGTCATTGGTTATTCTGTGTATCACTGTATTAGTTATCAAAGAGCAAACATAATTTAAAAAATGAGCAAATTCAAACGACTGAAAAACCAACTCTCACCGACAGGAGAGTACGGAGAAACAACAAGCCTTCTTTCTGCTCAGTATAGCAGTAGCAGCTCGGGTGGGAGCTCCCTATCCAATAAATATGATGGAATAGACCAGCAGGATCATCATGCTTCTGCGGACGATCGTGATACTTCATTTCCGAACAGTTCGCCTCCAATGCAACAAGCTTCAATTAATAGCGATCCTCACGAGCAGGTAATTTCGGATTTGGAAGAATTGAAATCAACATCTGGTCAAAGTGGAATGCTGACTCGGCTATTTTCGAGAAATGTAAATGATGTAAAAAAAGAAAATTATTTTGAAGAGAAAGAAGCAAGACAAGGATCTCAACAAATAGTAACGCAGGTTTCATTGCAAGAAAAAGTTCATGGGTTGATTATTGATCTTTCTTATGCGTTGGGAATTTATGGTGTGCCTTCACATCGGTTGGAAATGCATTTGAAAACTTTACTTGAATACTTTCCATATGAAAAGTGCCAATTTAGATACTCTCCAACGAGTCTTTGGTTTTGTTTCACCCCAAATTTTACCAACACGGAATACAATGAACATGATGGAATAATTTCTCATGATAGAGAAGAATATTTATCTCAATCGAAATTTTATGTGGTGAAACTGGATGAATACGATCTCGAAGATATGGATCTGATAAAACTATGTGAATTGGATCAACTCGCAAGCGAGATACCAGGCTTAATTGAAATGACAGACAACAGTCCTGAAGCTCTTGCGGCTCTTATTGACGATTTAAGAGACAAAATAAGAACAATTATTTCTCGATATTCACTGTGGAAAACATCATTACAGCTCTACATTGCAAATATCATTTCTTCTAGGTAGGTGAATGGTTTGTGTTATAGGTCTTTATTATACACATAATTTTAGTGCATGGGTTTTATACTATGATGGTTCTTGGATGGAAGTTCTATGTGGATTTATTGTAGGTCTTGCGACAGGGGTTTTCACAGTCATTTCTGAAAAATATCCATCCTTTAATAGAGTTAATCCATTTGTATCGGCAATTGTTGCAGGAACAGTTGCATCTCTTATGAAAGTAATTTTTTCAAAATTAATGAGCGATGAAGATCGAGGTAAATATCCATTTTCTGTATTTCTCGTCACGTTATGCGCATTGTTTGGATTACTTCCTCATGTGAGCTTCACGAACGGAATATCAGGTTAGTATTTTCTCAAACAGTCAATCATGGCTATAACAACCATTTACACCAAATGCAAAGAACTGGCAACTAAAAATTTAGTTTCGGGAAGTACAAGAGTTTTCTATGCGTTTGTATTAATTTTGCAGGTATGTAGGGCTCTCTAGCATCACAAACCATTAATTTTCAACAGATGGGTTTTGGTATTGTCGTAGCAGACAAAATAAGTTATTTATTTAACATTTCAATGCTTCAAGAAAAGTATTTTAAAGATGGAGCCGATGACAGAGAAGAGTTACCATTATGGCTAGGGTGCCTTTGTTTGCCCTCAATAATTTTAGGAAATTATTTAGATTACAAATTACCAATAGTGTTTAGAAATCCCAATACAGAACAGCATCTCTATAATGAATCAGACAGATTTCGAACTCTGTCAGGATTTTATCATTTTGTGGTTAGGAAAATTCTTAGTATCCACTTGCCAACATTTGCATTTATTGTCTTGGCATCCTATGCTGTATATATTGTTACTACAGTCTCTGATGAATATGTGGGTGAGGAAATGTCATGCTTATTAGGGGCTTTCTTTGGTATGTTTCTGAGATGCATAATTGAAAATTGTTAATTATGGTGTTACATGGATACCAATAGGTGGAATTATTGCTAATATTTATGCTTACATTTCGAATAGACCAGAATTGGTTGTCTCTATCAAGTAAGTTGCTTTGAATGTAGCTCAACAGCTTTAAATAATATCATTAATAGCGTTCTTGACTTGTTAGTTCCTAGCACCTATGGTGTCACTGGAATTGCCAAGTTTTATAATCGAGGTCAAGATGATGAATTGCAGTCTGGTGTGAAATTTATTGCAGACTTGTTGGTTATTCACCTCTCACTGTCTATAGGACTACTATTGGCAGATCTTGTTTCTCCAAAACAGAAATCAAAGAATGGAGCTTTCACCATAGTCTAACACATGGCAAATACTTGACTCTAATTTTTCGTTGCGGAATGTTTTGCAAGAAAATTATTGGCAAGCTTGAAAAAAAATGAAACGAAATAGCGTTGCATCCGCAAGCTCACAAGCCAACTCTCCAGCAGCAAAAAATAAACGTCCATCAGTAGGAGATTCAACATCATCACGTAAAGAAGAAATTGAGGTATTTTTGCTTACTCGTAGCTTGGATGATCGGAGAGATGATTCTGTGGTTGAAAATTGGGATCGGATCGATTTTAGAATAATACCAACGGAAAGTACTCCCACCCATACGAGCATGGTTTGTCATGTGGAAGCCTTCAATGATGAAACTGTAGAAAGTGTGAGATTAGGTATATTAGTTGAAAATAATAGTAATATGGATATTATTGTTGCATTTGAGGTGGACAGTGTAGAGGTTGCAGGTATGGCTATCGTTGTTTTGAAAGGAAAGAGTAGAATTGCCGCAAATGTCAGGCATGACGGTTACTTGCAGCCTATCATTATCAGAAAAAACAAGCTGGCAGAGGACTATTCTGAAGTCATTCCAAAAGAAGAGCTAGGTAAAATCGGATGTATCAAAGCCACAATATACAGAGCGAATAAGGATAAAACGGTGGCAGACACACAACCCAAACAAGGTTCTGGTACTCCTCTTGAGAATAAGGCAATTAAGATTAAAGAATCAATGTCCAAGGATGGAGCTCTTTCAATGGGATTTGGTGAACGAAAGCCTATCATTGTTCAGCCTGGTTCGACTTGTACCAAATATAACCGCTGTGAAAAAATCAAGACATGGAATGTAAAATATCGCAACAAGATTGGGTTTTTGTGGACCCTTGTTCAAAATGGCATTACGATGGAAGAGGCAAAAGCACAACAGGAAGAAAATGAAGCACGAGGAATTGGCGCCAAAGAACAGGGTGTTATTGAAATTAGTGACGAAGAAGAATCTGACGCAAATGAAACAGCAACACCTATCATTCCCAAGGTTGCTCCAATCAAAAGTCAAACGATCATGGAGAAAGTGAAAGGAGTGTCGAAGCTAACAGTAGAGCAGAAGAATGTTGATGAATTGTTGAGTTTTATCAAGTCGATAGATGAGAATTTGTTTAATAACGTTAGGGCCACGTTCAAGAAGGAGCACATCGATGGAGTGGCTTTTTTGAGCCTTACACACAACGACCTAAAAGATATGAAAGTGAGCATTGGAGACATGATCAAAGTGAAGCAAATCCTTCAACAACTCGCAGAAAACCAATAGCTTCAAAGAGTTAACAGATTGGTGGAATTTCTGAAAGGTCTTTGTCATTCAACTTTGTTATGCTTGCTGCAGAGCTGAATTATTGTGATTATTGCCTTAACAAGAGCATGCTCATACTATTGATTCAACCTCTAAATACGTCTTCATTCAGCTCGGCAATTTGTTCTAAAAGGAATTGTAGAAAGGATTTTCAAGTTCGTCTTGTAATAGTCAAAAATACCTCAAATTTGTTTTGTAACCTTTTTAACATGATAGCCGCGCCCTTTCAATCATGTATTGATAATTGATAATTGATTTAATTGGAAATGGTTAATTCAATTCCATTGTACAAATAAATCGAAAAACTGCTTCTGGAATTCCTTTAAATCGTGAATAATGATGTCACCAAAGATTTCTCACCAAAAAAATAGAAACGTAGCAATTCATTCATGTTCCCAATGAACCACATAGTTGTAGCCGCTGTATTTGTGGCTATTTCCTGCTCTCTCGTTTTTACACAAGAAATTTCATTACCAATTACTTTCAATCCAAATGCACACCGATTCAATTCTTCATTAAGTGTGAGAGGAACAGGAACTGTCAAAATTCCTGTCACCCAAGCAGATATTACTCTCTCCGTAGAAGCTCAAAGACCCACTGCTACAGAAGCGCAACGACAAGTAGGTGAAGCCTCCTCTCGTGTGGTTCAAGTGTTGCAACAAATGGATTATGTATTCAAATTGAGAACCTCCACCATTTCATTATATCCAGTGTATTCGTATAATGAGAGTTCTAAGGAAAGCTTTGTGAGTGGTTATCGTTCATCGAATACAATTTCATTCTCTCTGAGTGAGTTGAGAAATACTGGTGCCGTGTTGGATAAATTAGTGGAATTGGGAGTGAACTCTATTAGTGGAATGAATTTGGTTGCGAACGAAACGCAAATTGCTCAAGCTAGAAACAAGGCCAATGAATTGGCTGTACAAGATGCAATGGCTAAAGCAAGTCGAGTGTTGAGTGCCATCTATGACGCTGCCTCGATGGATGCGTTGAAACAACGATTGGAAATTACCGAAGTCAATATTGAAGGAAATGCTCCTGTTGGTATTCCTCTCCCAATGTACAGTGCTGCTGGAGCTGACAGTAGCAAGTTTGTGGCATCGGCAGCTATTCCTGTGGTTGGGGGAGATCAAACCATTGAGTCCTATGTATCCCTCAAATTGCAGTATTAAGCAATAATTTTGTTGTTCGTTTTCTTATTGACTCCAGTGTGGAGTGATTGGGTGTGAACTTCTTCGTACGCGTTAGCAATGTTGCTGATATTTCTATTTGAAAATAAATTTTGCGAATTTGTCAATTATGGTAACAGAAGCTCGATAGACGCATGAACAAGTGAATGGCAAAAAAGAATAATGGTTTAAATTTCTCATCAACAAAATTACAAAGGAATATTGGCCAATTTCTTTTGTGGATTTTCCTTCTTCTTTGTCCTCAAAACTTCTAAATCTTCAATAATTCTTTGTCTGGTTTCGTGTGGCTTGATCACATCATCCAAGAATCCACGTTCAGCAGCAAGAAGTGGAGTGGCAAACTTGGAGCGATAATAATCTTCACGTTCCTTTTGGCTTGAACCTTCAATGCCCTTAATAATTTTAACAGCTCCTTCTGGACCCATGACAGCAATATTGGCTGTAGCCCAAGCATAATTGTAGTCACCTCTCAAATGTTTTGAGCTCATCACATCGTAAGCACCACCGTATGCCTTTCTGGTAATGACAGTAATCTTTGGAACTGTAGCTTCAGCATAGGCGAACAAAAGCTTGGCACCGTGACGAATAATACCACCATATTCTTGAGCTGTACCAGGTAAGAAACCAGGAACGTCAACAAATGTAAGAATTGGAATATTGAATGCATTAGCAAATCTAACAAAACGAGCAGCCTTCACTGATGAGTTAATGTCCAAAACACCAGCCAATTCACATGGTTGATTAGCAATAATAGCAACAGTCTCACCATTCATACGAGCAAAACCAGTAATAATATTCTTGGCATAATCTGGCATAATTTCAAAGAATTCATGATCATCAACAATTGGTTTGATGACACCTGTGAGCATATTGTATGGTGCGTTGGTATCAGCTGGAATTGCATGATCTAAACTGTAGTCCTTACGATCAATTGGATCTGTTGGAGCTAAGAGTCTGCTTTGTGTGTTTTCTCTATTACTAGAAGGCAATAAATTAATAAATTCTCTGGTAAATCTAAGTAATTCAATGTCATTGTCAAATGCACGATGAGAAACACCGCTTACTTGAGTGTGAGTAGTGGCACCTCCCAATTGTTCACTGGTCACAGTTTCACGAGTAACTGAGTGAACGACATCGGGACCAGTAACAAACATGTAACTGGTGTTACGAACCATGAAAATAAAGTCTGTCATTGCAGGACTGTAAACAGCACCACCAGCACAAGGTCCACAAATCAATGAAATTTGCGGAATGACACCACTGGCATTCACATTACGTTGGAAAACTTCAGCATAACCAGCCAAACTGGCAACTCCTTCTTGAATTCTGGCACCACCGCTGTCGTTGATACCAATTACTGGAGCACCCACTTCCATAGCCTTGTCCATGATCTTACAAATCTTTTGGGCGTGTGTTTCAGAAAGAGAACCACCGAATACTGTAAAGTCTTGGGAGAAAACAAACACTAATCTTCCATTGATGGTACCATGACCAGTAACAACACCATCACCTGCAGGTCTGTCCTTTTCCATTCCGAAATCAGTACATCTATGTCTAACAAAAGCATCATATTCTCTGAACGAGCCCTCATCCAAAAGAAGATCAATACGTTCTCTTGCTGTGAGCTTTCCTTTTTGATGTTGCTTTTCAATTCTCTCCAATCCACCTCCTAATTTTGCTTCCTTCTTCACTGCATCAACTTTTTCTTGAAGGCCACGAAGAATGTCTGATGGTGATTTTCTATCCGGAATATCCATCACACCAGAAGTATCAATAACGGTTGGGCCTTTATTTCCAAGGCATCCTCTCAATTGTGTGGAAAAGTTTGCCTTTTGAATTTGACCCATCATTCCAGTACCGCATAATGATGATGAAGAGGTCGATGATGATGTTTTTTGGAGAAGAGGAAGAAATCTTCTTGATGATGAGGAAGCCTGTTTGAGAAACATTTTTTTGTTGCGAATTTTCAATCAGAATTTCGTTGTTGGCCTCACCTTTGCAATATGAAACCTTCTGCTCAAATCGAATTCGTGTTACTTCCGATTTGGATGAATACCAAGAACAAGAATAAAACAAGCAAGAATAATTTGTAAGAATTATCAGGAATCATAAAAATATTGAAACACCAAGCATGGTCCACTTCATCAAATATATTTGGAGTGAGAAATTTATGAATGCTTGTTCCGTATTGCCTGCGTACAATCGGCATTCGGAACAATGTTATTACAAGGATCATTGTTTAGGGAGCTCGGAACAGGATGATGATGAATTTCCTTCGCGTTCTCAATTAATCCATGAATTAATACAAGCCTTTAAGATTTTTCATACTAACGAAATTGGATTGGACGAAACTGATGACGAGAAAGAAGGTGAAAATGATGAAAATCTCGATTCTCAAATTATTTCAAATAATCATTTGAGAAAGCGAACGGATATTGAAATTGTTGAACCAGAGAAGGCTTTGCTTCATGATTTGGAACTTTTCCATTCGAGAGAATATCTAAAGGCACTCTTTAAAATTGACAAGTTCTTGAAAAGAAACGAAAAACAATTTGATAAGGAGAAAAGTAATGAAAGCTACGAAGAAGGAATGACCGATAGTGGGGAGTCTTCTGATTCTTCAAGTGACAGCGATCAGGATGAGGAAGAAATTATGGAGCTCAGAAAAAAGTTCGGCCTTGTTGATGACGCCCACGATTTTCAAGGAATGGTAGGTACTAGAAGCAATGCGAGTTTTGTTGTATTCGAGTTCACATGAAAATAGCTTGATTACGTTTTATGGCTTGCAGGTTCTTGCAAAACAATATCTTCTATTGTGAACAAATTTTGTATGGAAAATGTTGGCAAGCAACATTCACTTACTATTTTCAATTGGGAAGGAGGTAGGCATCATGCACGG
Organism: Naegleria lovaniensis; assembly: GCF_003324165.1. Taxonomy (NCBI): domain Eukaryota; phylum Heterolobosea; class Eutetramitea; order Acrasida; family Naegleriidae; genus Naegleria; species Naegleria lovaniensis. The sequence continues at coordinate 283,465 of NW_025407845.1, forward strand.
AAAGCAAAAGCTGCTGGCTTTTGTTATGTGAATGACATTGTGCTACTCGCGTTACAAATCAAGAAAAAACGAATCATGTGCATTGATATTGATGTTCATCATGGAGACGGTACGCAGGATGCTTTTTTCAGCAGTGAACGAGTATTAACTGTCTCGTTTCATCAGTTTGGGCCAGGTCTGTATCCTGGAACCGGTGATATAACAGAAACTGGCCAAGGCAGGTGAGTTTTCAAACAAAAGCTTATCTAACATCCTTAATGAACAGAGGAAAAAATCTCAATATTAATATTCCTCTCAAGGAAGGCCTCACTGACCAAATGTTTCAGCCATTATTCCAGAAAGTGATTTCCAAAGCATATGAAAAGTTCAAACCTGATGTTGTTCTCCTAATCAACGGTGCAGATAATTTAAATGGAGACCCACTTGGGTCGTGGAATCTATCAGATTCCAGCTTTCAATTTGTTGCTGCAATGGTTAGGAACATGTTACAACCTGAAGTGACCATAATTCTTGGAGGAGGTAAGAAATTTAAAAATTGAAAAGCGTCATGTCATGGGCTTATTTCACATTTTCAGGTGGATACAACTATATAAGCACAGGTAAGAAATAGAAGCGTTATCTCGAGTTTGTGAAGTCTAGCTTAACATTTTAATAGCGATTGCCTTTGCTACAGTTTCAAATGCGTTTGTTAATAACACAAACCTACCAGAACTGATCCCAGAACATCGGTACTTTGAATTTTATAAGAGCAATGGATTTTGTACGAAGGTTCCAAGTGGACACAAACCCAATTTGAATACTGAGTACTACATCAAGCAGTTGGAAGAAACAATTTATGACGCAATTGGAAGGTTAGCAGATTGAACTTTAAAAAAATGGGACCTGGTTTATCCAGGTGCAAAGCAACTGGTTGCCAATCTTCGGCAGCCACATGGAATTATAATCACCAAAGATTTTGTGCCCGTCATGCTTGGACATGTGAAACCTGTGCCAACTGTCAAACAAATCCTCAAAATATATTTTGTGAATTTCTTTACTTGTATTACTGGAGAAGAAGAACGCGTCATTTATGTAGCGAAAATGTTTATTCATTACAACACTTATTTAATGAAATACACCTTGATGTTTCCAAAGACCGAATGAGTAATAATGATTTAGCCATGAACCAAGATTCGCTACCATCATCAGAGGTAATGGATATTATGTTTGAAAATTATTTGCTTTTAGAAAGTTCACTCAAGCTTGATGTACAATTTATTCTTCCTCACAGCCATGCATCTAATGTGAGAGCCACGTACTATCAAGAGGATCCATCAGCAATGGTATTGAGAACAAAGCTCATGATCTTGTGGGAAATATTTGACGAATTGAACAGCAACGGGACTAGTCATGAACTTTATCTAATGGATTCTCTCAAAGATTTCACTGCATTTGAGAACCATGTCAAATCCAATTCAAAATTTGAGTTCTTGTGGGACGAGCAATCGAGCATTTGGTTAGAATTACTTTTTCCTTACATTAACCACAGTTACGCTCCTCATTTAACTCCAGTTGCTTTAGTGAAAGTGAATCTATTGGCCAACATTCCAGACCAAGTAGTTCTCTGCACCCATTGCTTGGAACACTTGGTCTCAAATAAGATTGATCAATACGTGAAGATACAACAACAGAGCCAATTAGCAGTTGCCGATCAAAATTTGAATACCACAGCAAATTATTTGCAGTGGCTGAGCAATGAAATCATGGGAGAGATTTTATCATTTCTTCCCTTTCCATATGGATACATGAACCTATCACTAATTTCAAGACAGTTCTATCAATTCATCCATTATGAATCAACATACAACTGGATCAGCAATTTTATAATACCATATCGTCACGCCTATTCCACCGCTCATTCCTCACTTGTACTGGAGACCACAGAGAGAAGAAATGAAATATTACTGAGTGATATGATGGAAAAAGTGTTTCGCACCTTCAAAGGTTTTAATGGTCTCTCCTCAATTCACAAAATTTACAATTTTTTCTTCAGTGATCGTGCTGATAGCTACCGCACACATGATTTTTTGTTTGAGCTTGTATTGTTTCAAAAGTTGTTGAAGAGAAATTGCAAAGATGGAAATTTGAAAACACATTTCGATACAATGGTTGTAGGCTTGTTGGACCAGCCAATTCGCTACTATCAAATGTATTGGTTATCCAAGCGAGAGAGAACCTCAGTCCGATTTAAACACTTGACATTGCTCGTTTACTTTCACTTGAGTGGCGGTAAGCATTTCAATTACAAGCATTTTAGAAGAATTTATAAGAGTCTTTTTTCGCAGAGTGAGACCAATGTAATGAATGTGGAATTTCAAGAGATTACATTTTACACCACTTTTCAGATCGATCCAACGTATTACTTTGACTTGAAAGCTTTTAAGACAAATCTTGGTCGTAGCTTGCTTCTAACTTCTCCCCAAAACACTGACCAAATTGCATCTTTTCCAGATTTTGACGAACTTTATTTTGGCCGATTGTCAAGAATTAGTTGTTTGACTGTCATTATGGTCCATTATGAGTGGCATGTCAAACAAATTCAAATGTTCAAAAGAGGATTGAGAATTGATCGTTTGAAATTTGTTCACTCTTCATCAGATTCAATCAGTAAGGATGATGTTTTGATCATGATGAAAGTATTGCGTGCTATTATGGAACAACAAATTGTGGTACTCCAGATCAAGCTTTCGTTGAAAGACAAACAAGAAATGAAACAATATGATCCACATGAATTTTCCATTCTCGAAACCTACTTTGATAGTCTGCAAGAGCTGCACTGTGATCACAAGAAATTTATTTGAACCATATTTTCATATCATTTTTGATCACCCTTTTTTGTTCAACAAATACGAGGGAGGTTGGTGGTCATGTAACTTTAACAACCTGTTAGTCAATAACACCAACAAAGGCTTCTGCTTTTGTCACTCACAGTTCATACAGTCAAAGACTGTAGCGGGAGTGTCGCCATATTCCTGGCAGGCTTCCCGTCCAAAATTATTAAGAGAGAAACAACTAATTGCAAAAAGCTCGTGCTGTGGTTAACTGGGTGCTCGTTTAAGTTAATATTTACAATTTTTCAACCCTTTACAGTGAATGTTGAATGTGACGAAAGCTTTATGGACGGCGAATCTTCAAAACCTTTATTGATGCAGTAAGGCTAATTAAAACAATCAATTTTAGTTAAATATTGGCTACGGCCATATCACGATGAATGCACCTCATCCCGTCCGATTTGAGAAGTTAAGCATCGTCGAGCTGCATCAGTACTGAGGTTGGAGACAACTTGGGAACCTGCAGTGCTGTAGCCTTTTTTTTAAATGAATACAGGTTGTTATTAAACCTTTATAGAAGTGAACGGAGTGACTATTTAATATGAACGTAACAGCAGGATTGTTTTATAGGTAATGACGCCTTAGCATGAACGAATTCCTGAAAAATGGCGTTGACCCTATCTAATTCCAAATGCAACTCAGTTAAACAGGTGAAGTGATCCTTGGAGAACTATTTTACAAAAAATGAATTTAAAATTTTCATTCATTTGTAGTGGTGGAGAGATGAACATGTTTCCTATAGTTTGATATTCTTATGGGGACAGGAATCAAAATTCTTTCTGTCCATTCAAAGCAAGCTACACTATCTCCGTAAAGTGACTTTTCACGAATTATTCAAAGGAATTTAGACTTGCCAATTAAAACATTCAAAGAGATGAAACGAGTGGTTTGCAATAATTGCAGTCATGTTATTTTTGAAATGATGGATGATAGGCTTTTTATTTATGATGTCGAATCGTTCAAGATGAAGCCTTTCAAAATGCATCGACGAGGTGATCTAATTGCTATCGGAGCTGGTAAGATGTCTCCCTATTTTTTATTTAATACGATACAGGATCCTACTCAATTTATTGCCTATCAATGTGAAACTGAGACTGAGGAAGCATTTCCAGTTCCAGATGATAAGACAAAAATCAAATTTATGACATCTTATTGCAATGATTTATTCATATTTATTTTGGAGGATAACAAATTTTACATTAGAAAATCTGGGTCAGAAGCATGCGGTTTGATTATTACCCAACAGGGCGTATGGTTTATGTAGAGACACCTTTCGAAAAGCGTTCTCCCGTGATTCAAATTTCATCTGGTTGTGCACATTTGGCAATCCTTCTTCAAAGCGGAGCCGTATTTGTGAGAGGACTCAACAATTATGGTCAACTCACAAGCCATCCTGAAATCACTCAAGCCTTATTTTTTGAGCTTAATATTTCTTCCCCAATTCAATCACTGTGTTGTAGATCTATTTGCACATGTTTAATTAGCGTAACAGGTGAAATAATTTTCATTGGTCAAATATTGATGGAATTAAAAAAACAGAGCAACATTGATCAAAAATTTATAGAGTACAACAAGATTTGGGTTCTCAACAAAGAATACGACGATCAAGAAGTGAGGTAAGTGTTAGCTTATTTCGTATTTGGTTGTTTAATTGTGAAATATTTTCATTCATTCAGCTTAGGGCCATGGCATGCATTTATTACAGAAAACGGATCCATATCAGAAAGTCAGATTGGTTTTCTTTTTGAAGTTGAAAGAACTCACCGGAAGAGGCGCATTAAGTGACATCATGTTTAGCTTTAACGAAAAATGATTGTTGCTCACCAATGGAAATGTTCGAAATCATTCTCAATCTGACTCAAACGAATTTGAAGAAATGAAACACAATATTTTCCAAAGGTTTTGTGACACATTTGTTTTTTATTAAAAAAGCACACAATCATCATTGCTTTGTGGTACTCGATAAAATTGCTTGAATGGATCTTGGGAACGAATAAGATCATGAATTCTCGGTACAATAAATATTGAGGTCGTATGATCATGAACTGGTTGTGGTCACTAATAACTAAACACCATACTTTGCTTCTATTAAGACCTTCCAATGACAATAGTGTTGGTAAACCAATTACAACAAAAACCTTGTTGAAAATAAAAAGAGAGAACAATTCTTCAGTCTTTTCTCATCACTGGAAGCAATTTTTTTGACATTCCAATGAATTTGAGTTGTAGTGGAAATCATCATAACATCCACAGAAATTCTAACATGGATTAGATTCTTTTCATCTTCCTGGAGAAAAAGGCAAAACAGTCATATAGAGCTGTTGAACCTTAATAAACAGGATTAGTAGTGATATTATACAGTGTATGATCTGTTTTCTTTTAAATTTTCCAGTCATTAATGACATTCCTGAAGCACTGGTATGTGCTTTCTGGACCTTGCAACTCTCGTGTGGTAACGTGGGGTACAATTTACACGTATTGAGCTCATTTGAGGAACATTCGGTTAACAAGCATCATCATAGCATTGACTCATTCTTTCTTGATACAATTCATCACTGTACTGTAGAACAAAACCATTGCATTTAAGAGCTTCCAAAACAATCTCTCGATCTTGTTGTAATTCTTCGCTTGCATATTTCAACGCGCAACCATTATTCTTAACTGCTGCTAACACAATTTCTCGATCAACGCAAATATATGAGAATCCAAGTACTCCCAGACTATTGAGCTGAATCGCTTGTAACATGAATTCTTTGTCTTGAGTAAATTCTTTTGGAGCCACTTCAAACACATTGGTACATCCGAGTTTGATGGCCTTCAACAAGAATTGTTTGTCACCTAACAATTGATCAGCTGCATATTTCAAAGCACTCTTGTCTCGTTGGATAGCAGCAAATACAATGTCTTGATCAAGCTTCATGGTGTCATCTGCGGACGGTAGAGCAAGAACATCTTGCTTTACAGCTGTTAAAACCACATCTTTGTCACGTTGTAACTCTTTGGATGCAAATCCAAGCACATAACCGTTGTGTCGAACAAGTTCTAGCACTACATCTTTGTCACCCTTTAACTCTTTGGGTGCAAACTCTAAGGCGTAACTATTTTGACGTAGAGCAGCCAAAACAATTTCTCTATCTGACAGCAACTCGTCAGGGACAAATTTCAATGCCTTACCATTTTGATTAACAGCCACAAGCACAACTTCTCTATCTCTCTTCAATCTATTAGATGCAAAATAAAGCAAATTGCCATCATTTCGAACGGCATTTAAAACAATGTCTCTGTCTTTCCTAAACCGTTTTGGCATATATTCAAGTAGAAAACCGAATTCTTGGACTACTTTGAGCATGATATCTTTCTGTAAATCATCAAAAGACTCTAAAGGGTTAAATTCAGGATATATGACTTTGAGAGCTTTTAACATGAAATCAGAATCTTTGAGTAAATCTTTTGGTACCCATGGAAGTGCTCTCTTATTTTGTTGAAGTACTTCAATAAAAAATTGTTTGTCCTTCATCAATTTTCCTAGTAAAGGAATATGTTTCAATGCTTCAACATGTTGTTTCACAGCAGCTAAAACAATTTCCTTGTCATCTCGATATCCCTTCATATTCATATACCACAAGGCTTTGCCGTGACATTGAACTACTTTTAATACAAATTCCTTGCTCCATAACAGTTCTTGAGAGACATAGTATAGTGCAGACATGTGTTTCTTTATGGCTACCAATGCCACTTCTTTGTCATTGCAAATATTACGACTTGCGTATTGTAGTTCTGATCCAGCATATTGAACCACATTCAACACAAAATCTCTGTCTTGTTGTAATTGTGTGGATGCAAATCGTAATCCATAGCCATACTTTTTAACATGATTCAACACAAATTCTTTGTCATTCATAAATTCGATAGGAAAGAAATTTGAATATTTCATTTCCCGATTCAATAACCATTTCTTCTTTCCCAATTGTTGCAATGAAAATTTCTTTTTCAACAATGTGCCCAATTTCCGAATGTGGCTAGAACTAGTTTCTGAATTCCCCTCATGATCATCATCACGATGAAAAGAGGAAATTAAACAATCAATCATGATCATCCGAGTATTTTCGTTATTCAGCATTGTTCTTGGAACCAATTTCTGTTTCTTGTTGTTGCTTGAAATTCTTTGCGAAAGCGGTGGTGAAGATGAGTCGATATTATGATTATCAACCCGATCACAAGTTGAATGAATATTACTGTATTCTCGTTTTGACATTTTTTACGTTTAAGCTGAAAAGCTCTATTCACGAACTTGAAGTTTATCCATTGGAAATAATCATTCCTTCTTTCTTTTCAGCTGTACAACCAAGATTTGCACATAGTTATTACTTTGTTACATGTAAATAGGCTCCATGGTAGCAATATTCCATTCTTGTTTGATACAACTCGTCACTGTATTCAAAAGCAAACCCATTGCATTGAAGAGCTTCCATTACAAGCCCTGAATCCCTCTGCAACTCTTCACTTGCATGTCTTAAGGCACATCCATTACTCTTCACTGCTTTCATCATAATATCCTTGTCACAGCAAATGTCGCGATATCCAAGAGTATTTAGTTGCAACGATGCCGAAATAAATTCAATGTCTTCAACAATTTTCGTACACCCAAGCTTAATAACCTCTAGCAAGAATGTCTTGTCACTTAAGAGATTTTTGGAAACGTATTTCCAAATACCAACATGTTTGTGTAGGATAGTAAAATAAGAATCACTCTGTCGTTGTTTGATGGCTTCAAGTACAATCTCCTGATTATTTTTCGTACTTTCATCTGCATACATAAGAGCACAACCATTTTGTTTGATAGCAGCGAGTACAACTTCTCTGTCCTTCTGTAACGTAGTTGACGCGAATTCGATTGCAAAAGCATATTTTCCAGACGTTATAGCAGCTAATACAAGTTCTTTGTCCCCTTTTAGCTCTTCAGAGACCCATTGTAAGGCATTGCCGTTTTTTGAAACGGCTGCAAATGCAATTTCTTTGTCATTCTTCAAGTCATCAGACGCAAAACGTAGTGACATGGCATCATTTCTGACTGCATTCAAAACAATGCTCTTGTCACTCTTTAATTCATCCGATGCAAATTGTAACGATCTACCATCGTTTCTAACAGCAGTTAAGACAATGTCTCTATTTGATTTGAGCGTATCAGTTGAAAATTCAAGTAAAAATCCACAATCTTGGACCAGTTTGGCCATGATTTCTTCCTTTGAAAAATCAAAACAGTGTACTGTTGTAAATTCTGGAATTATTAATTTGAGGACTTTCAGCATGAAATTATGGTCTTGAATTAAATCCTTTGGAGCCCATCGAAGCGCCTTCTTGTTTTGTTTGATGGCTTCAAAAATTATTTCCCTGTCGTATTTAAAATCGGTCAGCTGAACAAACTGTAATAATACACCATTTTGTTTCACAGCAGCTAACAAAATATCTCTGTCAATTCCGGATCTAAACCACAAAATGTCTCCATTTTGTCGAGCAGCTTCCAATATTAATTCCTTGTCATTACGTAACATATGTGATGCATAACGTAATGCCCTTGCCTGTTGTGTAACAGCCGCCAATACCACTTCTGGATCATTACGAATATCTTCACTCGCAAATTCTAATTCTAATCCATTGTGTTGAACTATTTTCAACACAAAATCTTTGTCTTGTTTTAATTGTTTAGTGGCAAAATTGAAACCATAGCCATACTTTTTAACATGATTCAACACAAATTCTTTGTCATTCATAAATTCGATAGGAAAGAAATTTGAATATTTCATTTCCCGATTCAATAACCATTTCTTCTTTCCTAATTGTTGCAATGAAAATTTCTTTTTTAATAAGTGTTCCAATTTCCGAACAAATTCATCATTTTCGACAATATTTTGTTCGTGATGATGAAGAAAAAGCATTTGAAAAATCAATCATGAACATTCTAGTTGCGGATGAGTGGCTACATATCAATTTTGGTTTCTTGTTTTTTTGTATGTTTAATGCATCTACCAATTCCATAAAACAACCATTACCGCTGTCATGATCTGTTGTGTGCTCTCGTTTGGCCATTTTTTTGAGAGGGTCAGCAAATAATTGACATAATAATATATTTTCAAATCGTATGTTTATTTAATCACTTTTTCATCTTTCTTGATTTTGTAATTTTCAAGGGAGATGAATTGGCTCTCTTTTCCAAAGTGTTATTCGACGATCGTTTCACTGTGACTTGCATTCCAGTTAAATTTGAAACGTGATAATCCACATTATTTCTTCTTCGGGTTCCACTCACAACATTGCGTGGATCAATATCAAAATTAGGTAATCGTTTGGTAATATCAATGGGTTTGGATCGGACCCATTCAGTCTTTGTTGGAATTTTATCAGTGGATGAAGATGATGAGGAATCGTTTGATGATGTTCTTGAGACCATTGTTATTGTCGTTATAAGAGTGTTGTGTTAGTAATTTGTTTTGTTGCTGAATTTCGAGATGTTTTGGCTTGAGTATTTATTGAGCTTGCTGTCATCCATTTTTTGTTGGAATCTCCTTTGTGATGGAAATTCACAAAATACTGGAAACACATTCAAAAATAAATTCATGATGAAAATGTGAGAATTTGAAAATCAACAACAAAACAAATATTGAAAACATCTGAACAATCAAACAACACAACAACAATGGTCTGCACAAGAAGCAATAAGGGATATTCCAATTACTCTTCTGAAATTTCAATGGATAATATCATCGGAGGAACAAGACAACGAAAACAATTCAATTTTAGAGTCATGAATCAATATGGCGATCATGATGGATCAGAAGTGATCAATTATTTCTCTTCACGACCTTCTCACAATACTTTGGAAATGAGAAATAAGACTTTCCGAAAGTAATTGTTCATTATTCAAACCTAATTCCTAATTCACCTAGGCGGACGAGATCTAATGTCTTTTCTTTGACCGTTCAAGTTCTGAAATGCTGCACGCTCAATTCGCAATGTTCTATCGAATTACTTAGTAATTTTGCTGAACCACATTTAAATGGCTAAAAGTGTTCATGCCATCCAGACAATAAATACAACACGCTCTTCTTCACATGTTTCTTCAACCAATTCTTCTGTTAAAGAACACAACAAAGGCTTCTGCTTTTGTCACTCACAGTTCATACAGTCAAAGACTGTAGCGGGATTGTCGCCATATTCTTGGCAGGCTTCCCGTCCACATGAATAACAAGAGAATTTTATGTCTTATTTCATCAACAACTAAGCAGAAAAGGTAACTTGGATACTTTGTTCAAGAATTGCTTTGCTTCTGCTTTGGCCAAAGGACTGTTGACTAGCTCGATAATTTGAATGATTAACATTGAATTCTAAGAAAATATCGTTACCAGCAAAAGAAATCACGGTGAGAACAGCCATCTTATAGGCGGAAACAACGTACCACGGATATGTAAAGGCAAAAAGGCTACAGCACTGCAGGTTCCCAAGTTGTCTCCAACCTCAGTACTGATGCAGCTCGACGATGCTTAACTTCTCAAATCGGACGGGATGAGGTGCATTCATCGTGATATGGCCGTAGCCAATATTTAACTAAAATTGATTGTTTTAATTAGCTGTGCTGCACCAATAAGGGTTTTTAAGATTCCTTTCATTTCTCTTTGACATTGATGTTACGCACTTTTACCAATTGTTAAGCTGAAGGATTAAAAAAAATGATCCCACAACAATCACTCATGTACACACCCACCACACCGCAAGATGATTACCGATCAACAACTCCGAATTTACAAGCTGATACAATCACCAATAGTAATAATGATGACCTAATGATAACATCCTCTTTATCGGCTGAATCGCTCGAAGAAGCCACAACTCAAGTCATGACAGATGATCCTAACATCACGAAAAGTAAAATTGAATTATTAAATCATGATGAAATTACGGAATGTCCTCCACCCATTTCTGAATATGCTCCCGATGATTATGAATCTAATGTTTACAAACAGGAAATAATTAGAACCATGAGCAACCAATCAAATCTTCAATTAATCTCCATTGCAACTGGACAAAGTCTTTTCCGGACCAAATATAATCAATTAAGAAAATTCTGTAAATTCACTGTTGAGACCCAAAAGCCTCTTCCTCCAATCCCAACTCCCAAAGAACAATCTGCATTGTTAGGATCACTCAATGAAGAGGTATTTCTGCGAATTAGGGCTCAACAACCACAACGTTCTCATGGTGATGATGATGAAGAATTTGAAGATGAAAATGATGAACATGTCGAAGGTGGAGAAGATGAGAACGATGACTTTTGGATTGACGAACAGGAGGGAGACGATGAGACCTTGGAAAGTGCTGGAGAACAACCACCACTGCGACAACAACCAAGATTATTACCAAGACGGGCACCAATACTCATTCCTTCACGACGTCATGAACCATTTCATCGACCATTCCATCACTATGAAAACAGTGACGAAGAAGAAGAACCTGAAGAGGAAGAACGCTACACCTTTGAAGATAGTGAGGAAGAAGAAGATGAACAAATGAGAGATCAAGAAATGTAAGATTTGTGAATGACGATCAGATTAAGGTGAGAACATAAAGCAGGTTTAAAAAAATTGGAATAATCAATTCAATGATGAAGTTGAATAAGATCTTTCACGACAAGCGTGAAATTCACTCTTTTGCAGAAGCAAAGGACATCGCAAAGATAAAGGTAACATTTACATCCAAACGTACTCGGCACTGAACAACGTTATCCCACTTTTTGAATCAGTCTCCAATCAAGTTTGCAACACACTACTTCTCATTATGATGGTTCAATAATTTGCCATGAGCGGACTGCAGGACTCACGACCTCTCCATTCTCCAATCAACGCCAAACGTTGTAAACTCACTCCGCAAATGTACCACAAAAGAGCCTGAGACGCGAGCCTTCTGCTTCTGCCAGCTGCCAATCACATTCAGCTTTGTCTCCACCAAAAAAATGAGATTTATCGCTTCCCTCGTCATTTTGGCTTTGATCGCCAGCGTTGCCTATGCTCAAACTCAAGTAAGTATTTACACCATCTTCAAAGTGATTCGATTCTAACATTTGTACTAAATTCTCTCAATCGGTTGTGTACTTTTGGAAATCTCTCAAAACATCGTCATAATAATTTTATTTCTCGTTCGATGTGCGATCTCATCAAAACCATATTGTCATCATAACTATCATTCCATCACCTATGGCATCATGTGTTCTCTTTTGTACATACAACAACAACTCACAAATCACCAACAAATTTCTTGTGAATGATGATGAATACATTAACCTATTTTTTTGATGTGAATTCACACAATAGCACTGTATCAGCAAGGCCTTTATCACCTCCTCTGTTGTTGTTGATGCCAGCAAGGCTTTCGATGATATTGAAAGAGTTTGGTTCGATGCTACCACCAACAAGCAAGTAAGTGTGTGAATTTTGTGATTTTTTCATGATAATGATTCATTGACACTTTGTGTGAAACGACCATTCATACTACTACTACTACTCCTCTTCCACACGTCCACAACAAAATGGTTCAACACTCATTCGAATTTATCCATATTCTGCTGTGAAAAAAACTTCTTAGAGAACCGATGTTGAAGCCTTCTCTCCAGTTCGTAGAAGTGTTTCCCTCTACTTTAGACATGATTTGCAAAAGGGTTACGAATATAACAAGATCACTGGTGAATGCAGATCCTTCCCAATTGGTGGTACTTTGCAACCATTCTGTCTTGCTCAAAATGCTGTCTTGAACGGAACTGTCACCATTGGTGGATCTTTGAAGTGCACTGTCTGGAATGAAAACCTTCGTGGTTTCAATGTTAGATTGGTTTTGGCTCCAAACCCAAGCTTTGGTATTCCAGTCAACGTGATCACTAAGGGTGGAAGAGTTGGAACTGCTTTCCAAGAATTCTTCAACTTCCAAGCTTATAACACTTTGCAAGATCAATCCGTTTTTGATATCCCAACTTCATGCAACCGTGCTACTAGATCTGCTGCTGAAGTTTCTGAACTTGCTTTGGATGTCATGGAAAGACATGCTTGGTTGAATTAAATCATTCAAAAAAGACGATTTTGAAATACTTCATAAGAGAGCATGCTGATAGTGTGTGATTGGTGATTGATTTTCACCACGACACAATTTTTAATAAACAACTTGAAGTATTTATCATTATAAATTCTAATAACATGTTTTTAATTGGTCTTTGAATAGGGTAAGAGTGGGTGGACACAGTTCAGTTTTTTATCAACCTCAATGATGATTTCCATGAGGTCAATTTGAAACAACGAGTTTACAAGTCACATACATTGATTGTGGATTCGAATTGAACACAGTAGCTGTTGTGCATTGTACAGTTTTTCGAGTTCTGTCTACGAACCTATTGATTTGTGAATGAACAACCAACCGTTTCCAAATGTAACTCTGAGTTGAGCACAACAACCTCTTCTTCTCTTAACATTCATTCAAGGTCATGAAACTATTTGAATGTTGAATCAACCTTGTCCTTCACAAGCATTGTTTCGAACGAATACCTTTGATAAAGTGCTCTGCATCTTCTCAATTAAAGTCTACCACATCTTAAAAAGGAACATCCACGAGTTCCGTACTTTCGGATTTACCCAAAATATGTTGTCGACCCACACAAAAAAACAACACTAACACAACACCCAGCCGAAACATTTCAACATCAGCAACAAGAGAGTGAGCGATAGGATTCGACACAAAGAGTTAGATCATCATCATCAACACAGTTGATTCAACAATATTCATCCCTTTATCATTCAATTTTACCATCATTATTTGAAGAACAGAAAAATTCACGACCAGAAATCATGACATCATTCACTTCCACGTTAGTACCTCTCACATCACCAACATCAACCATGGATATTAAACAACGTTTTGGCTTACTTTCTGAACCCTCTCAACAACAACTATTACCCTCATCCTCACACGGAGACTCTTCTCGGAGGCTCATTGTCGGTGAGGACGGAAAAGAAGAGAAGGAAAAAAGCCTTTTTCATTCTAATCATGAAGACGAAAGTTGCTCTTCTTATGATCATAACAATAGAAATAGTAGTAGCCCAACCGGAGAAGATGAGGCTTTTAATGATATGACAACTTCTACTTCACCTTTTCAATCATCGACATCACGGAAACCAATTGAATTTCTCTCTGCTGTAGATAACCATCATCATCACCATGTAAATAATTCCAACATTCCTAACAAGACAGATTTTACTAGTAGCAGTTCCGGCATGCCATTACATCCGTACGAAAACATTCGAGATGAAAAAAGTTCATTACGGTACTTGTTACAGACCTTCTTCCAAAGAAGCAATATAAAAGGAGGTTTTTGGGTAACTTTATGGTTTTTACTGAATTTAATTGTGGCATTTGGAAACAAGATTGTGTTTTGGGGAGGATTTGAATTTCCTGTTATTTTGTCTTTGAGCCACATGATCATGTCTTGGATTCTGTCTTCATTGGCCATTGAATATTACAAACGAAAAGCAGTGAACAAGAGTGAAATTGAAGAATATGAAATCAGCCCAGAGGTGAAAAAAGAGCTGTGGCTGTACATTGGAGTATTTATTTTGAACATTATCTACGGAAATATTAGTGTGTTTCGAACCTCGTTACACATGTCACAGGTATGTATTGTGATGGAAATGCACTTTTATCATTTTTCATGTCAATTCTCGAATCCACAGATTGTTCGAAGTACAGTACCTATTTTCGTACTAGTACTGAGCTATCTCTTCATGGGAACAAAGACCTCATTATACAAAGTTCTCATCGTTACTACAGTGATCATTGGTGTGATACTGACAGTATTACACAACGTTGAAATCTCCATTTCTGATTTAGTGGTCCTATTAATTGGCAATTTATTCGCTGCATTGAAGACAACATTAACAAACAAGTCTCTTAAAAGCTACAAAATCCATCCATTGGTTCTCATCAAGTTTGTTGCTCCTTTCGCTTCTTTAGGAATGTTATGCATTGCCTTATTCAACGGAGAAGTTTTCTCATTGTCGAAACGATATCATCAAGTAGAGTGGTGGAAAGGTTATGGATTTGTGTTCATCACGTCAGTTCTTTCCTTCTTCCTAAATACCACTAACTTTGTAGCTAACAAGACAACCAGTCCTCTCACCATGAGTTTGACAGCCAATTTGAAACAAGTGTTAATTGTCGTTGTGAGTTTAACCTTAATGCATGAAGAGAGCATTACCTTGTTGAATATTTGTGGAATTGCAATCACCTTGTCAGGAATGTTCCTCTATTCGATTCTCTCTGTGTAGGAGTGAGTCACATGGAATAATCAAATTGAATTTGAAATTATGAAACAAGTAGAAATATTTCGGAGTTTAAAAATCTTACAATAAAAAAATGTCAAGCTCCGTATCGACACCCTCCTCTTCTACCATTACTCTGTATTCATTCAAGCCTTCGTCTTCATCATGGAGAGTCCGTGCTGCTCTCTACCATAAGAAATTGTGGCCACAAGTAACCATTGAAGAAATCTCCTTGTTGGACAAGGTCAATGAAAAACAAGAATACCGGGATGTAAATCCTATGGGACAAGTCCCATGTCTGGTCATTCATGATCAAGTCTTAACACAATCCATTCCGATCATTGAATATTTAGAAGCAGTTTTTCCAAATCATGGTCATGATGATAGTACTGGTGATTTGATTCCTAAAGATCCCATTCTTGCCTTCAAAGTCCGACAACTCTCAGAGATTATCAACTCTGGAATTCAACCCATGCATAATGGACGTGCCATTCGTATGTTACCAGAACAGCAACGAACAGAATGGATGGAATATTGGGTCCGAAATGGTTTGAGCGTGATTGAGAAAATTCTTTGCTTGAATTATCCTAACGCACTACCATCCAACGAAGATTACAAGTATTGCATTCCTCAATATGGAAAATTGAGCATGGCTGATATTTGTCTTGTCCCACAGGTATTTGTTGCTAAGACTCGTACAAGTATTAACGTGGACGAGGAGTTTCCAATCACTTCAAAAGTTTATTCAAATTTGATTAAGATGGAAGAATTTGTACAAACACATCCTCAACTTAAATAAGTATGTACATTCAAATAAGTGATCGTGTGTGACGTATCAACTGTTATTTCTTAATAATTATTATTTGTAGATGTCAATGAAATTTTCCGCATCACTCATGTACCACAATGCTTCATCGATGGTAATTAATTTTCAAAATTGTTATTCTATGGAATAGTTGTTTGTGAACCATATTTGACGTTCACATGAAATTGGGTTCAGAAAAGAGCTTGTAAAAATAGTTCCTCGTTCTTCTTGAAACATTTTGCCTCGAATCGTTCTCTCTCCATAAGAGTTGATGAATTCACACTTCTCCAATCCAGGGATGTAGATCCATGTACAGTCTTTGAATTTACAGTAGAAAAATCGCATGGACCTTAACTTTTTAAAATGTCTCGCGAACAGAGCAAATAAGGAACAATCTTCAATGTCATTGATATTATACACAAGCACATGCTCTACATTAGGAAACAGTTGCATGGTTCTTGAAAGATATCCTAGAGAAATCGAGTTCATATCTATATATTGTGAGTTAATAATTGGAAAAGTTTTTTGTAAGCTTAATATTGTGTCAAAATAAGCCTTCCACGATCGATTCAATCTTCTCAAAATGACAGCATAGGGCATGGGAGAGAGGTATGAAAATATTTCCATTAATATTTCATCAGGAAGATAGAATTGATCAAAATCCGGACAAGATTCCTCACTCAAACAAGGACAGCAGTCACTCATTGGATGATCTTCCTCTTCTGGAGACCATGTCATGCAATGATATTGCTGGACAGGAGAGTTTGATTCATTTGTGGTTGCAATCTCATCTTGACTTGTCACACTGTTTCGTTGACTTTTAATGAACAAACTTTTCGGATTGCAATTTATAGTATTTGCTTCTATCAAATCCACTAAATCATAGAGATAGGCGTCTCGATCGACCAATACAACAGCACTGTATGACAGTACCGGTTGTTGTGGAAGATGCGGAGATGAATGAAGTTTAGCATGATGCGGGAATGTCCACGATGAAGACTCGGAAATTCTTCGTAGCATTCTTTAGTTAGGAAGGTGAATAGTTAGAAATGAATCGATGTAGGAAGAAGAGAATGAGTGCTTGAATTAAGAATTAGTGTTCCGTTTGGAATAATTACAATTTACAATTTTCAAATAATTCTGTTTGCAGTTTGTAAGAGGCAATAACAGTCTGAAGGAAAGAACCGTGATTTGCAGCACCAGTGACGTTGTTGTACAACCCTCGGAATGATGGCTTTCAATAAGCCTCTGCAACCTCCAATCGAGAGAGAATATTGTTCAAGTTTAAATACTTTTTTTAAAGTCTGCTTACGGAGAGTTTGAGCGGGCATGTACTCGCCAAAGACAATAATGTCATACATCTCTATTAATAGAGAAGAATAGTGTTGTGACAATGCAGAGTATTTGTCAACTGTTTACAAAATTGAAAATTAAAGATGCAAACAAGTTCTTTGAAGGAATTTACTGAATTTCGAAAAAGAATTGTTTTGTATAAAACGGATACAAGCTTCAGAGACTCTGAACCTCAAAACTTCACGAGTTCAAGTACCAAATGAAATAGTTTCCAAAACGATGTATGGACACAGAACCAGTGACAAGTTCCCATCTAAGATGCTTCCTAATAATTATTATTACTGAATGCCCTTTTCCTTCATATAGCATCTGATAATTTCTTGATCCATCTCATAATAGCTCGGTATTTTGGCTGCAATTTTCGGATCCAAATCCACCAATCCAATATCATAGGCAATTTCCTCATCACTACTTCCAACATGTTTGAGATTGAATGAAATCATCACGGAGCAATCCTTTAAGCAATGAGCAATCAAATACATGCGAAGTATGTGCCAACAAAACTTCTCATCCGTTCTGCAAGCCTCTATCAGATCATCAAGGGTACGTAACTGAGGTCTCACTCGTGAATAAATTGATATTGGAGGCTCTGAATGTTTTCCGTTATTAGAAGAAAATCCACTACAAGAGCATTCAAATTCTATACAACCATTGTTAGTGCTCTCGTTTTTCAATTCTTGTTTTAAAAGATCCATCCATTCATTCATCTCGTTATTAAAATTGAAAAGTAATTCCTGAATTTTCTCATCACTTCCATACTTGTTTTTCAATACAGAATAAACATGAGGATATATAAATTCAATATCAAAACGATCCAATCGGTGCAAACGTTGCAAAGTTTCCATAATATTCGAATGAATCAAGCAATAACAAATACACTGTACAAATTCTTCCATATTCTCTACGCGATGCTTTTTCAATATTTGGTTTAACTCTTCTCGGAAATTGCGACTCGGAACCACCACACGATTATCATCAAACCACTCCAATTTTCCATCAATATAGAGCCTCATATTATTTTGAGGATTATCAATGAGATCATAAAGACCCTTTTTGACTCGTTCTTCCCGACTGGAAAATAGGTTCGTGGGACAGAAAGCACTCGTGTTGAGAATGAGTCCTTGTTTGAGTTTGGTAAATTGTTGCATGCAATAGCGACAGGTTTCATACTTGATGGGTTTGTTTTGTGAGGAAATAAACTCGGAACTGCAAATCATTCCCCATTTGGGTTTAATTTCAACGCAAAAGGTATAATCACAAGTCGTGTCTTGTTGAGAGCTTGTTTCATGATTTCTGTTGAATGTAAAATCTCTCATGAGCATGGCACTATCGGCATAAATGTCAAAATCGAGTTTGTAATTAAGCATTTGTTCGGAACGGAGTGGATTGATTTTTTCTTTAATTTCTTGAAGAAATTCTCGACTCACTGAAATTGTTTCCTAATTCATGGACATGTAAAATTATTTTAAATCGCCATTTGGGTTTTGTAATTGCAAAATTCAAATAATTATTGAATGAGAAATAAAATATTAAATATAATTAGCAACAATCATGCTTCCAATACGTACTCCTGGATCCACTAACTCTTGCCCTTTTTCATGACACTCGTTCAATAATTTTCCAATCACATCTTTTACATAAATTTTTAAATATTCTTCTCGGGAGGACACTCCTTCTAATCTCGAGTATGTGGAATTTAACTCGTCTTCGTAGGTTTTGTGTGAATTGGATGATGATGTCAATAATTCTCTAGGACATTTGCGAACTCTCAACACTTTTCCTCGTAACTGTGTTTGTATGATGAAACAACATTTGTAAAACCACCATAGTGTTTTTTTCCGAATCGGATCACCATGTTCGAACACAATACAAACACCATAGTAAACCAACAAGTCCACATAGTAAAAGGTTACTAACCTTTGAGGTTGTATGACCGCTGCTTTCGACATGAGAAAGGATCACGTTTCCCAACCCTTCGCATTTGTACTCCCAATCGTCGGAATGAAGCGTCATAGGGCTCGACATTTTTTATGGAGTTTTGGGAATTGTTCAAAGGACGAGACACAAGTTTAGAATGATTTTTTTTATATTTTAAAAAGATTGTTGGTAGAAAGAATTAATCATGGATGACACCTTGGACAGTGAGATCTTCCTTTGGTTCTTGAACAGTGACAACGTCAGGTTGTGGCTTTTGGTTGGTTGGACCAGTACCAACAACCCAAGGAAGCATAATCTTGACCTTAATACCCAAGACACCTTGCTTCATGTAAACGTGACGAACAGCAATGTCAACGTAGTCCTTAACTGGTTGACCAGTTCTGATCATGTATCCTTCAGCGAATTTCATGGACTTGGCTCTTTGAGCTCTGAGCTTACCAGAGACAATGACTGCACCACCCTTAGCACCACTGTCCATGATGAATCTCAAGATACCATAACAAGCCTTTCTGACAGCAGTACCATCAGACAACTTCTTCTTGAGCTCTTCAGCTTGAGCAATGGCAGACAATCCCTTATTCTTGACATTGTCAGCATATAATTCAATCTTTCCTTCATCGAAACCGAATCTCTTTTGAATGACAGAGGTCAATTCCTTCAATCTTCTTCCGTTATCACCAACAACACGTTGTGGGCTTGTAGCACGAATGACGACTTCAGTTCTAGCAGCAGTGGCTCTGAGTTCAACTCCAGAGTAACCATCTTCAGCGAGTTCTCTCTTTAAGAATTCGTTCAATTCAGCATACAAGATACCTTGATGAACGAAGTGCTTCTTCTTGTTGACTTGTGTGGCAACCATGTTGTGCTGTTGGATGGCTTTTAAATAAATAAAAAGAGTGTGAAAGAGACACGTACTTTTGGCGTATTTTTTTTCAGACAAAAATTAAAAATTTTCAGGTCAACCTATAACTACAATTTACAACAGCAAAAAAATGAAGCTTTTCTCTGAAGCCGTTGCTCAGGTGTTGCGAAGAGGCAGGCAGCCAAATATTGCCAGACAGCCCAAGAAACTCATGGGCCACTTCTCCAAGAGACACGGAGGTTTCATCTTTGAAAAGGAGAAGGTACCAATTTTTGCCAACCCAGACTTGTCAGATTTTAAAGTATGTAAATTGTTCAAAGCTCCAAAATCATGAATGACTGTTCCGAATTTTGTGATGAAAACGTCCTTTCAAAATTTGTATGAATGATGTTCAAATCATGATGATACTTGCGTGTTGATAATTTTAATAACGTTCAAATGTTCATCGGAATTGTAATGATGATGCAAAATATGACGAACTAAAATTGTTATTATTTTCGTTGATGATTTCTGTTTTGAACAACAACTTGGATAATGATTGAAACGCTATTTCGAATGGTGTACAATTTCTGCAAATCATGAAACACTCTCATTACAATTTTCAACAATTAACGATTACCACGAACAACAGCTGAAACCATATGTCTCGCATACGACACCAAAGAACCCACAAAAAGCAACAACAAAAACTACCACTACTGCATAACTTGTCTACAAAATTCTAAAGCATTGTCATTTTCTAAAACCTATGGATATTTTGCCACCCCTATTTCTATCATACTACTCCACACACCAGTTCACAATTGCATGCTAGACTTAATAAACATTTAATTTCTTAATTTATACAAGGCTAATCAGCATTGTAATGGGGACAAATAA
Source organism: Naegleria lovaniensis (assembly GCF_003324165.1). Classification (NCBI taxonomy): domain Eukaryota; phylum Heterolobosea; class Eutetramitea; order Acrasida; family Naegleriidae; genus Naegleria; species Naegleria lovaniensis. The sequence goes on from NW_025407845.1 coordinate 304,522, forward strand.
GGTCACTTTCAACAGAGTAATTATGCACGAGCAAGTGATATCAGTTGAGCATTTGAATTCCTCAATTACTCACAACACTTTTTGTTCTTGTTATCTAACAACTCCTTCATTCCTTCAAGCAATTCTTTCTTTGGGCTTTCTACTACTAATTGTGTTTGACTCTTGCCGAAAACGAGAGCCAGCTGGTGATGTGTGAACTGCTTCTGCGCAATAGCTGCTTGGTTCACAGTGAATGTCATTGTATCATCACCCTTCCACCATATTGGCAACGCATGGCATATGGGATTCATCATTATCTACTACTCTGACAATCAGAATAACATCGGTTCACTATCACATTTTCAAATAAAAAGCACTGCTCCGTTATCAAGCATTGCTCTTTGTCTCACCACATTTCCGTTCACGGTCTCAACTCTCTCTCTGATTCTCAAACACTGAACACTTTAAAAATCACAAGAAATACTAGTTGTCAATTGTAAGTGATTATCTCTCAAATTCTTTTTTATCACACGTTTCCATCGATGATGCCAAACACCTGAACCTGCTTCTCTCTCTGACACGAAACACTTTTAATCGCCATGTGAACTGCCTCTTGCCAAATCCGAATTCGGATGCTTGCGGCATGTGTCTGCGGGAACACGGTGCAATAATACTTTAAAAATTTTGGACCACACTTTTTAAAAACAACAACGCAACAGCAGCAGCATCAACCACGCAATAGACGAGGACGAAATTAGCATCATCATCCACCATCTTCGTTAGCTGTTTTCTTCTTCAGATTCTTGGACAACAACGAATATCAACCATCTGTTTTTTTCAAAAAATTCCTTTCGGAGTTGTCTTGCAACAACACGCAACAGTTGATCATCAAATAGCCTCATTTCTTCTCATTCCCGATTTTCTGTTGTTCTTGCGCAAGTTTGAGTTCAGTACTGTAACGGCGAGCACTATTTTGAAAAATATAAATTGGCTCTGGACGACCTCACACAATATATTCAGCTCAGGAACGACCATCATCGCAACATGAATTCTCTTCCTCAACAATCAACACAGCTTGATGGAGAGTTAACTGGCCCAGTGGAGGTGGCTCAATACAACACGACGTCGTTTCCACCACCACCACCACAACAGGGCTTGCATGCACAATCTCATTTCCATTCATCAACTCAAAACACCGCTGTCACTTGCTCTTCCATAAATGACATTGATGACATCTCTGCTTTTCTCTCCATTCCACAACAACCCCACACTCTATCACAAATTGATCAACAACCACCTTTTCATCATGTAACCTCCCTCAAAAGAAGACTTTCACTGCTTGATCCAACATCACTCGCATCGTTGCAACAACAACTCGCTGCATTATCAAGAGACATTTCTTCTTCGTATCGACAATGTGAAGCGATTTCAATTCAATCACCCACAAGTCACAATTGCATTCATAGTATAACGTCAGATATGGTGAACATGTCACCCATAACCCAACAAGAAAGGAAGAAACGAAAGAAAAAAGTTCCACATGCCATTGTAAAACAGGGTTATCTCATGTTTCATCACTATGAGACAAATCCTCACAATTTGCAAAACACGAGATTGCTCATGAGAGAGCCTGTCATTTGTATTTTAAACACAAAGAAGATCCAGCTGTTTAGCCTTAATTGTTATCAGAATCAATTAGAACAGCAACAACAATTACTGTTATCCCTCACTGAAATTTCTAACTCTTCCACCAACAATAAGATCCCAATTTGTGACAAGTACTCGGCCAATTTGGTTGGAACTATTTATTTAGATGATAGAATTTGCAAAGGAAAGGTAGTTGTGAAATGGATCTCCCCAACGTGTTTTAGCGTGTACATTGAAAAGAACCAAACTCAAGAATCCTCACTCTCTAATGACTGTACAGAAAAGACAATTACTAATCATGTAAACACAATAACCAACCTTAATAGAGACTCATGTAAATCAACGTTTAACGATCGTCTCAAAAATTCAACGACTAGAGATGAATTTGACATTTCAATGTTGCCTGTGGACATGTCAGCACCATGCATGACTACCTCCATGACAACAGATAACGACAATGATTGTATCATGCATGAAAGAAACACAGAGGATCGATTGGTTTTTGAGGCTCCCAATGATGCTGAGGCACTCCAATGGATGTCACAAATTAAGCAAGTCGCTGCCACTCTTCACAATGAAAATGTTTACATCATTAGTGAATTACTTCTCAAAATTTTTGAATACCTCGACGAGAAGACCTTACTATGTGGTGTTTCCCTCACAAGTAGAAAATTCTTTGACGTGTCGCAACATGATTCTCTGTGGTTCAATTTATACAAACATCACTACGAAAAGATGTCCTATGATATTAATTATTACAGACACATGTTGCGAAATATTTTAATGACCTCGTCTCAACCAATAGCTTCCCCAACTCCAAACAATGATACTTCCACACCTCACTCCCAAAAACCAGAGATTAGAGACGACCCAGACGCTCTCTATGGTGATCAAGTTACTTGGAAATACATTTTCAAGAAACGAATGACTTATGAAAAGAAACATCTCCCTTCACTCACTGACTCTTCCACCTCTAGTCAACCATCCTCTTCCAGTGCTAGTACCACAACTACAACTGCATCCAATACCAATTCTCAAACTCCAAGTACCACAGGCACTCCACCATCATCTGCTTTGAACAATAACACAAATAGTTCTACTTCTGAATCATCATCTCAACAACAACAAGTACCCTCACCTCCATCCCAACCACAGTCAACAACCAACGAGCAGCAGAATTCTGCTGAAACCAATACTGAGAATTCTGCCACCGAACAAAAACCACTGACCAAAGAAAATGCAGAAAGACTTCTTAAAGAAGAAGAAGAACGAAAACGAAAGGATGAAGAAGAAAAGAAGAAAACACTTTCGTCACAATATCTCAAGAAAGGAAATGCACTTTTCAACGCTGCTGACAAATCTTCAAATCCTTTCGTCAAGAGAATGCTGTGGATGTTTTGTGTTGACAATTACGAGACATGTCTCATGCATAACGAAAAGAATTGGACAGCTGCTCGAAATTGGTGTGTTGCTTTAATACGGCTTGAAAAACTTGCACATAACTTGAAAACGAACGATGCACAACTATATCTTGTTTTCCTTCTTAACCAATGCATTGACAAATTTGAAAGATGTGTGAAGTATGCTCCCAAAAACGATGAAGTAATTACACTCTGGGCTGGTACCTATAGTGACCTTGCTATTAAGGTTTCAGATATTGAGCTCAGTGATCACTTATTCAGGTTATCTCATGAGAAGTTTGAGGAAGCTGTCAAAATCAAGTCACATATTGGAACCTATAACGATTATGGTATTAGTTATTGTGATTGGGCTGAGAAGAGAATTCGATTCCTGAAAAAACGTGTCAAGATGTCAACCTCTATTCTCAAGACGGGAGCAAATACATATCTCCTCGACTCTGATCCCAAGTCACCAAGTAAGACTCTAAATTCAGGAAATCCATTCTCTAGTGCTCCATTGCCACTTTCTTCCTACTTCCCGAATACTCAATTTTCCAAATACTCTACATTCACAGCTCCAACTGAAATTACACTCGAAGAATTCGAAAAGGAGCGAAGAATTATAGAGGGATATCTTGACGAAAGTTCCAGGCTCTACGACATGTGTCTCAATATCAAACCAGATTATTACCACGCGTTGAATAATAAGGGTTTTAATGAAAAGCTCAAAATTGACTTGTTAAAAGTTCGAAAGCATTCTTTAAAGTTGACAGACGAGCAGATTCGTGAAACAGACATTGAACGAAAAAGACTCATCGATATAGCTTGTAATCTTTTCCAAAGATGTATCGAGATCAAGGACTTTGTGATTGCAAGAAATAACTTTGGAAATGTCTTGTTACAGGAATCCAAAGAAGAGTCTGGTGCTGAGAGATTTAGACTTTTAAAGCAATGTATTTCACAATATGAGCAAGCCATGATTCTGGAGCCTAACAATGATGGATGCATTTGTCGATGTTCCATTGCTTATTTGATGAAGGCAGAAATTATTTTGGCTGAAATCAAGTCTGGAGAATGTCAAGTACGGTCAAGTTTTGGTACCCTAGAGCAACAACATGCCTATCTTGAGCATTTGTATGAAAGAGCCAAAGTTGGATTCAAGTGCATTAAGAATGTTTCTCTTTCACATTACAATTTGGCATGCCTCAATGCAATTTTTAATAAGAAAGAAGAATGCAAAAAGGAACTCTTCTCTTGTGTGGACATTCTTTCAGAGCAAAAGTTAAGAGAAGATAAGGATTTTGACAATTGTCGAAAAGAGCCATGGTTCCATGAACTGATGGAAACGGTATCGAAAAGACAATCGGTTCCCATTGGGCCAACCAACCAAAATCTAGATTTGTAAAACTTGGATAAAGAGCCTTAAAAAAGTTTATTTCTGATACATGGATTGAGGTTGTGGTTGTTGTTGATAATTCGCTCCAGAGCTCTGAGCATTGTTCACAGCACCACCATTGTTGTTGTAATAAACGATTGCTCCATTGTCCATATTGTTATTTCCAATCTGAGTTGTTGCCGTATTATTATAATATTGAGTATTTTGTTGTGGCTGTGAAACCATGACATTGGTTGTTGCAGGTATTTGTTGTTGTTGCGTTCGAGGCAGTGTCGTCGACGTTGCATGGCTAGTGACATTTCTTGTGGTTGTTGTCGTTGCTTTCTTCTTGGTAGCTCCTGAAGAAGCAGAAGAAGATGGAGTTTTTCTTCCGTTTTCAATATTCAAAGGTTGTTTCTCACTATCATTAATCGATGAAGCACGTCTACTACTACTACTTCTTCTTCTTCGATATATACACACTCCCAAATACACCACAAGCATTAACATAAAAAGTGATGTCAACACCGAAGTGACAATAACTCCAATCAGCCAATCTTGTGGAATCAATACAGGAAATTGCCATTGATGCCAATGAAACGTGCTATAACTTGCACGAGCATAGCAATTATATGGAATGACCGAACGATTGGAAACTAATTCCAAAACTTGAGCTGCTTGCTCCGGAGATGTCGAAACCATTCCCGATGCAATTGTGGAATATCCTCCATAATAACCATTGTAATTGACATACCACTCGGCTTCATAACACAAAGAGGTATAACTTTGACATGTCGTTGGGGATGGTTGTTGTTGCAGCAGCTGTGTCACTTGTTCTTCATTCCTCTGTTTGAACATTTCCAAATTTGTCGACGTGGGATCGGAACCACCATACATGCGAGGTGGTTCAAAATTACGAATATTAAATTGTTGAGCTTTGGTACAATCCTGAACCGTACACAATCGTTGAGTGATGAATTGTCTCTGAATATGGCATTGATACGTCTGTAATGCATTTAAATCGGAATATGCCTCCGAGTAGAGAATGGAGACCACAATAAGTGAGATCAATGAGGCGAGTCCAAACACAACTAAATACGAGCCGGGACTGCGTGCTGTGGAGCTGAAATAGGGTATGAAGATGAACATTTTTTTTTTGAAAGAGTTTTGTCTGAGAGAAGGACAGTACGGAGTTTACGGAGTAGATTGATTCGTGTGTGAAATTCAAAGGGTGGTGTGAGGGAAAACACAAGATGACATTTTTTAAACTTTTAATCAATGCTTTGGAACGAGCGGAGTGTGTTGGAATGGATCAGATTTTTTGGGTCCATGACACTTCGAACTGAATGCAAATTTCAAACATGAAAGTTGTTCGAATGGTAGAAAGTATGTATCCTTTCATGATGATTCGTCAAAGGGCGACAGAATCTCGAAGCAAAGTGGATGGTGTTACTGAACTCAAGAAACACTCCTCACCAAATCGAAATGAATTGGAAATGTGAAATTCCATGTCACCCTTGAATGAATTTGTGTGAAAACGCGCAAGCTGGTAAGTTCATAAATAAAACCTTTCAAAAAAAATTTCATTACACTTCAAAAAAAACAACCACACTATACTTGTTCAAAAACATTCTCAACATCTTTCATTATTTAACCATCCATCTTCACAAGACAAAATATTGATAATAACAATCATCATGAACAAGACAAGATTGAACAAGGGCATGGTATTGTCCATTGTGGTCATGATTCTTGTATTGAACCATCTTTCCGTCACGAAAGCTCTTCATTTGGGAATTCATTCGACATCTTCAACCACTTCCTCTGAGTTGAATCAAGAAGCCATCAAGATGGAGGAAATTCCAACTCGGTTCGCTCAACTCTATGCTCCTTCTTCTCCCAAGCATGTGAATTCAGACCATGCTACCATTTTAAAAGTTGAAGAAACAGAACAATCAGGATATGTTTACCTCTCTCAAGGACAAACCTATTCTGGAGTTTTAACACCAAGTGATAATGTTCGGTACTTTAGATTAAGTGTTCCTTCTGAATCGTATGGAGACATTTCCATCTACTCCAATAATATCTATTCGGGATCTATTTATTTCTCATTCGATACTCCACCCACGACCACTTATTATGATTATTACACAACATTTGGTTCCAGCACTCAATACATTAGAATTGTCAATACTTTAATACTTTGAGTTATACCATGAAAGTGTCTTCATTCAGTAACATGTTAACTCTCGGAGGATTGATTGGAATTATCATTGGAAGTGTGGGAGGATGTTGTTGTTGTGTGTTGGTGTGTGTGGTGTTGATGGCTGTTGTGATAACTTCACAAAAAAAACGAAAACAACGAATGGCACAAATGCAACAAGTGACAACAACAAACACAAACGCAAGCAATCCAATGATTTCTCCAGCTCAACAACAATATCATCAACCATTTTTGGAAGAAGGTCATGGAGTTCCTGGAACTACAAGTTCTCAACAACACTATTATGCTTTGAATAATTAATGAATGTTTATTTGAATATAATTAAGGTTTAATATTAAAATAATGATTGATGAAACATCCAATTTTTGACATTTTCACGTTGTTTGGTTCCTGACTTGTTCTAACTGGTGTGAAGGAATGTTGCGATTGCAAACAATGAGTTTGGTTGAGCTACAGGTCAATGACAAAAAATCCCTCAAACCAATCCTTGATCAAAGGAGGGATGTTTGGTAAAGGACTCGATTAGTTTCCTTTAATTGATTCCAAACTCTTGTTGTTTACGATGTTGAAATATTTTCATTTTGTAATTGTTGTGTAAGATTTTGCTTTTACAATTTGTGGTGTTCTCGGGTTAGCACTTCGAACCCAAAATTGTTGTCACGCAGTTTCTTGTTCAAATTATTGAATGGTCAATCTCGTGATACACCAAGAAATTTTTTCCTCATGTGAAATTCATAAAAATTCTGTAACGGTGACATTAATGCACCTTCTGTTTCTATTTCTTGTCGACCTGGCGAATAAATGAGACGAACTTGCAAGATCTGCAAGTACACACTATTTCATGCAAAATTCACAACTAAAACCTTTCAATTTTTAAAGTCGAGTTTATTATCCAAACAAAACAAAAAACAACACGTTCTCACTTGATAGTTTCCCAACCATAAAGCCAATAATAAGACAGAATAAGACCACTTTTTGTCACCACCATGAACACGACAAGAATGAACAAGATCATGATGATGTCCGTTATGGTCATGATTCTTGTACTGAATCATCTTTCCTTCACGAAAGCTCTTCATTTGGGAATTCATTCGACATCTTCAACCACTTCCTCTGAGTTGAATCGAAAAGCAATCAAGACAGAGGAAATTCCAACTCGGCTCGCTCAACTCTATGCTCCTTCTTCCTCCAAACATGTGAATACAGAACAAGCTTCCATTTTAACACTTGAAGAAACAGCACAATTAGGATATGTTTACCTCTCTCAAGGACAAACCTATTCTGGAGTTTTAACACCAAGTGATAATGTTCGATATTTTACATTAAACATCCCTTCTGCATCCTCTGGAGACATTTCCATCAACTCCAAAAACATCTATTCGGGATCTATTTATTTCTCATTCGATACTCCACCCACAACTACTTATTACTATTATTACACAACATTTGGTTCCAGCACTCAAAACATTAGAATTGTCAATACTTTTTCATTCTCTAAAACATTATACATTATGGTCAAAAATCCAAGTATTGAGAATACTTTGAGTTATACCATGAAAGTGTCTTCATTCAATAGCAGCATGCTAACTCTCGGAGGATTGATTGGAATTATCATTGGAAGTGGGGCAGGATGTTTTTGTTGTTTGTTGACATGTCTGGCGTTGATTGCTGTGGTGAGGATTTCACAAAAAAAACGAAAACAACGAATGGCACAAATGCAACAAGTGACAACAACAAACACAAACGCAAGCAATCCAATGATTTCTCCAGCTCAACAACAATATCATCAACCATTTTTGGAAGAAGGTCATGGAGTTCCTGGAACTACAAGTTCTCAACAACAATATTATGCTTTGAATAATTAATGAATGGGAAAATGTAAAGCTTTTAATATTAAAATAACATTTATTAATATTAAAAACATTTATTGAGGTACATGTACCAGTTAGGATTCCATCTAAGGAAACAGGGTCCTTAGTCTTCAATCTTGTCAGAATAGTTGTATTTGTGGCATCTGCCAACGAAGAGGGCTAACAGTACCTGGATTTCAGGCCAATTCCTTTCAATATCTGGGACGTGCCTTATCGCATCACTATCTGGAGGTAGGAAACCGAAGTGATGGATGTAGAAAATGGGACGATGTGGATTAAACCACGAATTCGAATCAGTGATTGTACATGGTTGGGAAATTAAAGAAGAGATCTTCATTTCACAAGTGTATCTCGCAGGTTCAAGCTTTTGACATTCTTGTATGTAGTGGTGGAGATTGGGCAATATTAAATAGCCCCGTCAGGAATTATTAATATTAAAAAATGAAGTCAAGCGTTGTGTTACTCAAGGGAGCGCGGTCATGTTCCATCCTGTACAGAGGCACCTTGTCCTTAAATTTAATTTATTCATCATCATCATCAATTTGCAATCGTAATTTTAATACCAAGCTCGGAATAAATTGTAACAAACGAAATGATTTCAGAGAGCAGCTCAAACAACATGCTTCTCAATTAGAAAAGATTTTAGAGGAGGATAGAAAATCATTGGATTTGGTTTCTTTCGGAACGGTTGTAGAGCCTGCTGATTTGGCAAAACATCCATTCTACACCTACGATGTAAAGATTTACAAAATGGGATGGGATTCTGATTTCGATGAAAAGGAATTTGTGGAGGGAGCTAAGCTTGCTTTTCGAACAATTAGAGAATTACTTGTTGAAGATCCATCTCAATTGGAACCCATGTTTACTCCTGAATCCTACGAAGCACTGAGAGATTGGTACAAATACGTTTCCGAAGAAAAACATTGTAAAATACAGGGAAGCCTTGACTCAATTAGTGAAGCACAAATATTGAACATTAGAATTGATGCAGAAGGAGCCACAATTGTTAACGTGAGAGTAAGTGAAAATATGACTGTTGATTTTCAACATGATCATGCTGAATGATTGTCATGATTCATTAATTTCGTTTAAAATCGTAATGATGAAATATTATTTTCGAAATGTTAAACATGAAACTCTAATAATTTAACATATTTTCTATGGGCATCATGACATTTCAATGGAATCATTTGAATTTAAATAGCTCAAATTCAAAGAAACTCTCTACTTGGAAGATGAGGAAGGAAACGTGGTATCAGGAAAGAAATCTCCTCTAACAAAAATTGGCGTCATCTCCTTTTTCAGGCCAGACAAGGAGACAGACTGGCAGGTGAGAGCTATTGTCAATCCTTACATTTTAACAAGCACAGCTGAAAATGATGCTTAACAAAACAGAAAACATTGGAACTTTGAAAACTAGTATAATAATACCTCTATTCGAACCAACCACTCACATGCATTGGAATTCTCAATAAATAAGGGTAATTATCCAAACTTGATAACCATTCGAGTGGCCGTACGAATGTGTTTCCATAGCGAATTGAGGCTATGATCGTTCCACCTTAAAAAAAAATGGCCATCAAGAAGAAGAAGAAATCAAGAAAGGAAGAAGAAGACACACCGTTAGTAGGTATGTACAAGCGAGTGATGATCATAATACACGTTCCTATCAAGCAATGAAATGAAAAATAACCAAAGTGTACACGACATATATTGGAGCTGTTCCGCAAGCTCTCTCTCATTGCAAATGGTTGGAGCAAACGTTTAAATCACTCAATGTACGATACAAAAAAGTGGATCTCGGGGTTCAAAAAGATATGGTCTCTTTTGTGAGGCAAACTAGTGGAAAGAGAGAACTTCCTCAAGTTTTCATCAATAATGTTTATATCGGGGTAGGTTAGAAACATATTGAGCCTTAATTGTTCATTGCTTGGCGGCAACTACAGGGCTATGAGGAGTTCTTTGATTGGCATGAAGACGGAAATGTATATTATGTCCTCAAAGAAATGGGATACAGTGATCCGATCCCTGAAGTATGTTTGTTAAGGCGAGTTATGTACAATCCATGTAACTAACTTTTAAACAAATGCATGACTTTAAATATCAAAGGAATTTGACAAATCCAAGGAACAGATTGACCAAGAGGCCGAGGAATATGTCAAAAGCAATGAAGGAGTATTTCAAGAGATCAAGGAAAAGGCAAAAAAGATGGAAGCCGATATGGAACACTTGCAAGCAGTGAGACGGAAGTGGTTGTTCCTTCGAAAACAAAAATTATATGAAAATCTTGCTGATTCTGAAGGTGACAGCAAAGAAAATTCAAAAGATGCCATTGAAACGAATGTCAATGTAAAGGACATGATAAAACGTTTGAATGCACAAGCAGCGTCAATACAGCCAACATTTCCAACTAAAAAGATGGCAAGCGCGAAGGAGGACAATGCTACTGCAGAGAAAAAACTGGATGCCACGCCATCAGAACAAGTCACAAGCGAAGAGATTCACCAGCAGGAACAAGAAACAGTTCAAGATGACGACGTTCCTCTACCTGTCGATGAATAAACTGCTCTATCCAACTTGGAATTATTTTTTTTTATTTTGCATCACAGGATTTGGAATTATTTTTTTTATTTTGCATCACAGGATCAGTCGTCAACGAGCAAAACCTAACAGATGATTAAATAATTAATTTTTGATTTTTCTTGTTTATTTACAATGGACGTTTTTTGATTACAGTTAATCTAGGGGATTTGTTGAGGAGGAAAATTAGGAAACAATGATCGGTTCATAAAATTTAGTATCCGAAACCGTAGAGTGTTCTTCCTTGTCTCTTCAAGGCATAGACAACATCCATTGATGTAACAGTCTTTCTTCTAGCATGTTCAGTGTAAGTAACAGCATCTCTGATGACGTTTTCCAAGAAGTTCTTCAAGACGGTACGAGTCTCATCATAGATTTGGCCAGAAATACGCTTCACACCTCCTCTTCTTGCCAATCTTCTAATGGCTGGTTTGGTAATACCAGCAATGTTATCTCTGAGGACCTTCTTGTGTCTCTTAGCACCACCCTTTCCGAGACCCTTACCACCCTTACCTCTACCAGTTGTTGTTGTCATTTCTTTTGATGATTGTTGTTGTTATGGAGAATTGATTGTGTTGAGAATTTTTTTTGATTTGGACAATTCTAATTTAAAGCCTTCCGCTGAACGGTGGCAGCGACAAATTGTAACGGTAATTTTTAGAGCCACTTTCAAAAAAAATTCTTCGTTTTGATTGGTTGTAATAAAGTTTACAAAAACAGCAGTATCCCAGCCAACAGCCAGACCAGCTTGCACAAATACGAAAACAATTGGTATTCGCATTGTTGTCTTGCGAGGAACCGCGGCCACTGTTGAATTAGATCGAAAAGAGTCATGCTCTTTCGATTCGCTCATTCATGACGCGTCATGTGAACAATTGAGATTAACAAATAAATAGAGAGATGTTTACTTTATTCTTCTTTGATACAATCTAAAAGTGTTGAATTGGAGAGGTTGCAGTCTCACCAGTCTTGACACCATGCAATTGCTTGCTTCCGGAGAAGTGGACATAGATACGAAGATGTACCACATCATCACCAGTGTCCACCTTCACAAAGTAATTGGTACCAGCAACAACTTGAGTGGCATACTTGAGTGCTTCATACTTTTGCAAGGTCTTACCGAGCTTTTGTTCGACTTCTCCTTTCACGGCGTCGATCACTTGCTTGACTTCTTCATCGGCTGGGTGTTCGTTTCCAATACTGAAAGATGTAGAGAGTGGTGTTGGGTTAGAATTGAAGAATTTGATGGTGTGGTGCGTTTATCATCATGATGTACAAGTATTTCCGTACAATGTTGTGTTTGTGGTTCCGTCCATCAGCAGATCAATAGACACGCGTGAATCATCATGATCCAAAAAATCTGGAGTAAGCCAACAACACCACTCTGAAATCAACAAATTTCTACTTACGATCCTGGCTTCATTTTTTGTTGTTTGATGATTGTGAGTGACGATGCTGATGAGGCGATGGAGAAGCTTTTTATGTCATCACGAGAAGGAGGCTTGAAAAAGGATGCTAATAATTGTTTGAATTCCTTTTCGTGAGCTGCATGAAAGGTTACGTTTTATTTAATAGAAAGGAGGTTCAACCCGAACACGGAACTTTGTTGCTTTTCCTTCAAGGAAGCCAAAACAATGCCTTACAATGGTTAGTCTCCTCAAAAAGAGCAGATCCAATAGTTTCTTGTGAAGAACACCAATACAACAGGGCAGTGTCAGACATGGTGTTTACAATTCAACCTCAGATCTCGCCTAATTTCTATATTCGGGGATTTTTAAAGCATTTCGTGTTTGTAGTTGACCAGCAACTTTTTAAAAAAACAACTTCACTTCTCACACTACATTCGATTACCATCATGCGATTCCTCTCCTTGCTCGGCAGATCATCTCTGCTTCATCATCATTGTGGCCACAACAGAATACTCTTGAACGTAGCCACTTCAAGAATCATGGTCGGATCATCGTATCACTCCAGCATGTGTGTTTTCAATAACGATGTAAAATAATAGCAAGGACAAACCAGCCACACCCGAAAAGAAGGAGGAAGAAGAAAGAAAGAAGATTAATTTTAGCTTTGATATGGTTGAAGGAGAAGATAATTTGAAACGAGATGATTGGTACATGAACGAGAAGGAGGCTGCAAAGAACTTTGAAGAGGAAGAAAACTTTAGAACCAACAAGTCTTTCATCTCTCCCACTAGCTAAGTGGTGTATTTCTATTCCGAAATAATTGTTCATCATTTGTTGTTGCAACAGATCTGTGTACTATTTTCTGAATTGCATAAGAGCAACGAACAATCTGCCCTCTTACACACATCATCCCTGAACCCTAAATATTGTACAATTTTTCAAAATCACCATTCTCTAATCATCATTACTGTTTTGATGGATAAAACTTCAACTACCAAATTGTATTACTATTAAAATTACAATCCGTTATGAGTAATTTGTAGTTTGTTTGGCATCACCAACAAGGAACATCCTCGGCCCGTTGAAATACATGTTCATGAAACCACATTACAAGCGAAAGATTTTCGCGTTTTCTTCTGTCTTAGTCAAATATATACCCACTGACCTTTCCTTTTGCAACATCTTGAATCTTCATCATCACGATGATTTCCAAGTACTCTCGGTCAGAGGCTTTGTCTTCTAGCACCAAAAAATATTTCGCATGTCAAGACCACAGAGCAGGCCTTTCAGAAAGTGATTTTGCTGAGAACCCTCGTCAGAATACAAGACTTGACTTCTTTTTCAATCAAGCCTTGTGCTTTGGCATCACTTTTGTACGGAATTGAAACCTATGCCAAGTTTTATTGATTCCATTGAGCAGTCAAATTGCAAATACATTTTGTTCATTGTCATAGCTCAAGTCTATTGAATTGATATTGAACATTGCCGATTATTTGATATTAATATTTTAATTAATTTAAATATTGCAAGAACAATATTATTCCAAAATCAAAAAAATGATTAGCTCTTCTTCCATCCTACTCCGACGACTTGCACTGCAACGTTCTCATGGAACGAACGCATTGGGCTGGCAAATGAATACAATCACAACTGAGGAACAAGATTCATCGCATCATCAACCAACGGCTTCATCTCCTTTGGAAGGTGAAGAAGGCGTTTATCATCGGGATTCTCACATTGTACAAGAAGAGGAATCCATAGAAAGGAGTAACAATCTGACTGGAGTGGTTGGAAGGGAATATAAACCCAATTCAAGGTATAACTATGATGAAGATTTCGAATTAGAAGAGCGAACACCACTCATATCCACGAATGGTCATCTCGAAAAATCATTATTACCGAGCATTGATGATGTTTTAAATTCTCGCTTTCAAAATTTGGCAAACGTGAGAAAAGAAAATGGCTTGAGATTAAGTTTAAAAGATTCTTATGAATTTTTTGATGCAACAGGAACGAGATTCTTGTATTATTCTCTCGATCGAGAGGAGAGGCTATATTTTCCCAATGTTGAAGACTTGATAAGATTCATTCAGAAAGATATCAAATTTCAAACAAACGCTAAAAATTTGGATCCAACATTTGATGCTTCTGATCCTGAACTGCCGCAATTTTGGATTGATTGTCAAGGATTTACCAATGATGACGTGGACACATTGAGAATGTATTTTAATTTCGAGAAAATAACAGCAACATCTTGTTACAGTGATCACTTTGATGCATCAGACAAATGGGAGTGTTTTGAAGATTATTTCTTTGCATCTTTGTGCGTTAGAGAAAAAGGCGATGTAAGCTATGAAGACAATCCAACGGAGAAGCCGAACACAAAATCTAAAACACTATTTGACTTGTCACGATATTATTTTCATCGAAACAAAAAGAAACAAGAGGATAAGGACAAGCGACCAAAACCCAAATTATATCCCAGTATATTTATTCATTTACTTTTATATGATCGATGCATTATCACATTTCATGAAAAGCCGTTTATTGCGTCTGAGATTATGCTCGATCACTTGGAAAGACAATATTCAAAGATTGGAGGACGCTCAAAGCTTAAGAGAGTTTACACAGGTGAGAGTATCAATAATAGTGTAGACTCTCCTCACTTTTCTCATTCGTATGCTTCAATGGCTATTTCCCCATCCACTATTTTTCATAGCCTGTTGGACGGTTTTATTGACCGTATTATTCCTATAGTAGATGGAGTCGTGCGAAGCTGTGACATGATCGACGAGTATGTGCTATCATTCTCGAGCGCCTATGCCGGCAATACAGTGATCAATGACATTGCTGATTTTAAAAGAAAAGTGATTATTCTAAAGAAGCTGATTTTTCCAAAACATAGAATGCTGATTTATATTGTTTCTCATCATCTTTCTACCTCATATTTCCAAGAGGAAGTCAAGATTTATTTGAGAGACATTTTAGATCACGTTTCGTTTTGCACTGAAAAATTAGATATTGCCATTGATTCTCTTAACGAATCTCACACAAATTATTTGACCAAGTTGCAAATGGAGGTTTCTCAAGCTATGGCAACAACAGACAAGTTTTTCAATCGATTGAGTGCCATGGCTATCATTTATGCTCCATTGGCGGTAATTGTAAGTTTTTATGAAACAACCACGTGACATTCATTGTTTGGGTTTGAATCATTTAAGGTATCATCATTTGGAATGAATATGCAAGTACCTGGCCAAGAGCAAAACGACCTGTATTGGTTTTTTGGTATTCTTTGCTTCATGGGAATTGTGACGGCTACTATCATTATTCTATTAAGAAAGAAATTTATTTAATACTGTTCTTGATGAATAGGCCAGGACAGTTTATAGGAAAGGTCAAACTTGGCTGCCAAGATTTGTGTGAATGAGAAAATTAAATGGAATTTACTCCAATGTTGTAGAAATGCAAGAACATGACTCAAAAAGACAATGGTTGTACATATTTTGTATTTCTATTTTAATTTATAATATTCAATTGTTCTTGAACGCGCGTTTACGGTTTTACCAATAATTTACACCAGAGTGAGCCTCCATTCCCATGCAAACTACTTTTATCCTTTTTCAGTCATTTATGCGTTGTAGAGCTGATTGGTTACGAAAGAGATAGAATCATTACTAACTATTACTAAATAATATTTAAATGGAGCCTAAATGCAACATTTAATGTTTGAATTCATATTCAGTCGAACTTTTTTGAATAAAAACAAACAAAAACAATTTTCAAATGCCACTCAACCTCGAGTTGTGACAGCAACCACCCTCAACGTTCGATGAATTTCAACAAGTCGACCAACATTCAAATTCTTTCAAACGTACCATCTTCTCCATTCGTTTCTGTCTCATTACATTAATATCTTGTTTGATATTACTCAGTGTGGTCGCGTTGAGCATTACTTGGGCGTCATCGTTCGGTCCTACAGTCACTGAGCTCAGTCATTCAGCTCGAGATGCCAAATTGGAAAAAGTGATTCAATTTGTCGAACTGACATTCTCAAAAATTGTCATGACTTCAGAAACTGTCAAACAATTTCTCGTGGGGGATGGATTGGACATGAGTAATTTTCCAGCACTTCAACAGAAAATCTATAGTGCCTATAAGGTAAGTATAGTGTCAACACCTTCTTGACAATTGACATTCATGAATTCCAGAGTTCTCAAAAAGTACATTCAGACATGGTCATGGCATGTTATGTTGGTGACGCTTTTCAAAACATGCTCGGTGTAGGACGTCTCACTCTCATGACTCCTCTCGCTACTTTTAATCTCACTTCTCAATTCACGAAAGTTTTCATGTGTCAAGGAAATTTCACTCAACTTGATTCTTGTATCATTAATTCCACAAATCCAAACATTGTTGCTCCTCCCAATGATAATAGTTTGAAAATTAAGACATGTAATCAAAATTCAGGAAAAGTCGTATTTACACCAAGTTATGTCAAAGCTGGAATGGAGGATGTGATTTTCATATCCATGTTGAATTGTATTCCTTCAAGAAATGTGAGTGCTCAAGAGGATGAGAATGGAAATCGATTTTCATATTATTATGGTTATGATTTGACGTCTGACTCGGTGTCGAGATTTTTGAAGAGAGAATTCAATCAATGGTTGGATATAGAGTGTTCATTATTGAAACTACAACGAATTATCTTTTAGCAAGTAAGTGGAACGATTTGCGAATTGGTTGTTTAACAAGGTTGATCTCCAATAATGACAGCTGACAATGATGTGAAGATCTTTCAGTCTAAGAAGGAAAAAATTATTCGGTCAACCTATGAAACTGTCAATGACACAGAAATTGTGGCAATAGCCAAAACTGCGTTCACAAATTTGGCAACAAGTCCACAAAATCTTGTATGCAACAAGATTCTCTTGACGTCAAATGCCAATTCTTATATTTTGCTCTATCGATTGTGTACAGAGACCAAAATCGATTGGATTTTTGTTTTGGCAGTTCCTCAATGGACATATATTTCCTCAACACTCATTGCAGTTTTAGTCGCAGTTTCTGGCTCACTTCTGATTGTCACAGTAGGAATTATTTTTGGAATTCTCTTTTCAGTTCGAATTGTACAACCTTTCCATCAATTAATTGAATCTTTTGAAAGCGTAGGTCAAATGGACTTAGACAGTTTGTTCATCCAAAAGAGTTCCTTTTCTGAAGTTAGAGAATTACAAAAACAATTTCAATTCATGGTGAATCGAATGAAACTCTACAAAAGTTTCATTCCATCTCATTTGTTGTCAGAGATTGAAAATGGAGGAGAACATGATGTAAAAGATGACGCAGGTTATCATTTGGTCAATGTTGCTGCAAGCTCTTCTTCTCAACGAACGAAAGGTTCTTGTGAAAGTTTTTCGAAAAAATCCTCAAATTGTTCCACACAAAATATGGGATCTGCATCATTACGTAGAAAATATGTCCAAAAAGATAACAAATTTCAATTGTATCTTGAGAAGAG
Organism: Naegleria lovaniensis; assembly: GCF_003324165.1. Classification (NCBI taxonomy): domain Eukaryota; phylum Heterolobosea; class Eutetramitea; order Acrasida; family Naegleriidae; genus Naegleria; species Naegleria lovaniensis. Next base: position 322,528 of record NW_025407845.1, read on the forward strand.
AAGGATCACGTTGGTTGAGATATTATTGGAAGGATTGAATGATTGGTTGAGTATTCTCACTCCTAACGAAACAGTAATGCTGTTAAGGTAAGTTGAATTTTCACTTGGCAAATATTCAATTTCATGTTTCTACTAATCCATGGATTCGTATTTCTAACTCTGAAAAGTGACATTTTTGAGCAAGTGAATAGTATTTGTAGATCAAGTGGCAGTTCTCAAATTTCATCTCTCGAAAACGATTCCCTCATCATTGCATTCAATGCCACTCGAAATCAAAACAAACATGAAGAAAAAGCAGCACATTTCTGTCAAGTCCTTAATGAAAAGTTATTGGGTGTTAAATACATGAAATGGAAGAGAATCATGTCTCATTCTAATCTAGTCAACGAAACCAGCAGTAATAGCCTTCAAAGTTCCAAGAAATTCCAACCTCTTAATATTTGTGACTTGATGCGTTTCAGATTTGCCATTACCACTTGTGACAGCTTTTGTGGAAATGTTGGAAGTCAGGAAATGAAGCAATTTAGTGTTCTCAGTAGTGGAAAATATAATTTATCCACCATGATGGAGGTTGCAAAGAAGCTTAATGTGAATATAGTCTGTTCAGAATCTGTGAAGAGAGTGTGTGAAAAGTCATTTTGCATGCGTTATGTGGATACTCAGAATTTAACAGATGACTCATACGTGGCAAGTTATGGAAATATTGGCGAGGATCTTTCCAAACTCATTCCACAAACAGCAACTCACATCTACCAGCTGGGTCAAGTATTACAAGTCAATCAAGACGAGTGGATGTATGAATTATTTGAAAAAGAAAAGATGAACGAATGGAATACTTACAATCAAGCTTGTCAATTGTACTTTGAGAGAAATTACGCACAGGCTTTAGAGATGTTCCAAGAATTCTCTGCAAAAAATTCACAGGATAAGCCAACGGAGCAAATGATTCAAAGATGTACATTGTCTCTGTAAATAAACATGAATTCATTCATGCGTGTACGTATTTGGAAAATCTCAATTTGATCTCTTTGACATGCAGTTGTTTTCCAAAAACCAGCAAATTTATTTTTGACTGGCTTCCCTCAGTTCATACATTTTCACATCCAACATGTTGGCATATAAGGAAAAATTGTTGGGTGGTAATAGTTCATCATCCGCATCAGTGAGTCCTGTAAGAGAATGTTCCATCATTTGGGTTTGCTCAAAATTGGATTTAAGCTTCATTTCTTCCAATACTTGAAAGTTTTCGAATAATTCGTGATCCATTCCAAGTAAAATAGATGCAAGTAAGGTGAGTTGGTTGGGTATGATTCCACTCTTGTAATATAATCGCTTAAACATGTTGTGTAATTCACAAAGACGGTCCACAAATTCAATTTCATCCAAGGTTCGTTCATGAGCTGGTTTCCGACAAATTTCTTTGCACGCTTTTGCAATTTCAACTTGAATATGAATTGGAATTATTTGGGAAGAATGATACGAAAGATAGTAAGACATGTCTACCAAGTGCTGTTCCATTTCCAATGAAACATCATCAAAATCAATGGTTGGAGTAGAAATTTCATTTTCCTTCAGTGAGAACGAAGACAATTGAGTTGTGAGATAGCTATACAGGTCAACACTTGACATGAATTGACTCACAATATCCTGATAATATTCTTGCTCTGCTGCGGTTCTTTGTTCTTCTGGAATGCAGAAGATGACCGTTCCCAGTGCCAGTCCATAAGCAGGCTTACAATTATGTTTTTTAGAATGCTCTTCGAGTTGTGTTCTAAAATAATTCATGGCCACAACATATGCTTGCTCTTGGGGCGTTCGTTCCATTTCATCTTTCAAGAAGATGGCAGCTGCGTTAAGAGCAATACTAAATTCTTCCTCATCTGTCATTGTGCTTTCTTGAATTGTTAGATTTGGAGTATTGAATTGATTGGTTGGGTCAATTGTGGAGACTGGTGTTGATGTGACATTTTCTTCTACTGTCTCAAGGCGAGGACTTGTTTCTGCCGTAGGTAACAATGTTGATTCATTATTCATAAATTCAATGAAAGATATGGATGACGTTGAAACAGTGGTAAGCTCAGATTCTTGAGAGCCTTTAAGAACACTCGTAACACCAGTAAATGATGAATTAGCAGGGGAGGATATAACTACAGGGGAGGAAGAAAGAGAAGATGAATTTTGGGTATTCGAAATTCGAGGAGAATTCACGAGAGAGGAAGAAAGAGCATAGTTAGAAGTAATATTGTCCACATTCACTTGTTGTTGTTGCTGTAAAAATCGTTGAGTCGAACGAGGTGTTCCCTGTGATTGTTGTTGTTGCTGCTCTAACAGCAGTGGTGATAAATTGAGTGATGTCGACAAGTGAGGATGCACATCACTCTTTTTCGAACTGAAAGGTTGAGAAGGTGAATGTGAAGGAGAAGTTGGTGTCGAGGATGACACGATCGAATATCGAGTGGAATTCACACCACTTGTCAATAATGTTGGACCACCACCATAATGACTGTTGCTGCTCGAGTATTGTTGTTGTTGTTGCTGTACAACCGCATGATTAGGACTCGACACTGAGCTCACTTGCATTTCAGCAGCACTCGTACAACTCATATTCACAACTTGATGAATGGCCTGAATCCACTCCAACGATTCCTCTCTACTCTCTGTAAACAAGTAATAATTTCGGGCATGTTCCTTATCGGCCACAATAAAACCAAATTTCAAACCTTCTTTCTGAGCTCGTTGATCAATGTTGGACATTTCATAAATATTGGAAGAGATTAAGCCTTTCAAGGAAATCTCTCCTTGAGGAGTCTTGTTATATTCCTTCTTCTTATTCATCTTGTGGTAGCTGATTCGGTTGGAATAGAGTAAAAAGTATCGTGTTTTGTAATTCTTCACTTTGGCTCCTTGTTTGATCATGATGCCTTGTTTGAAACATGTTTTGGAAGCACTGTAATGTTTGTGTAGTTGTTGTTGTTGCTGTTCAAGTGGAGAGAATGAAGTTGAATTGGTGGTGGTATGAATTGGAGAAGAGGAATTGTGATCAACAACAATATTGGACGCTTGTGGAGGATGGAATGGAGCATGATTAAAACTTGCAAATGTGGTACTTTGTTTCATGCTCGGAGCTGACTTTCTATTGTGGTTGCCAATGATCATCTCGCACGACGATGATGATGAGGCTGCCATACCATTGCTTGGGGAAGAAGGAGAATTATTAGGCTTCATCGTATTTCTCTTGTTGAAAGGGTCATTTCCTCTCGTTCCTAACAACATGTTGTTGAATGGATATTTGTTGTTGTTCCGCAGAGATGATGTGAATATATGATTGATCAATCAAACAGGCAAGTATGATGATGATGATGGTAATAGGTTCTCTCGTGAGTGTAATGGTCTACACTGTCTATGAGATGTAATGATGATGGTCGAACAGTTCTTTGGAAGAGCTTGCTCTCTTTCGCACAACAAGGCTTTTTGTTTTGAGAGAAGTGTTTACTTGCTCTGATTGGGTCCAAACACAAGAATGAGAAGACCAATCTCACAATCAAGTGCCAGTCGGAGCGGTCGTTTTGAGAGAAGGATTCACAGAATGAGAAAGAAAAGAGGTGGTAGCAAGAGAAAGAATTCACAATGTAATTGGTTGATCCTCTTGCTGTGCGTTGTGCAAGGAATCTAGGAGGTCTGTTTTTTTTCCTCTTTGGCGTCAAATGTCAACTGTTTGTTTTATCGATTATTTGTAGATCAGCCGAAACCGAATCCTTTTGCATGGGCTAGGATTCGTTATTGCAAGGGATCATTGTTGATTTGGTTGGACCACAATTTGATGTCGCCTCAGAAAAACGGTTAGATCAGAAATCACCAATAACTTCGTTTCACTTGTTAACACTTCCTATGAGATGATCATCATAATGATTCGCCACAAGCCCATTAAGGTAGAACGTCTTTGAGATTGTCCAATAGTTGTCGTGCTGTAGGTCGTTCATTTGGATTCGATGACCACATGGATTCCAAAGTTGAGCAAATCTTTTTCATGTTCTTGATGAGAGATGACTTGGTTTTGTTTGGATCATGATGCAGAATATTGAAACTGATTGCTCCTAAATAATCATCATTTTCGTAATGAGTGTTAAACCAATTCCAAATAGAGTCATCTCGTTGCAGATCAAATGGAAATTGTGGTCTCAACTCTCCACTTATTATTTGAGATGTGTTCACAACTTCATAAGGCATTTTAAGGAAAAACAAGGAAAACATGACCATTGACAATTCGTAAATGTCGCTCTTAAAATCAAGGTTTAAAGGAGTGGATTCTTTCTGTTGAAGCACTTCAGGACTTTTGAACATGAGATCTGTTTCACTGAATACAACATCCTTGCAATACCGTAAAAATCCATAATCCGTAACTCGTGCAACATTTCTACCAGCAACAAAGTTATTGATACTTGACGCCAGTTTAGACTTTTCATTTTCTTCTTCTGGAATTGTTCTTGACTCCTTTGGTTCCACATAATGTACTAAAATATTACTTGGTTTGAGATTTCCATGAATTTGGAATCCCTTTTTATGAAGATAGGATAAGCCGTTCATGGCATCTCGAACTAATTGAAGTTTCTCTTGGAAGGAAATAAGATACTTTTCAAGAGAATCTTTTTTAGCTTGTTGTACATTTGGACTTGCGTTAATAATACCAGCTTCAACATATTCTCTCAAAGAGCAAATGTAGTCTGGCAATTTTTCATAAACAATATATTTGATGTTCGTATCATCTATTGAGATTCCAAGATAGCTTTGAATGTTTCTATGTCTTAGGACACTGTCGTTGAGTAGTGATCGCAGGAAAAATGGAGTCATTACACTTTTTACCCATTCGTAACAACTTACGCTAATTGTTTGGCTTCCTCAATCAAATCTTCTCTGTAAACATTGAAAGGAGTTGTCATTTTCTTCATCATGATGGGAGTATTGGAAAGAGTTGCATCAAACATGATTCCATGAGGCCCCAATGAATGAGGCATGTTGGTGATCAAATTAGTGGGTCTGAACTTCTTCTTGATGAAAATATTATGTGAACTCACTAAATATAATCTCTTTTGAATGGTAAGCTCGCCAACGCTACTTTTCACAATGAGTTCTCTGAATGTCTTTCTCTTCTCAGAAATTAATCGTCTTCTCTTGTATCTCATAATAACAGGAATGATACACACAATACTGATAACAAACAGTGTCACACTGAGCAAGGAAATTACGGCAATCACAAGGTAAAATCTAATATCTGGATATAACGAAATGTCCCTGATTATAATATGTCCTTTTAGATCAATTAATAAAAGAGTTCCACTTGTATCCGCTGTTTTCATGTCTGCTATTTGATAAATGTTAACTGGTTCAATATCATACAAAGCAAAAGGAACAGATCTCATCTCCAACTTGTAAATGGCTTCATCGTCACCAGTAAAGTAAGTGTACTCAGCGTAGCAATCAATTTCTGCTGTCCATTTGGTAGAGTAAACATCTTGAGTACTCTGAATAAAAGGAAGGTCGTAAAATTTCTGACTAATTGGTACGAGTGCATATTTTCCATTCTTAAATGTTTCTCGGAATTCAACATCCAATATTTGGCCTGGATAGTATGTCACATAAAGGTGAAGATTGAAAAAAATGCCAGACATGGGTATCAATGATGTGTTCTTCACTGAGATTGTATTCTCGTAATCAATGTACGTATATTTTCCATTAAGCTCCATCTGATAAATTTTTCCTTTTGATGTTGCATAGAAAATATAAGGTTGCAACGGAAACACAGGTTTAGGGTCGGTCTCAATGAGCTGAGACATATTTTTGTGAATGATGGATGAAATTTTCACTGTCTTCTCTATTTGACCAGCAGTGGTTGCTGTATTGTCTAATGGCAAGAAGAATGATGAAAAATCTTCCAAACTCAAAATTGCAACGCTAGATGTTGCGTTCGCTAGATACAAGTAGTCGTTATAAATGTAAAGAGAATCTGTAAAAATAGTATTTTCCAATTGTTTCCTTCTTGTGATGGTCCAATCTTGTGTTTGAAATTCAATAAGCTCTGAATAAATATGAGAGCCATTTCTAGAATTAACAGCAACAAGTAGTGTATCATTTGAGTACGGAAAGAAAGAAACAAGGTCCTTTGATATTTCAGGTGTTGGGTTATAAGAAATCATGAGCAGAGTTTCTAGGACATGAATGAAATATTTTTGTGGGTCAAATTCAAATCGAATAAGATGAATAGCTGTTGCTTTCGTTCCAACTTCAGGGTTATTGATGGAATATCGAATTTCAGCAACAGATGTGCTGTTAGTATTGAAAGTAGTAGCATTTCCATCAAATAAATAGTCGTCAAATAATTGAATCCTCTTTCCTTCAACTGATGCTGGCATCCAGTCGCTAGCAAATCCAATTTTGTAATCGTTCAGTGATGAAGTAGAGTTTTTCAAAGTAGAAGTGAATGTTAAAATTCGTTTTTCCCTGATTTCTACAAACAGTGTTCTGGTTAGGTCATCACAATAATTGATCATCATCATGTTATGAAGCTTTCCACCTTTCGACGATATTAATGGGATGTCTGAGGAATATAGTGCTAACTTTCCTTCGTTTCTGTAGATAGCAGAATGGTAGACTCTTTCTGTGCTATATGTTACCACTAATGGAAGGTTTTCTCCTCTAAACAAAAAAATATTGTCTATAGTGGACTTGTTTACATCTGATATTAAATCAACAAGCAATAAATTCTCCTTTAAAATGAAAACACTCTCTTGAGAAGTGCTGGCTTCCATTGATATCAACGAGAGCGATGTTCTTGCAGAACTCAATGCCACAGTAAATATTGTTGCTTTTTGGCTGTCTTCGAATAATTCGCAAGGAAGAGCAAGCTGGTTAAATAATTGAGGTAAGTGATACTGCGTTGAAAGTGCGTCCAAATTAATGACAGATTCACTCATAATGGCGATATCGCTCTTACTTATTCTAAATATTTTGAAATAATGATCTAGAGCAGATCCAGCAATCATTATTTGGTCCGTAGTTGTTGTTAAGATCCGACCAAAAAATGAATCAATATATTGCTGGTCTTTCTGTTTTTCAAGAGCAAATATTTCAACAGATCTTGATGCTAAATCTTCCCACTCTATTCTCATTACTGTGGCTGAAGTTAATCCTCCTTCCATGGATTGAATTCCTAAAATGTTTATAACGGTAATGTTTCTCTCTGAGGTAATGCTACAGTCCATAATTCTTTTCATTCCTGTGTTAAAGTGTGTGACCACAATGTGGTCTTGTGTAAGCTGTGTTAAAAATCCATCTCTACAACACATAATTTGATCATTCAATGATGACAATGACAGAATTTTGAATGCTTGTGGAGAGGATGTTCTCACATTTCCAGGAGCCATATAGAGCTCCTGAGTGACATTATAAATATTTACATTTTGTTTGCTTCTATACATGAATTCTGCATGACCGCTGTCAAATAGCCTATGCAGCACGTGAGCTTCTTGGCTAATTAAGGATCTTTCATCCATCTGCAATATCACTGAAGGTTCTTGCTGTTTTGAAGTGTCAGGGTTGAAACATTTTGAGGTATTTCTGCTGGGAGCAACATCAAGAATAATTCTCGATGAAGAATAGACTAATTTTCTCGTGGAATATTGGCCGCTCTGATTTCCGAACTCATCCACTTTATCACCTCCGAGAGGAAGAAAACGAGCAAGAGGCCTCCAGCCATTCACAACATCTACGACGCTCAAACTTAGCAAGAATATCAAGCCAAAATATATCGAAAATATGCACATTCCTTTACCAGTTTTAGTCGTTGCATCATTCCTCCGAGATGATGTTGTTGGTGTACGTTCAGCCCAATGGTGTTGGTAGCAATCGAAACTCTTTCGGCAGGACGCAACAACACGCGACGAGTGCCTCCGATGCTTCATCATTTTTTATTGTTTGTTCAGAGTCAGATTTTTTTGTGATCGCAAGACATGAACCTTAAAAGGAACTTTGAAAGAACTTTTGAAATGACTAGTTCACAAGATGGTGTCATAAACCAGTTTTATGAGCTGTTTGTTTGTTTACATTAACAAAAGACAAACGAGCACCAACATTAAAGGTGTGACAATCGCTCTTGAGGGAGAAGAAGAAACAACTACGTACACACCTGTGCTGCTCATTGTCAAAGCGGTAATATCACTGGTTAGAGTTCCAACTTTACAAGTACTGTCAGTGACACTGAAAATATTTGTGTTCCATTTTCTGCACTCTAGTTTTTGGATGGTTGTTGTAGCCAGTGTGTCACTGGTTTCCAATGTCAACTGAACCATGTTGGATCCAGTGATCTTTAATGGAGAATACGAAAGTTCAGGAATAACTGAAAAATCAACGACCTTAGTTTTAACTGTGAGCAAATTAGATGAGATGCCAAACTTTGTTTCTGCAGTTTTAGAATCATACATTACAAATCTTTTAAAGTGTTGACATCAAAATAATGCATTTCGAAAACCCTTACCTTATTGTTGCATATTTCATACCAGCTGTGACAAAGGTAGAAAAATTGTAAGACAATGCAAAACTATTCGTCTCAAATATTGTTTCGAGCAAGTTATTAAGAACCGATGGAGCAGTCATTGCTTCGGTGGTGGGTGGTTTCATTATTATCGTTCTATTGCTGCTGATAATAGTTGGATTGGTGATTCGTAAAGTCAAGTTCAAGAGAACAGGATAGAACATTCTTTAAGTTATGTCAAACCACAAAGTGTTGAAATGAAATCATCTCTTTGGACAGGTGTCAATGATTCAAATTTTAAAGCTGTTAGTAGCGTGCTCATGGAAATTTATCCTTGCTCACAACACACCAATCACCTGGACTTTCAATTCCAAGATCCTCCAAAGAAATCTCTCCAATGTGTGTTCTCTTCAGAGCAACTACTCTCTTAGAACACGCTGCAAACATACGTCTCACTTGATGATATTTTCCTTCTACTATCGAAATAGATATCGTTGACGGATTAATAAATTCAAAATTAGTAATGGGTCGGAGAGCTTTTTCTTCACTCCTTAATTGCAACTCCCCAGAAAAGAATGTTCTCTTCATCTCTTCTAATTCCTGCTCTGAAGTAATTTCAGGAATAAAACTCACTTCATATCTCTTTTCAATGTCATTCCGCAATACTCGATGATGAAAATCACCATCTTGTGTCAATAGAAGAAGTCCAGAGCTGTCGAGATCCAATCTACCAACATAGCCAAGTGTTGGATGCCTATGAGAAAATTCTTGTGGTAATAAATCATAAATTAACTTGTGATTCGAGTCCTCCCGTACAGTGGAACATAAATATCCAATTGGCTTATTTAAAGCTATGGTTAAATTGAGAGTTGGAAATTGAAAAGGAGCTCCATTGACGAGAAGTTTGGAAATATCTTGTTCCAGTATTTTGTGTTTTAACGACAGGATACGTTGTTTTTTAATGGGATCAATAATTTCGTTTTTTCTAATAAATGACTGATTAGGAGGAAGATCAAATAATAATAAATAATTCATTATATTTTCATCAAAAAAATATTTCATTCACACAACATTATCAAAGAGCATGAACCAATATAGAGTATAACCAATAAAAAATCATCAATGGTATAAATTCCAATAATTTCCTCTCACCTACAATGGCTTCACTTCGGGAACAAAGTCCCATTCCACTCAAAATTCGATCGATTCGGAACAAGGACATTTTTTTTACCTCAAAAAATGTTTGCATCATCTTACGCTTGGACCAAACACGATGAACGAGGATCAAGAGGCAAACCCTACCAAATTTCGTTGATATATTATTATTGTTTGATATTGTTGATGGTCATGGATTTGGTGATCGGAAAGGAAATGGATGAAATTATGAATATGGAAACAACATCTCCGAGAAGGAAATATTCAGCCATTAAGCACCAAGAAATTGGAAATGAATGGCTGTATGAAATGATCAGAATTATGATGTATAGCCTAACTGTCGCTCTTTCAAATTGGAAATATATCGGAATTGGATTAACAACCATGATGATTGCTGTTTGGGCTGTAAAATTAATCATGAGAGAGAAAAGACGGCCTGTCGGAAGATGTTGGAATTGTGGAGAGTCATTTCGACTTACTAGAAGACAAATTGATTTGGGATGGAAGTGTCCCACTACAGGTTGTAATGCTTTCAACACAGCGCATCATTCATCATTAACAGGAAGAACATTGAAGAGTATATTTATGAGGTTTTCAATTTATTCATTTACACTGTTGCAATCAGCACATTTATTATTTCTATTGATGGGAAGTGAGACATCGAGATTAATCATTGGTACATCGTTTGAAAAATCAGAAAACAAATTATTTGTTGTGGAATTTATCATGCTAATATTCTCAGTGGTTGGATGTATTCTCAATGGACATAGCATTGGTTTTAGTGTATGTTATTTCATGGTTGTTACGCTTCCTTTGAATTTGAATATGTGAAATAGTTTTTATTAGGAGTCATGAGTTTTTTATCATCCAAATGCAGGCTCGCTTTAAAAGGTGTCTTGCTATTCTCGAATATATCTATTACTGTACTTGTATGTTTGATTTTATTGAAGTAATTAGTACAATTTAACAATTATTGCGAACACACATGAATTTTCAGAAAATAATTAAGCTTAACGAAGTACAAATGGACATGGGAGATGAATATGATTACGAACGATATTTAGAGGAAAGAAAACTAATCAATAGATATAATTCTCATCAAGTCGTTCAGTCTCTCGAGATAGAGGACCATTTTCAACCAATACAAGAGGCTGAAAATACTGCTGAATCTACCGGCTATGTATTGACTATGGATCATCAACCCTCCAATGACACTACTAGTGCCATACAAGACGATTTTAATGAAATTGAAAATGTGGACCTTTCCCAGCTTTCGCTTTCTGGAGAAATGAACAAGTCAACATCCAATGAAAATGTCAGTCCCTGGTCTCGAGATGACCATCTCTATTACAAACCTCCAAAATATGCCAAATCTCATCAAGAATTGGTACAATTTTCAAAACACATGAACGGTACTGGTGGCACTTCTTCCAACAGTAAAGAAACAACGAAACCTAAGGCAGAGGTCGATACAATTTCCATGCTGTCAGCTCTAACTATTTCTGACGAAGAGGACGAAAATATGCATGACATACCTGACATCTCGTCGAGTATATCTTCTAGTGAGTCACCTCCAAGACAACTTTCACTAAATTCTGAACAATCCAAACCACCAAGCAATGCTTCAGTTGTAATGGGCATCGAACAAGAGGACCGACCATCGTCACCAGCATCTCTTGTTGTACAACAGAAATTGAGCAATATTCCATCCAGTCTCAGCAAGTATCAAGCTATTGGAATTACATTTTTCATGTTCAGCCTTACTGCTGTTCTAGCAGCTACTTTGATGAACATGTATCAAATTTCAAACTACACGTAAATTCAAATTAACATTGTATACGAAAACAGGACCGTAAGAACATTGACAAGGATAGTAATATTTTATTGTCTCTTGTACTTGATGAGAAATTCAGGATAGCACTGATTCCTATCATAGACAATGAATTCCGTGTAGGCACTGGATGATGCATTCGACTTTCCAATCACACTATCATACACTCTACCATTGGTATTTGGAATTTGTGGAGGTCTTCTCTGATTTCCCAAACTTTGTGACGTGGAAGCGCCTGCCTGATAAATTTGTCTTCCCAACACAACTCGACTTAAAAACATGGAATACTCTTGATTAGAATCTGGAGTGCAATATTGATCACTCTTACTACAATTTTCTGCAAAATAAATTCCAGCTCCAAAGAGACCACTCAAATTACTTAGTCTCTCATCGAATCCATGTTCTGTAATAGATTTGACGACATTGGGTTTCGTTCCATGCCATAAATACACTTCATTGCAAGAAAGATCTAAACCACATTGTTTGATCCATGTCTGAGCATTGGAATGTGAAACTTGATGAGTTTGAACATGGATGGGATTTGCAGGGTCATTATACGCCATCAATTGCTGTTTTCGAGTACTATATAAGGAAAATAAGGTTGGATTTTCAATTCTGAATATCTGGTGCACCACTAACTGAGTGTAAGTCATTCGAACTTGTTGATCTCGTCCACTTCCCAATGTTGAAGCGCGACAAGTAAAATCCAGTAACTCTTGAATAATATCTTTCATGTGTTTGGTCACCTCAACAATCATCAATGGCGATGAAGACCCATGTTGTGGAGAATTCACAAGTCGATATTTCCAATACGAAGGTAAAGAGACCGTGAGCTGAGATTTTGAATCATTTCTCAACTTTTCATCCAATTCTTGCAAAGTTTTTTCCTTTTTTTGGAGCATGTCAATTTGATGTTGAATTTCCATTCGTTGTTGTTGAGTTTCATCTTGATAGAGCTGTCTTTCATTTTCCAACTCGAAAACTTGTCTTTGAATATCTTGTCGTTGTTTTTCTAAATTTTGCAATAATTCACTAATTTCTGATTGTTTCTTCTCTAACACTTGTTGATCGATTTCCACTTGTTTTAACTTATTTTGGAATTCAATTTCTTTTGGAAGCGTATCGACTGTGAAAAATGCATTGGCCAAAGCTTCAGAAGAAGAAGGTCTCTTTGATGGATCTTCACTCAAACATTGTGTTACGAGATCATGAAGAGATGGATATTCTTTCAATTCCTGTAACATGACATTTTTGACAGTTTTTCCAAATGCGTACATATCTGACATGAACGATGCTTTTTGTCCCAATTTCACAATTTCAGGAGCCAAATATTCCAAAGTACCACCGCTAGATCCACAAGTTCGAGTGACCATATTCAATGTTCGATTTTGAGTGTCCATACTGACATCGAAATCTCCCAAAATCACTCGAATGTGAACTTGATGAATTTCAATAAAAATATTTTCTGGTTTGATGTCGCAATGAATGACACCACTCGAGTGAATGTGTTGAATCGCTAATAATAATTGTCTCCATAATCGTTCCCAAAATATCATATCTAATTTGAAAAGTTGTATTGTCTCATGTTGTTTCTGTCTGGAAATAAATTGTTTTAAATCTCCTCCATTGTAAAACGGCATGACCACATAAATCGAAATGGAACGATGTGACGTGTTGGTCTCTAAATAATAACCTTCCAAAGTGACAATATTTCGATGCTTAATTTTTTGAAGAATTTTCAATTCCTTTTTAAGTTTGTCCAAATCTTTGTGATCTCGTACTTGATATTGTTTGATAATGTAACGTTTGGATTGAAAATCTGTGGCTTCAAAAACGCTGTGATTACCACTCCAACCAGAAAGTTGAGAAATTTGTTTGAAAAAATCAGGAGAGAGTTCTGGAATTCCCAAAATGGGATGCATCTCTTCGAGAGTGTGTGAAAACACTTCGGAAAATCCAAGTTGGCGCAATTTCAATAAAGTCAGACGAATTTCATTCGATTCATGAATCAATTGACGAGCTTGTTCCTTATGTGTCAGAATTTTCAACTCTTGTTCTGAAATTTCCTTTTTTAGAACCTCTTGTTGCTCCAAATTCTTTTCATATAACAGCTCTTCTCTCAATCCCTCAATTTCTAACTGAATCTTTTTAATCACTCTCTCAATATTTCTTTTTTGTTTGTTAATTTCTTCCAATCTCTGTTGCATGTGTGAAAAATTTTGAATCAATTCTCGAGCATTTTCAAAATATTTGTGTTTTTGAAAAATCAATGGAATACTTTCCTGAACGAGTGCATTGGCGATTGATTTCAATTCTTGATAATATACCATACAACTCACAAGTCCTTCAAATAATGGGTGTGGAAAGGTATTTGCATTAATAAAGTGTTGTGAAAGAAGGGAATACTCATGGACAAGTGAACGCTTCACTTGTTGAAGCAAATCATTGAACCAAGAAAGATCTTCATGTTCGGAATGACCTTCTTCTAAATGGAGAGCGAGATCTCGAAGAGTTTTCGAGAGTTCTTGCACGGTGGGTGAATGATTCGTCGTCCATGATGTCAAATTCAATTCTGAATAAAAATCTTGTTTCCAATTCGTCAAATAAATGGCAAGTTCAAAGTCTTTGAGTCTGTCATTGGAGAGAGTGTTGCTACATCGATGAATTTCATTGTGTAACATGGATTGGGTGCAAATTTGAAAATTCAGTAAAAAATTGGAAATGGTTTCAACATGTTCTTCTGTTTTTACAATAAAATCGTTCAATAATGGAATGCAATCTCCTTGAAGAATTTGATCTTTGACTTGTTGAAATTCTTTAAAAAGTGAATCAAATAATTGGATATCTTTTTCATTCTTGATACTAAATTTGGTAGTGGACGGATTGGTAAGGATGAGATGACACTTGTCTAAAGGTGTCATGACAAGATGTTCAATGTTGGTCAATAAATCAATTGCTAATCCATTGGAAGCCAATTGTTCATATAATTCATCAATTTTGGCCATTTGTTGTAAACATTGTTGTTTTCGTTGTTTCACTTGTGAGTTCAATTGTGAAATTTCTTGAAAAATCATCACGGATGGAATTTCAGAGAAGGGTTCCTCTCGGATCCAACTGCCACTTGTCATGGATGGATCATGTAATGATGATGAAGTTTGAAGATTCGGTAAAGTTCGAGAAGTTGTGTTGTTTAAAAGTGATTTCATGGCTTTCATTGAAATGTTCATAAATTCTTTTTGGTACTTGTTCAATACTTCTTCATCAGTGTCAGTTGTCAAATCCAATAATTCTTGTTGGAGTGTCATGAGTTTGAAACGAAGTTCAAGATTTTGTTTTGCAATCTCCGTCGATGAGCGATGATCCTGAGCCGAGTCGTCACGGGGAGCAGAGGGAGTCAGGAAGGTATTGCCAAGTTGCATGAGAAGAGTTTCGATTTGAGATTGGAGAGTGTGGAAGGGATGGCTTCGCATTTTTTTGTTTTTTTGAATGACGTGATTTGAATTCTTTTTGACAAGTGACAGGTTGATAAATTTTATTCATCCGTTTTCACTCTTTATTGTACTGAGCTCGAATTCTATCTCCTATCGTATCCATAGGTTCCTCCTCTTTGATTCTTCTTAAACACCATTCCATACAACTTTTTCAAATCCCAATCATTCATCCACTCAATTTCATTGGAATATTTTGGAATGACCATTTTCACAAATTCTTCATCGCTTCCATGAAATTTACTTCTTTCTCTCATTAATGAATTTCCAATTTTCGAAACCATATCATTCACAATCGTGGCACGATAATGAGGTGTTCGTTTTGAATTTTCCAAATTCAGGAGGACAGAGGTCACGTGTTTTTCTTGTTGCAATAAAAATCCACAATAATCCTTCTTGATCTTGTTCGTATCTTGATGACTCATTCCGAGTGTCCATTCAATAAAATGTCTATAAAATTCATACAAGTGTTCAAATCCGACAACTTGTTGAACTACAAAATAGGAAAATTGTTTTTGGGAATTTTGTTGTGAAAGTTGAAGTGAACTTTCATTCCGATTGGACGTGAAACTCCATCCTTTATAGGCACCTACCATGGCACCTACCATCGAAGCAACCGTGTCTGTATCTCCTCCAACATCAATGACTCGCTTTAAACAAATAAGGAAATCTTCATTTCGCAAAATAATGGAATGTAAAAGAGCAGAAGTGACACTCGCAACAGCAAATCCATCATGAGGACCTCGAACCGTTTGGGAGGTGGTCATTTCACAAATGTCAACAATACTTTTAAGAGAAATGTCAATTAATTCTTGTTTCGATGGAGTGCTGGAAGTTTTTTTAAGAAATGAAAGAATGGCTTCGAGAGCGGTCGAATAGATTCGTTTCTTGGCTTGTTGCTCATATTTGGAAAATTTAGAAAGCCATACTTCAAATTGTTTGGTTTCTTCAATGACTACTCGAATCAAATCCAAAGTTTCAATATGAAGTAATTTTCCTCTATTAACGTGGTGTTGACATTATTCGAGTGTGAAAAAATTGTTAAAATTCTTAATACAAGAAATATTTTGCACTTACTGAATCCATTGATAAGTGAGCCATGCAACAGAATATGCAGGAACAATTCCAAGAATATCCTTATGAGTCAGTTCCCCATTCATTACAACATCTTGTCTTAATCGTTCAATTTGTTCTATCGGTGAAAGTGACACGTGACAGGCAGCAATGGCACATGGCCACGATCTCATAGCTACTCCATTTCCAGCTGTTTTCTGAGAAATGTCATTATCACACTCTTCATTCAATGAATTGACACTTTCTCTGAAATTTCGACCTGTTCCTCGAAATCCACCAAATTGATATTGACTTAGAGGACAACCAGCCCATGTGAACCAGTCCTTTTTGGAGAGAGCTTGCCAGAGTGTTTTGATATAGATTGGATCGAGATGATGATTTCTATGATGCAATGAGTCATGTTTTTGCAAATACGTTTTTTTTGAGAAAATGTCAATTTGTCAACATCGATCACACCACATAATGTAAATGTTTTTCGAGTCCAATATTTGTTTTCAACCGATCAACAATTTGTTAGAATCATCATTATACATTGTCAACTCGGCATCAATAACTTCATTAAAATACTCACATCAAATAACTCTCGATCAATGAAATGGACATTTGTGTGTCATCAGTATAAATCAATCCAGAATGACATAATTGTTTAGGAAAGACATAATGAGTACCAGTCGATGCTGTGTGGTTGGATTTCTTCATGAGCCACATGCTCTGAATTTCAGATTTTGTTTTGTTTTCGAACGGAGATCCCAATGCGTCTCCGATGGTAGCTCCGATAGCAGTAAGAGCCATGGAGTAATACATGGGGTGAGAATTGGCTTGTTCGAGAAGAGGGATGTCTTGTCGTTGATCGATTTGATTCTCGAATGAAAGAGTTGAGTTGGACATTTTTTTTCGAATTGAGATTGCTTATGTCAAGTGTCAATCAAAGTTGTCTTAATGCACCAACAATTGGTTCAAACAAGTTTTAAGCTCCAATGAATTTAATAAAATCATGATGTCATTTTCATGAATGACACAAATTTCTGTGTGTTTCTTGTTCAAACATTTGTGCAACGAATGTGCATCAACCATTGTGACGCGTCGTCCTCGTACTCATTAAGTATGCCTTATACCCTCTTTCAGAGTGCTATTAAGGTTATTTCTCCAATAAATCCGTTCACAAGAATCAGGGAGGGTGAGCCAAAGCGTAGGCAACCAGCCTATACCCAACCATTCTTGGCGACGTTGACGAACTCAAGTGTCATCACGAAAATAAACATCTCCAACCAAAAAAAATGCCTACAGCAAACAAAACGTTCTGGCAGAAGCTGAGTGATCAACACAACCACATCAGCAAGTTTCTTCACTTCAACAAAACAACACGCAAACCAGAGTAGGAAACAGAGAAAACAATTCATCGAACTGAACAAACCATCAGTGGAATTCCTAGTCGTCTATTGTTGTACATTCTGCTTTTCCGATGGCCTTCACAATTTCTTGATCGTTCCCAAACTTCGACAACAGCAAATCATACAACATAAGCACATCCACAACGGCATTATGTGCTATTCCGGGAAGAGAGTCACATACTTTTTCTCTAAAGTGGTTTTCTAATCCCTTTTTTCCAAGCAAGTTTTTTTGCATAGTAGAACAATAGTAAATTGTTGATCGGAGTTTAAGTGGTGCAATTGCAGCACTAAAGAAAGCCTTGTCCAAACCAGTTGAATGAACCAACAACATCACATCAGCAGTGTCATTCCTAGTCAAATAATTACAAATTTTAGGAATCATGTTTTGCAATGTTTCACTTTCATCCAAAATCTGAAATTTAGTTTCGTGCATTTGTAATGCAATAGAACTCCACACACCACTAGGGGATACAAATATGGAATGTAATTCATTACTAAATAATGATAACATTGCAAATTGAATTATGGAGTTGCATTTTGGAGAAAATCCTGTTGTTTCTAAATCTAGCACAAAGAAGTTCAATGGTCGTCTTGTCTCTTGATTGATACAGTGAGGCGTGGGAATTGATTTAAGAGGTGCAAAATTATATTGAATAGTCAACCTGTTTTTGAATTTTGAAATCAGGTAAGGTGGTTTGTGTTGTACAATAATATTCTCATTGTTTTTGCAACTTTGTTTCCTAAAAGCAACATCTTTTTCTAATTGAGCAGAAAATTGCAAACATTCTAATTGAGCAACTGTTGCTTCTGCTTCTTCGTCTGAAAATTGATGTTTAGCTTTCAAATGATTTGTAAAAGACCCTTTGATAATATATGGTTTTTGTTTTTTACATCCAGAAACAGGGCAGCATAAATATATACATTTAGGAGCACACACTTCAGCCCTCAACGTAGTTTTTCTTGAGTAAGTGGCTACGTTTTGATTAATAATTTGTAATTCTTTGCAAGTTTTTTTCTTGACATTTCTATCAAGTACAATTCGACCAGGAAGAGTTGGTAAAATCTTGATAACCAATTTCATACCAAAATAATGATCAGTTAATGGAATATCTGGGAGTGAGAACCCACGAACATCGTCAGTGGAATGTAATATTAAAAATATATAGAATGAAAATAGTGCGCTTTGGCAAAATTGTTTGGTTGTTGGCTTGGGAAACATTCCTCGAATTATTGAAAAGAGTAGCTCTTCATAATTTGTTGTAATGCAACTGGGTTTGAAATTTGGAAACCGAGACGCTAATGCAAGAAATCCTTCAAGTGTGTGAACACATATTTTCTTCGTTTTTTTGGGATAATTGGGTAATTTTTCGAAAATTGTTTTGCTTTCACTCAAAATATCAATTATATCCGGACTGTTATCATTAATGCAGTCATAAATATCACGAATTAATTCAAGGTAACCAGCAACACTATTTGCCTCTATAGTGCCAATTTTACGTAATTCTTGCAATACAGGTCGTTCTGTTAAATTTAGACATGATTTCAAATTCATAATATCCGTAGGATCAACTTCTTCTCTGTCGAGTAATCGATACAATGTCCTATGTTGTATCATGTAATA
Source organism: Naegleria lovaniensis (assembly GCF_003324165.1). Classification (NCBI taxonomy): domain Eukaryota; phylum Heterolobosea; class Eutetramitea; order Acrasida; family Naegleriidae; genus Naegleria; species Naegleria lovaniensis. Next base: position 341,612 of record NW_025407845.1, read on the forward strand.
AATTATGGTCTGCATTGAGATTTTCTCGTGCAATATTGTTCCATTAAATAATACATTTCGTTGATTTTTGAAATTGTGAACGTAATCATTGACGAAAATGAAGTCTTTGTGTTTTTTTCTAATAATTGTTTGCACAGCATGTGCATCAATTTCTGCATCAGAACATCCACACACAATTGTTACAGATTCTTGGAGCAACTCTTTGAAATAAAGTATTTTGCTAGTGACAAATTCAAGTACGTCTGTTTCAGAACTAACTCCAAACCAACCCAGCGGTAAATGCCATGAATTATCGATGGCATTAATAGAAAATAAAATCATTTGGTCTATTAGATGTTTAACACCAAATTGTTTCACGTCTTCAACAGTGTAACAATATTTTTCACTTCCAACAATTTGATCTCCCAAAACATCAAAATGTTTAAACACTTTCATTCCATCAAACGAGATACATGTATCTTTACAAGAGTCAGGCAGTAACATGTTCTTTAGGGTAAGTGTGATGTCGGGAATCATACCATAACAACCAGCAGGTGTCCATTGTTTAACAGTATTCCAACTTGGTATAATTAGATTATATTTTAAATGATTAAAATTATTCCGTTCAATATTTTGATTGCGCTCTCCTCCCATTCTGATGAAAAATTGTTTTCCACAATAATATTTCATCACAACCCAATATCTTCTTTCAACCTCTGAATATTTGTGATGAAATGGATTCTTTGTATAATTTTGCAACTGATTGAATATAAAGGATCCAAAAAATGTCTCTAAGAATGGAGTAAAGCTTGACCTTGGAACCTTCAAAGCTTGTGTATCACGGTGTTCATTGTTCGTAATTTGTTTGTTGTTGTATTGTGTCGACAATGCTTCATTGTATGAAGTTTGAGCTTTTCTAAACACTGTTAAAAGTTTGTGTTCATCTTGGCTGACTGGTATAAATGGCACAAGTTTACACAATAACTCATACATCAATAATGGAAATGATATTAATTGCTTGGGTTGTGGTAAAATTCCTTTCAATAGCATTTCAAATATATCATGCCTATTTTCCATGATTGAAACTAGGTGTTTTTCCAATTCACTACATTGACGACACTGATTTTGAAAAATACTACAATATTTTGAACAACATGCTGATTCTAAGGTGAGTTCGTCTCGAATAACGCCAATTATGTCATAATCGCAATTATAAATTTGTTTTCCTGTTAATAATTTAGAATAATTGTTCCGATTTATACCTCTGCAAACGTATTTCAGTTCGGAATAGCACTCTTCATAACTAACATTAGTAGCTGGTGTAATATTTTCAACCATGAACGGTTGATCTTCAAAATAAACTCTTTTCTTTACTGACGGCATTATTGAAGCAGTTGAACGAATATCGGGAGCATTGTGGTTGTGTTGATCACTCAGCTTCTGCCAGAACGTTTTGTTTGCTGTAGGCATTTTTTTTGGTTGGAGATGTTTATTTTCGTGATGACACTTGAGTTCGTCAACGTCGCCAAGAATGGTTGGGTATAGGCTGGTTGCCTACGAAGCTTTTTCTATCTGGCTCACCCTCCCTGACAAGAATCACTAAAAATTTACAAGAAACTTTCAACTCGATGTTTCCTATTGTAATGAAAATAAAATCTCCAAGTTTCTTACTGGTTAATAAATAATATGGTATGAAAAAGATAATTAAGTGATGGAATTAAGACATCTTCTTGGTTTTCCTTCTACTCAACAGTTACACTCGAACATTCCCTTATTAGACAAATAACACCAAAGAGACATTTGACAATGTCCATTTCTAACTGTTCCTTTGACCAAAATTGTACAAATACACCCCTTCCAATCATTCACACGCGTTCATAGTTTTACATTGAACCAGCACACACACGGAAGAATGGATTCCCTCCTTTCATCTCTAATCGTCATCACCTCGAAAGCTCAAAAAAACTCAAAACAGGGCGAGGTCATGAGGTTGTTGACTGCTTTTACTGTTGTACTCTGATCAAAGTTGTTCATCTTCTTCTTGTTGTTGTTGTTGATAGATACAAACCCACTGCGTACTTGTGTTTGCTTTGAACTCAAGTGGCTGCACCCAACGATTGAATCATCTCTTTTAGTTTTATATCATCATGAAATGATTCTACGATGAATCGTCGTAACAGTATATGTAACAGTAGTAACAGTTCCTCTATTCCAAACATTTACAACATTCCTTCTCGAAACGAGAAGTTCTCGACCACAACAACAAGGCCTTCAAGGATGAAGAGCTCCTCAACGACTCGACTCGAACAAGAAGGAGAGAACGATCCTTCTTCACGGGAGCATGTTTCATTGCATACTGCTTCCATTCCACCCCATCCACTTTCTCATCATCAACAACAGCAACAACATGAACCTTTTGAGGATTGTATGGAATCATCTTCTCAATTGTCGAATACAGTTTTGGATGATGGTGCTTTTCCTCTTTCCAACATGCTTACTCTCCATCATCCAGCTTCTTCGTCCCCTCTGGTACCGAGCATGTACCAGACGATCGTACTTCCACAGGATGAAATCATCCATCCATCACAACACATGCATCATCATCATTATCATCCTCAGATACATGAAACACATGTGTCGGATTCTAGCAAGAGTCCTCAAGGAACATTGAAACAAGGACGTCCTCGACATCATTCACTTCCGAATTATTCAGAAACACATGCATCGCATGGGTTTCTTCCTCCCCTTCCTTCGTTCTTTTTATATATGGAAGAGTCTTTGGATGATTTATTAGCATTGAATTTAGAATATTATCGACCACGAGTGATGAACGAATTGAGGGAATTAAGGCTCATGGAGTCCAAAGAAGAATCTTCAACCATTGTTTCCCATCCTCCCAATGAAGTCATTATCGACCAAGGGAATGTGTCTTCTTCTCTTTTTGAATCGAATCCATCCTCACAGCACGAATCTACTGTGATGAATCCCATGTCCTCCCCGTTGTTGCATACTAGTACTATTACTTCAAAGAGCTCGAGCTTGAGCAGTGGAAATGGGGATTGGAGGTTTGCACACGATTCAAATTTGTTTCATTCCAATGAATCATCATTCCCTAGTGGTGTCGAACCTCATGTGGTACATGCCAGAAAATCCTCCATTCATTCAACCTCATCATCGAATTCACAAATAGGTACCACCTCGAACCCAATGAACATTGCTGTGTTGCACCATTCACATCTCAGGGAGAACCAATTACAGCCTGGAAGGAATCATCATGTCAATACCATTTCCATGCATTCAAATCATGGACAGCAACAACAACCACAGAACACGAGTCATGGCTCGAGTGGAGCTTTCTTTCATTATAGAAATTTTGTCTCGCCTTCACCAAATTCCAGCGTTGGCAGTTCAGCAACAAATTCCACACATTCGGAATTGACTTTGAACGAAGCGAAAAATCATCCTCGAAGAAAACCAAAAGGTTATGATCATATGGTGAAACAATTTACATTGAATGCACAACCAAAACCAAAAGACTCTGATTCTAGAAAATGACTGCACGGGCAGGATGGTTTTCAGAGACTTTTGTTTACTAGTACAATGGGAGCGTGTTCCAAGTTCTTAAGACAATAAAAAAAATGAAAATTTCCTTGTTGAGCGATTTGCATGTGGAACATTTCGAGAGCTTTTCATCGTTTCAAGACAAGTATGAAGAGAAATTTCATCGGAAACTGTTGAGTACAAAATTAATCGAGGAAGGATCGGACGTGTTGATTCTTGCTGGAGATGTTGCCAATGTCAAACAAGAAAGTTTTAAAGAATTACTGAATGATGTGAGCCACCGATTTAAACATGTGATTTATGTTGCAGGAAATCATGGTAAGTGTATTTCCTCTTCGTCAGAACGGTTCCGATGAGTGGAGATGAAACAATTTTCATGATTATTTCTAAATGTATGAAAATTAGAATTTTATGGAAATGAATATTATAGTTGCATGGAAAGTATGAAACAAGTGTGCCTAGAAAAGAAAAATATTCATTTTCTTGATCAATCAGTAGTAGAAATTAAAGATGACGAAACAGGAGAAATGGTTGTTTTTATTGGATGTATTTTGTGGAGTCGAGTACCAGAAGCGTCAAAACCATTCGTTGGAACAGTACGTTTTGATATTTATATTCAACACGGTGATTTGATTTGCCATGCATGGTCAACCATGGTTTTAATTATTATGATTATTTCAATTAATTTAATTTTTTTATTTGTTTTATTATTTATTTTACCTTGTTAAATAGTCAATGAATGATTACAAGGTCATAAAAATTCAAGACAATGCTTCTACAGAACCAGTCAATCTCACAGTGAATGATACAGTAAAGTGGTTCGAAGAACAAGTTCAATTCATTGAAAAACAAATTCAACTTGCAAAACAAGAAAATAAGAGAGCCATTATTGTCACACATAATGCACCTCTCACAAAAGGAGTTAGCGACCCTAAATATGAAAACAGCACTACTGAATTTACAAAACATTTGAACACTGCATTTGCCACTGATTTACGGCATTTAATGGGACCTCCAGTGATTGCTTGGTTTTTTGGCCATACTCACTTCTCATCAAGACAATGTCATAATCAAACCATTGTGGCTAGTAATCAATTGGGATACTTATTGTTTGGAAATGAAAAGAATGAATTGTATGACGAATTTTGGGTGTTTGACACAAACCATATTGACTATTCCAAATACAAGCAAGTGAGTGACCATTCCACAGAGAATAATGAGCATCACGCTACATCAGCACAAACAACGACTACCTCCAATAAGAAGAAGTGTCTATTCATGTGAAGGCAGTCCTCCTCTTCATGTTCAATTGTTTCTTTCAAAAAAAATGTCTGAAAATCTCAAGACCATGAACCCATCATCAACACAAGACACAACCGACCACGAGAAAACTAACAATAACCATCAAATACAATCGGAGGATAGAGTTCGTGTGCCAGGTTCATCCACACTATTTCCGACAGGTATCATTCAAGATGGACAAATGTTTGTTGATCCCGAAACTAAGCTTGAATATATCTATCATGGAGACAAGAGTGCTTGGTTTCCTCATGTTCAGGAAAATCAATTCGAAGATCAACAATCCATCTATAATTTTCAGGAAACGGAGGAGATGAGACAAGAGAGATTGGAGAAGGAACGTGCTTTGAAAATACGAGAACAACTCCAAAAAGAAAAACTCGAAAAGAAGAAGCGAAAACATGGCTCTGAAAGTACAAATCAAAAATTGTTTAATTCAAAGAAAGTTGCTTTAGAAAATGATGAACAAGAGGAAGAAAATCAAGGCGAAATTTCCACTCCAGAAGAAAAGAAGAAAAAAACCAATGACGATTTTTTACCTGGATGGCATGAACAATTCAATACTTCAATATACATTACTGGATTACCGCTGGATGATAAGAAGGTCACTCTGCATTTTTTAATTGACACCTTTTCCAAGTGTGGAATTATCAAAACAGATCCCTTCACAGAGCAACCAAAAGTTAAATTATACAGAGATGAACATGGAAAGCTTAAGGGAGATGCCAGAGTGACGTTTCTCAAGGAGGAGAGCATTGATTTGGCTCTCACTCTATTTGATGGAGCTTGTCTTTTCGGAGATGGAACTAAAATTACTGTGGAACGAGCAAAATTCACCAAGCCTGAAAATTATGATGCATCGCGAAGTTTAGAATATCACAATAGAAGAAAACAAATTAAGGATAAGGAGAATAGAAAATTACAATGGGGCTTTGGGGATTATCCAGACGAAGCAATGGGCTCTGAAAATGAACCACAAGGGCGAGTGGTCATTCTCAAACACATGTTTGTTCCAGAAGATTTCTCGACGGATCCACTTTTTGGAGCCGAATTGAAAGATGAAATCAAAAGTGAAATGGAGAAAATTGGAAAAGTCGACAAGATTAAAATTTACTCTGAAAATCCTGAGGGAGTTGTGGAAATTCGATTCAAATCGCCCAATCACGCTCGAGCATGTATTAAAGAAAATAATGGAAGAATGTTCGATGGTGGTCGTGTGGTGGCCTATTTATGGGATGGCAAAGAGAATTTCAACGTTGTGGAGTCTAAGGAACAGGAAGAAGAACGTCTTGAAAGATATACGAAAGAGTATGTCGAAAAGTCCAATGAAAAATCAACGGAGAGTAAACCTTGATTTATTTGATTTGAAATGAGTTTGGGAGTTGAGTAGAGGAAAAAGAAAAAACAAAAAACCACAAAAAAATGCAAAAATCAAAGGAAAAGCTTGATTACTATAAAATTCTCGGAGTGGGTGAGTCGTCATCATTTTGAACATACATATTCGGAGATTAATGAATGCGGATTTATCTAAAATGCTTTATTAAATTTTTTTTAATAACAATTAATTTTGGTAATTAATTACATTATATTTGAACAGATCGGGATTGTTCCGAAGAAGACATTAAACAAAGTTATCGGAAATTAGCCAAACAATTCCATCCCGATTTAAATGTTAACAAACAACAAGCCACAGAAAAATTTCAAGAAATTACAGAAGCCTATGAAGTATTATCGGATCCTGACAAGAGACAAAATTATGATGCATTCGGAGAGGCAGGTCTCAATAACAGTAATAACTCTTTCGAGCAAATGGATTCCGTCATGAATCCTTTCGATATGTATTTAAATCAATTTGGATTTTTTGAAACATTATTCGGAGGAAAAGTAAAACCTCCAACAAACGAAGATCAAGAAATGATCATTCCGATCGATGTCACACTCGAAGAACTCTATACTGGATGCAAAAGAGATTTCACAAAGAAGAGAAAGATAATTTGTAGAACTTGCAATGGTACAGGAGCATTCTCAAATGAACACGTGTTTTATTGTAAAGCTTGTAAAGGAACTGGACGAAGAATTATGAGGCGAACGCTTCCAAGAAACATTGTACAGCAATTTTCAACGATTTGTATGGATTGTGAAGGAAGAGGACAATATGTCACAAAAAAGTGTGAGACCTGTAAAGGAAGAAAATTGGTCAATGAGATTAAGACAGTCACTGTGAACGTTGAGCCTGGAAGTAGACATGGAGAGAGAATTATTTTGAGAAATCATGGAGATGAATGGCAAAACAAGGCAACTAGTGACATTACTTTTGAAATACGACAATTACCGCACAAGGAATTTGAAAGAGTGTAAGTAATCACCCCTACAAAGAGTTCTAATTGACCTCGCTTGACGCATTAATATTTACTATTAATTAATATTAATTTTATATGTTGCGTCATATCAGAGGAGATGACTTGTATGTGAAAAAAACAATTACACTTTTGGAGGCGCTTACTGGATTCCAATTGACACTCAACTCCCTCGAAAAAGGTAAACAAATAATAGTGAAATGTGAAGATGAAGTCATTCAACCAGGTCAGAAAAAAGCCATCCCCAATCAAGGAATGCCAAAGAAAGGTACTACCAATGAATTTGGACATTTAGTGGTTGTTTTTGACGTTGTGTTTCCAGAACATTTAAATATGGAGATGAAACGATATTTACGAATATTACTCGATCCTAAAACAAAAGATCTTTCCAGTATACCAATCCCGCATGATTTAAGATCAGTATCCTCCTTCTCTTCTTCATACTCGGATGGAAATATTTCAGCATTTGAGATTAATCAGACAAAAGGAAATGAAAAACGTGAGAATGAAAACAAGCACCTCATTCATGCACAATTCCTTCCTGGACATTATGGTATTAAGGCAGGGTCTTTGGCGCCACACAACAATCTTGAGAGCAGTACTGCTCCCCCAAGCACAGACTCTGATCGTGATGGGTCTATATTTTCTTTCATTAAGAATAAGGTAAGTAACTGGTGATAGATTTTGTGTTGAATTTGAAATGCTCTTTTTGGTTGTGTTACCTAAAATAATTTTGATATTCACACCAACAACAGATTAAATCCATGTTCATGTAATTTCAATCATCATAATTGTTGTGTTTGATGTTTGTTATTTCAAAAAAACACACTAAAAAAATATGACAAGAAAAATTCTTCGAGTGCTCATTCATTTCTTGTTGGATCATCACTGGGAAGAAATGGACTTTGAAAATTGTGTAAAATTTGTGTGTCATCATGATCTGGATTATGCCACGAGTCATGCGATTTCTCATCTCATTACACAAGCGTTCCCAACATCAAGAATGACCATTCAGAGTGCATGGGTCATTGATTGTTTGGAAGTATGGACGCGAGAAGATCCCGAATCAGCACAACAAGCCTTCTCTGAAAATTCCTATCATTTCGGGTCGACTCTGATTTGGGATTTGTGTACACACTATTTCACCACACAACATTCGAGACTTTTTGAACAATGTCCTCATCCGAGAAGAGAGAAGGATATGAAATCAACAACAAATGAAACCACTAATTTAGAGGAACGACGAAGAGATTTATTACAAGTTGTGGAATATTTGTTATCACATGGTGCAGATGTTGAGAAGGGTTTTGTGAGATCGAATTTTGTTTCGTTGACTCCCTTATCGATTGCTTCAAGTTGTGGACATTTAGAAACTGTGAAATTACTACTTCAATACGGTGCACAACCTTTCAAATTTGGTAACATTTACTATCAATATGAATGTCCACTCTATGAGGCGTTGAATTCACGACATTTTCAAGTATTTCAAGAATTGTGTCATCGAAATTATTCATGTCTTTCTGAAATTTGTTGGTATGAACACATGGATGGTACGGAACAGAATGGTTATGAATCATTGATACGAGGCTACTCGAGTCCTGGGTTGATTGATGCTTTGGATGAACGTTTTTTTCTAATGGAATTTGTTCAGGGACATGTCGATTCAGAATTATTACTCGAAATGCAACAATATTGGAATATAGATGTGGATCAGTGGAAATGTATTTCTCGAGGTTTTCATCAATTCTTTAAGAATTTGAAAACAAGTCTAAATGTTGGACTCTGCTCCGATATTGAGATTGTATTCGGTCCAACCTCTTTCTCAAATGAATAATACCCTGATGATGGAAAGAATGCCTGTATGGAATAGATGCATGTATCTTTAACGATCTTTGAGTGGGGATGGAGAAGTGATCTCTCTTGCGTGTGGACTCTCAATTTGGAAGTTTCAATGCCTTGATTCATGCTCGAGAGACAAAAGTCTTCCGTTTACAGTTTTTTTTCTCGATAAAAAAATTTCAACAAGCAGTATTGGGAACGAATCGAGAAGTATTGTTGTTGAGGGCATCTGCATCACTGAGAGAACGACGATTGAATATTCGGAGTGAGTCTCATCTCTTCATCAGCAGCAAGTGTACCCACAAGATCAAAGAGTTGTAATCGTTCTTAAAATTACTTACTACTCGCCGTTAAGAATGCCTTCAATTTTTATATCCCGATATGAGGATATTTCGCAACTTATATTGAAATCACTGACAAGTGGGGAGGAAGAATCCTACCAAGAAAGTAGTTATAATCATCATCACCATCACGAACATGGATCAAAGAAACACAAAAATTACGACATTACATTATCGGAATTTCATGACATGTTTTCGAAAGTGCCTTCGATGGAACAAACTCTACAGCATCAACAACGAGCCACCAATACCGAAAATAAGGTGGTTCCTTTCAATAATCACATTGAGAAAAAAGATGATACAACATTTTGGGTTTATGATCCGACCGATTTTGATCCATGGTTTGTGGCAAAGTTTAATCCACCAAACTCGGAAACGTTTGTGGCGAGCAATGTAGAATTTATTGTGAGCACTACAGCTCCAAGATATATAAGAAATATTATGAATGCCATACAAGTGGCTTTCAAAATGGCAACTGCAATTAATGCCAACTGTTATTTAAAAGATTCAACAAAATCATATACCATTACCAATGATTCAATAAGGAAATGGCTTTTTGACCCTCAAATGGTCTTTGTAAAAGACAAACAAAAGGAATGGATTGATAAGATGGAACTCATGGTACAAAAGAAGATGGCTCCTCTTGAATTTCCAATAGGAAATATGGACATGATTCGAGATTTCTTCTTTTTTGAAATTACTCGAATCTCGGACGTGGTGGCAACGTTTAAATCTCTTCACAAGATCATTCCTCCTTCCTTGAGCGTGGCTGCTCTTGACGCAAATTTAATGGATATTCCAGAATTTCGCCAAGCCACACCAGAAGAGAGACCTATATCGAGGTTCAATGAGCATGAAAATCACTCTTGCCTTATCATTGATCGAAAATCAAAAATATGCAAAACAAAAGTGGAATGGGATAGCGCTGAGAAAGTCTTGCGAGTGTCCTCCAACTATTTTGCAAGACCACCCGTTGGAGGCATGTACAGAACTCTTCCATTTCATTCACTTGCAAGTTGTACACTTCTCATTTGCAAAAGTATCATGATCCATCTGGGGAAGTCTTGGAGTGACGATTGTTTCCTCAATACCCGAAGTCTCAACGAAGAATTTGTCAAAAATCTTCAAGAAAAATTGAAACATGATCCAATAAGTACAGAATTTTACTATTGGCTCGAACAAGCTCAACGAGAAGACGACCAATTACTTCTCTCAGATAAGTAAATGTTTTGTGTCATAGAGTACACACACGAGAAAAAGATTTCAAAAAAAATGACAGCAAAGCATTTTCCGGAAATTTTCTTTGATCTTCATATGAACGAAGAAGAATTGGTTTCATTGATTGAGTAAGTGCACTGATGGGAATATAAAAGAAATATCTTGTACAAATCATCATTTACAAATCATCATTATACTTTCATGGTTGTATGGTGGCCGTGTTTTGATATCGGAATTGAAACTCATTTACAAATTGGGAAATATTGAAAATTCATGATGAACAAAAATCCAAACTATTAATCATCACTGACTTGATTATTGAACCACTCTTTTTAAATCATTCTTCTTATTATCATCATCGTCTTTGCTATCATCTTTCAGAGAACGATTTAAAACAGTCTTCTTTGAAAACGTTTCCGAACCTCTCAAAATTAAAAGACTTACAGGAGGCATTACCAACCGAATTTACAAAGTAGATTTCAACGGAAAACAAGTATTGTGTAGAATTAATGGTCTCTCTACAGAAAAGATTATTGATCGAGATGTTGAACTATTTCATATGCAAGAAATGCATAAACATGGACAGGGACCGCAAGTCCATTGTGTTTTCAAGAATGGTTATATCTATGATTTCATTGTTGGAGAATGTACCTCGACCGCTGAATTGATGGCCGACAAGTGTGAAAAAATTGCTGAAAAATTAGCCATGTGGCACAAGATGAATATTGAAAAGGAGAGTCGAGCACCTGTGCTTTGGAAGTTAATTAACAAGTGGGTCGATAATGCAAAAGGATTTGAATGGAGTGATCTCGACAAGAAGGAAAAGTTTTCTCAATTGAATTTTGAAAAAGTTGTGGAACAATGTGAATTTCTCCAAAACAAGATTTTTAATGTGAAATCCACACAGGTGGTAGATCCAAAAGATTTGAACTCGGTTCTTGATTTATTTTCTGTTGGGTTTTGTCACAATGATTTGTTGGCATTGAACGTTCTCTATAATGATCAAGATGATTCTGTTCACTTTATTGATTACGAATATTGTGGATATAGTTATAGAGCGTTTGATATTGGAAATCACTTTGATGAATATGCTGGATTTGATTTGAAAAAGAATGACTATCCAACTCGTGAAACTCAAACCAAATTTGTGAGAAAGTATCTTCAAACCATGTATGAAGGTCCATCGTCACACATTTCTGATGAGATGGTTGAAAAGTATAGAACGGGAATTCATCTCTTTGCATGCATTGGACATATTTATTGGGGTGTTTGGGCGATTAATCAAGCTAAATTTTCTGATATTGATTTCGATTATCTAAGCTATGCTAAGGGCAGATTCGAATGGTATTTTGAGGAGATTGGAAAGGTGGATTTTGACAGCTTGTAACAACACTGATAAATTTATTTTTGCACAAAAAAAAAGATAAACAGCAACCGTGGTGCATCGGTAATTCTTGAGATAAGAGTTATTGATTGGTAAGTTTGCTGTTAGGTTACTTGAAAATGTTACTAGCCGCTGTAGCTGTTGATTTGCTCTTCCCATTCGTCAAACTGATTTATGGTTTCAAGGATATGTTAATTGATTGCGTAATTGTCAACCTCGTAAATGAACTCTCACCAAGTTCTTTTTTAGGCGTCACCCCAAAAACACAAATTCTTGAATGAAACAAATGTTTGTTTAATGAAATATTAAATTTCAACAACAATAGTTAACTTTACATTGTGGACTAGAGAGAATATGTCACGAATTGAGAACCAGCACACTCTCATGCAATCAAGCAGTACGCTAATTTGCCAATTATTTGACAGTGAGGTGGAATTGTAGTCACAAAATTCTAATCACGAACGTCAACAGTGATCTGATCTGTTGAGAGTGGCCTTGATCCTTCTGCAAACAGAGGCACGTTACTTGGATCCTTAATTAACTTTTTGAATTGAGTCCAATTATTCTCGCAATATACAAGGCAATCCAATACCCTGTCGTTATGGAAAATATCTACAAAGTGAGAAATCATAAGTTCACATACGGAACTAAGTGCAGGTAAGTGTTGAGCTAAAAATTGTTGTTTCGACACGTTTAGAGAGCTTGGTGGATATGCAAAAACTGGACCAAAAACGATGGCCAAATTTGTCTCCTTCATCATGTTGATGTGACTGAATGTTGTTATTCTGTGCAATAAACAACACATGCATTGCAGCAAAAAGTAATTATGTTCTGGTAGCTTGTGCATAATTTCTCTCAAATGATCAATCTTCTCATTCTTGTCAGATATCTTGTCAAGTTGCAATACTGAAGAGTACAGAGCGTGTGGAATTGGAGGTTCTGGAAGTTCTCTCAAAAATAATTTCAAGAGGCCTGCAATTGTGTGTTCATCTTCTCCCTCTGAGAATTTAATATCTTGATCTGGATTTTGATCGAATTGAATTTCATAAGCTCTCATTCTGTTCTTATTTCCAGGAACTCGGAACAAACCTTCAGTTGTCAAATTTCTCTTATAAAGTCTAGAGATACACTTGTAACAAATATCTGGTAAAACTCTTTCTGGATGTCTGGCATGTAAATCCACAAGTGGAACACCAAATGTTACCTTTCCTTGTGTGGAAAGATCGTAACGACATTCCACTCTCATGTGAATTTTACCGGCTGCCTTTTCTCCAACGCACACTGGACGTAATGGGAACCAGTCCTCTTTATCGGCACCAGCTCTGGCACTCTCAACTTTGACAACCACTTGTCCCAAAATGTCATCCGATTGGAATCTGTCCTTATCAAAGATTATAACGTGCAAATCGCATGGTAATCGAGAAATATCAAATGTAAATTCTTCACGCCATTTAGGCTCCAATGTGTTGTTTTCAACTCTTGTATGTTCTACTTTATGTTCCATATTGAGGACAACATAGGGATCGGCCAATCCTCCCATGATAGCAGTGTCACTCTTTTCCAAATCTTTTGCTTCTCTAATTTTCACAACGACTCTGGCCTTCATTTGGAAAACAGTTGGAGCAGCCACTCGAGCATCATCAGGTACCAATTTTCCAATTGTTGAATGAGGAACATCCGGATTATTACTCGACGAGGAATCATCCGTCGTAGATGTATTAGAAACCAACTGTTGATTGCTCACAGACGATACATCTCCACTTCTATTATTCTTATTATTTCCATTCTTCTTCAAAATAGTTTCCCGAGCTTGCTCCATAGCTTGCTTAAATCCTCTCATCCACAAATCCTTCTCATCCCAACTCTGGAAAACGACCAACATGTGCGAAACATCGCTCTCAATCACGATTTGATATTTTTTTTCATCATTTTTGGATTCATCCGTAAATTTCAAGCGCGGTTCAGTGGTGAGGACGTAGGCTTTTGCTTCCGTTGCCTCGACTCGATTCGGATCAAAGAAGAAAATACCTTGAGTAGAGACGATGGTCCAATTGATACGCCAGGAAGGTCTTAGAAGGTTACGGCCTTGGGATTTGAGGGTTTTACGGTAGAGGAAGCCTTGTCGGATGGGAATGTCAATGTTGTATCTGAGAGTTTTTGTGGTTGTTGTTATTATTGTTGTTGTTGTTATTGGAATGGAGGATTCGGATGGTGTTTGTGAGGGATGGTTTCATACATATACAGCAGTAGTGATGTTGGAAGTTGGTGTGTTGTTTGTTGTTGATGAACATGTTGTTGAAAGTGTTGATGGGATAGGTTGTTGTTGTTGTTGTTGTTGGAAGGTTTAAAGTAATAATTATTGGTGTGCACGAACGGAAAATGTTGGAGGAAGACGGCCGTGAGCATCAACGTGCATATGATGATCCAATATTGATAGTGGTGATGCACACATCCATTCATAAATGGCGGATAATGAAATCGGTTGATGATGAAAATTGAAAACACACAAATATCAGTGATGATGATTCGAGTCAATACAAAAAGATCATGTGTATATCATATGTTCATTCAAAATATAATAATAATATCAATTGTACCAATAGATTCCACAGCGGCGTATCATGATGATGTTTGATGGATTTTGTTGTTGAGAAGAAGATGATGATCAAATTATCGATAATAGTAATTATGAGTTTTAACTATATGGTTTTTTGAAGAAGAACACCTACCGTCCGAACTCTTCCAAGTCCTTGGAACTGCTAATCATTATATATTTGTTGTGTGCTACGAATTGTGATGTAATTACGACTTGTTGATGTGATAGAATGGTTTCTTCTGTACACTGTGATGATGTTTAATTGTAGTATTCTATGTGAAAAGAATTTGAAATGTTGAAGTCTCTCGAAAGTATTGTTGTTGCGGGTGAGTATCAGAGACACAAACGGTTTTCCCAACAAACAAACTCGTCAAAATTTTTTTATGTGTCAGCTGTCATCAAGATGATGAATATTGAACTTGCAATACAAAAAAGAGTGCACCGTTACTTTTTGCAGCTTAGAATGCTACGTCCTTAAATCCAAAACAAGAGGTTTTGGGGCCGAATCAAGGACAGTGTCTTATTTATAATGACTCAGCTGGAGTGTTTCCTTAATGACTGTCAGAAAGAGCAAGAATGGCTTGACTCAACATGGTACACTTTTATTATAGATCTTTAAAGATCGTGGTATTATTTAAATTTTGCATCTTCGTCACCAGACCTTCTCACCCATTGCATCACAAGCATGACAATTCCCATCACCATAAACACCACAGGAAGTGCCTTCTTTTCCACCGATACAAATCTAAAAGCTCCCAATCCGAACAAGACAAAACTAGCAATCATGGAAACTGTTCTTGCAATTTCAAAGTTTTTCACATAAAACAAATAAGCAGCATAGAGAAAGAGCAATGCAATGATAAGACCTCCAAATAAGGAAGGAAGAGAACCTGATGTTATGAGTGATTGAAAAATATCATTATCATTAGTGTGATGAATGATTTTTAGAATTTGAACACGTAACCGTAACGTACCCTTTTCATTTTGTACAAATTCATCATGACGATTTTCAAATATTGAATAATTCAATTTTTTTTCAATTACAGAATTAAAATTTCATTTTCGTGATTTCATTCCGATCATTGAGATTGTTAGAAATAAAAAGATGAAATCAAACCTTTCTAGAATATCCCATAAAACCTCCTCCTGCCAATAACAAGCAGTAGAGGACATGCATCACGACGTCGAGCATTTTTTTTTGTAATGTGTGAATAACGAGATTTCGCGCGCTGACCAATGAAATGGTTCTGCTCTTCCTTTTCTAGAGAACCGTTACTACTATTGAAATACATATCCACGATAGTAGTAAAGGATTAAGCTCTTCATTCTCGCCTGTGACTGCTATCGATCAGAGAATATGAAAATCAGGCTGATTATGAGCATTTATGTTCAAATTTGAAATATATATTTAATAAATTATACAAGATGATGAAACAAATTAATTGGAAATGTCTTTCATAAAGACATTTTTGAATTCATCGAAATCGATCACTCCATTTCCATCTCTAAACAAGTTCACACAATTGAATAGTCGTGTTGCCAAACCACAACAATACATTCAAACACTTACTTATCAGCTTGCTTAATCATTTCATTGACCTCTTTATCTGAAAGTGTTTCACCTAAATTGCACATCATGGACTTTAATTCTTCATGACTAATATAACCATCATTATTCTTATCAAAAACTCGGAAAGCTTCACGAATTTCGTCCTCAGTGTCCACAGTTGTGTTTTTAAGTTCCATCATTTTCATGAATTCATCAAATTCGATCGTACCATTATTGTCTTGATCGACTTCTCTGACTGTTTTTTCATGATCATGTCAGAATCATTCATCAGAGTTATGATTATTCACACCAAGAGAGATGAACCAATAAAACTTACACATAATTTCTAAATCTTCTGGAGAAGGAACTTGACCTAAATTTTTCAATACATCACCCAATTCTGTGTGTGTCAATGATGTTGGTTATTCAGTCATCAACAGGTGGTTTGGATAATCGCGATATGTTTGAAGGGGAAGTTTTCAAGATGATTCCAAATATAGTTCGAATGGTTGTTGTTGTTGTTGATGACGAATGAGAATGAAAAGGAAACGAGAGAGATCGTTGAACAGGTTTTGATGCATCATGATTCAAACCGAAAATAGTTTTCAATAAGTTCGAAATCCATCGATCATCATCAACATGTTGTCAATGGTCAACAAGAATTTCAAAAAGGAATAATTGTTGTTGAAAATATATACAAATACCACAAACACATGAAGAAAGGCATTCAACATGTTGATCGTGATGGTTGGTTTCATCATTTTGAAAAATTGCGCACCAACAATCATAAATGTACACAAACACGCAATTGATGATCATAGTCATGTACATGGAGAACGCAAGAATATAAATTTGCGAAAATTGGTTGTTGTGGTTATTGTTTGGTTTAATCGACGATGATGATGAATTTTGAATGATGAATGTCATTGGTCATGAGAGAATAAATTTTAAAAACACACGTGATTCATACCTTCCATGGAAATCTTGCCATCTCCATCTCGATCGAAGAGATTGAAAGCGTCTTTCAATTCGTTCACGAGTTGTTGGTGGGATTTGGCAGTACTTGTGCTCTCGGTTTTGTTCGACATTTTTTGTTTGACTTGTCAAGTGCCAAACAACGATACCCGCTTCGCGTCACTGCATCACCCACATTTATCTCTGAACTTATTCTTTGCAAACGTTCTTTTGAAGTCTTTGACAAATCATTTGTTTGTCAGGTGATTTATTTACAGTGTGAATAAAAAAACAGAAGAAAATAAAGGTTGAGAACAGATAAGGTCTACAGCAGTTAGAGTTGGATTGTTGTTGTCGAAATTATTATGCCATGAGAGAAGCAAGCTCCTTCTCCAATTCTTCATCTTCCTTATTGGTGGCTGCAACAGGCTTCTTAACAACCTTACTACCATTCGTCGTCGAGGTGGGCTTTTCTTCAGGTAATTGGAGGGCCTCCATTTCTTCTTTGTGAATGGCATCTTCCATTTGTTCTAATTCGTCCAATAAATCTCCTTCGTCAATAACATTTCCAACATTTTGAGCTAGCGCGTCAGATATTTGATTTGCATCTTCCAAACTGTTTCATTTTGTACATCATGTTGTGAATTCAAAATTTTGAGCATGTCATTTCACGTAAATCATGTGTGAATTCAAAATTTTGAGCCATATCAATCATTCAAATCACAAATTGCAAATAATTCATACAATCCATGATTCAACCATAATTTTCAAAAATGTAAACAACCATCCACTTGAAAAGAATTCAAACTTACGTTTCTCTTACATCATCCATGACATTTTCAATGTCCTCAGCGGTCATTCCTTTATACACCTTCTTGATGGCATCGGAGGTTTCTTTTTGTGTCTTGAGTGTTTCAGCATTAATAACAGCCTCTTCCAATGCAAGTAGTGTTTGTTCAAGATTTTGTTTTTGACCTTGAATTCGTGATAATTGTGTTTGGTATTGCTTCTTCTTTTTCACACATTGAGCAGCTGCTGTTCGGTTTCCTTCTTGTAAAAAGGCTCTTGCTTTGGAATCTTCCTCTGAACATTTCTTTTCTAATAATTGTTCTCTCTTTTCCAGTGTTGCAATGGTTTCATGAATATTGTTTATGGATTTGTTATGTGCTGGTTGTGTATCTTCTGATTTGGTATCCTTTTTGGTGGGTGTGCTACCTATCGGTTTGAAATAAATTTATTGTGCCGAAACGATGAGATGAACCGGATCCGATAAATTAAAATTCATATCCATTAATAATAATAATCATTCCACATAAATTAAATTGTATAAATATATAAAGGATCAGTATCAATAATTGATGTAGATGTTTCAATGTTCGGATTAATAATAACACATTCATCATCACGAAATGAATCGGAATTAAAAAATCTCTCTTCACCTTCACTTACCCCAAAGCCATGAAAATCCCCATACCATTTTTCTTAAACGAACTCAATAATTGAATTGTTGAGAGAGGTAAGATAATTTCGAATGATGATGCACTCGATGAATAGAACCGCTATAATCGAATTTTTTTCTTTTAAAAATAGAAAAGGGAAAGAGCTTGCGTTCGATTTGCCGAGTGACCTTTCAACTGCCCAACTGGTTTGTGGTGTTGGCAATCACAGGTTATAAGAGGAAATTTCATCACTAAAATCTAAATCTCCACATGCTTTCAATTGTTTCGTTTCAAAAAAATGAAATTAAAATCAATTTTGCTGGCGAGTCTTTTTCCTGCCATGACGCTGGGAATGTTTTGGGGAGTAGCGAGATTGAAAAATGCTGGTGACAATTGGATGGAAAAGAAGGCAAAGGATGATCCGTTATTTGCTGTACGTGTTGAAAATAATTTTCGGAAAGCGAATTTTGATGAATATTTGTTGGAATTTGTTGACGGATTCATAATTATTATCGAAATTTTCAATGTATTTATTTAAAATAATAATATTTTTATTATATTATTATTATATAACAAAATAATTTTAACTATGAATTTACGAACATGAACAACCGTGTTAATTAAATTTAAAAAAATTTTGTAGATATTTAAGGAAAATAAGGAACGATTGGACGATGGATTACCACCGCTTCAACCAGACGAGGTGCCACAGGATATTCGAAAAGTGTATCAAAATTATTTTGAAAAGGAGGTGCAAAGATACGAGCGAAATAAGTTTTCACAGGAAGAAGACTGAATAAGCATACTCAACGCTAACAGCAAACACGAAACTCTTAGCATCCCATAACACATTTGACCCCAACGTAGAGAAAGAGGTGACAACTTCATGTACACACAAGAATGACGATTATTCATTCCATGGCTACTTTACACAATTTAAATATAAAATTCTATTTCCAAACTTTAAGCATACCATCACGAGAAGCAGTCAACAACAGGGGTTGGAAATGACCTTTCGAAACTCCAGACACAACTTCAATATCAGTAATAGTGTCCAAGTGATGTGTAGCAATTGGTTGTGAGAAAGTACCACCCTTTCCTCTGTTACTTGTGGTGCTTGAGGTGAGAGACTGATCGGTTCGTTGGAGTGACATGACGTCCTCAGTAAAGACCGTACAATTATCTTCTTTCTTTGCACCATACACAAATGCTTGTTGAGACGCTCCACTGACAACATAACTCTGATCAATTTTGTTTACGTCCCAGAACCTTACAATACCGTCACTGCTGCCTGAATAAAAACATCCATCGTAGTCGTTCACATATAAGGCATTAATATCAAAGGTAGGCTCTTCTGTTGAAAATTGCTTTCTGTCCTTCATAATCTTTTTAATTTCTCCAATGGCAAATTTATCTGAAGAACCATATGGCTGCTCAATATTAGGAGTGGTGTATGGAGTTGATTGACTCTTCTTTCTAGTGTCAGAACATCTGAACCTGAATAAGGTTTGTTGTGTTTCCAAATTCCATAAATTAATATCATTGTTTTGAGATGCAATATATACAGAAGGAGACGAGAACGAGCTTGTCAAGACGCTATTCTTACAAATGCTTATTCTGTTAATAGCACTATCATTAATTCGCGTGTTGGAAACACTAATTTGATATCTCAAGTCCCACAATGTCAAAAATCCACGCTTCGTCGAGGAAATTACCCAAGGTTCGTTATCACCACAACAAATTTCAGAGATGGGTCCTTGCTCGAGAGCCTCTTTGGATTTCCATGAAAAGGCCTCTCTTGCAGCTCTTGGATCAATACCTACAACCATTCCGTTTTGATTTCCACAAACTAGTAAAGGTTGATTTCCAATGTTGAGAGGTCGTACTACATTAATAGAGGCCTCTTGAGTTTTTGATCCAGTAGAAGATTGCACAAATATTGCACCACTATCCGAAATGGTGATAGTATACATGGTGGTACCTAAATCCGCACTAAATACATGAATCCACCCCTTATCTGTACAAGCAGCAATGAGAGGAGAGGATACGTTGAGTATTGCCACCGAGTTCACTCGTCCTCCGCCTTGAATGATGGTGTATGTCATTTTAGAATTCATTGCAAAATCTCTTTCCGTGTTGGTGAGATCCCACAACCTTACAGTTCCATCGTTGCCACCTGTCACAAACCAATACAAGCTATCGTGAACGGAAATTTCATTGATTGATCCTTTGTGTTCTGTGGATTGACCGAACAAGTTACCATTTGGTCGCCATTTTCCAATAGTGGAGGCTTTTAAGAGTGGATTTGTAATGTTCTTTGGAAATTCGTCATTATCTTTGGTTTTGGATTTTGGTTTTCCTGACATGGAGAAGAATGTATTCCATTCATTGTTGTACTGCTTGGATTGCGAGGGTTTTGATGGAGCTTGGTTGTTTTGTGCAATACTCGATTGTAGGCTAATGTAGGGACTTTCGATGGGTGTGAAATGAGTAAAGAGAGGGAGATTCAATTGTACAACGCCACCACTATCATTACTGGATTGATTTTCACCATCATTGTTGTTTTCCCATGATTTTGATAGTATAGCTGTTGCCACTTGGGAGAGGTATGGTAAAATGACTTCTAATTTGTCAACCTCTTCATTTGTTGTCTGAGGCAACTTTGTGTAATTAAAGTGCGGAAGGGTTGACGTGAAGACGCGCTAAAGTCTTCCATGAGAGCCTTAATAGCTCGATCAAATGTATCTCGTACTATGGGTTGATTTACACTTTCAAGAAGTGAATATTCTGTAATGATCATAATGCTTTGAGCCAAATGTGGTTTCAAAATATCGAGTAAGAAACAACTAGTGTCAGCCATTCCCAGTTGCTTGCTGGCTGCAGAGAAAAAGGCGATTGCATTATATCGAATCCATGTGTTGGGATGATAGAGCAGATATGAAACCTTTTTAGCAATATCTACAATTGTAGATTTTTCGAACATGCCCAATTCACACAGTGCAACAAGTCCATTCAAGGCTTGATCTATAACAAATTCCTGAACGTCGTAAAGAGCTTGCATGATACAGGGTAAAATGAATTCCTTGAGCGAGGTTGGGCCTACAAAAATCGAAATGCCAACAATTTGTTCAAAGAATGCATGTCTGAGCCTCCATTGTCGTGAATTGAGAAAAGTGATAACCATTGGCAACACAAAATCGTTGGTTTTTCGTCTTCCGTAAAAAATACATAATGGTGTAATATTCTTCAAAAGGGATCGCTTCACAACTGTACATTGATCCATAGAGAGTTCTAAAACTCGTGATCCAATTTCATCTTGCAAAGAGTTCAGCTCACTATCGTATGTTCCCTTGATCATGACTTGATTATTAATATTTTGGTTAATGATTTGACTCATTTCCAAAAATCTTCTGGCTTGATAGGCAAGCAAGGGTAAATTTTCGGCAAAAGTCACTCTCACTAAATCCGACTTGTCAGTACAAATAATTTTTAAAGCAGGAAGAATGTAGTCGTTGAACAAGTTAGAATCGCTTGGAGGGAACGCTGTGATCTTGGTCAAAATATACGTAAGTGTGTCTATGGCTTTTGATTTAACAAGAGGTGCTTGATCGTTCAACAAAGCACAAGTGTATGGAATTAATCTCTCCAATTTTGTGTAATTGGAAGAAAAATCTGCGAGCTTTTTCATGAGATCAAGTCCTTGTACCCGAACGCTCACGCTCTGAGCATTTCGAACACTCGAACAAAGAAGAGTAGCAATAATTTCAATGCCTTCATGGGTGGTTTGTGATTTTCCCAGCTTTTTCCCGTTATTAAATTTTCTTCTTTCAGAGAGTTTTTCAATTTTGTTATTAGAGGAAGGTGCTTTTTCTTTGTTTTCTGCATCGTCTGAATTATGATTAAATTTCTTTGTATCTGATATGAGCTCAGGTAGAGAGTTTTTCTGTATATATCCAGTATATTCTGTTGCGTTCTGTGCGTTTAGCGTGTCAGAGCTTTTTTGGCCTGTTTTTATCATTGTAGATGATACGATTTGACTGCTAGGACTCTTACTAATTTCTGAATGTTCTGATAATTCGTCAATAATGCTGTTATACATTTCTGCAATTGTTTGAATTCTCTTGTCACAATTTTTATCCAGCATTTGAATCATAACTTTCTCATGGATGTATTTAAAATAAATAGGGAAAATGGTAGGTGTATATTTGGTTATGTATTCTTCGGCTGAGAGTCGCTTGTTTGGATCCAAATCGAGCATGTGAGTAATCATCTCTCTAACATCTTTATCTTCGACTCGTTCCATTAATTTCGAGAAGTGTTCAGTGTCTCCTTTACGATATGCAAGTAACTGAGAATAATCAAAGAGTGCTTCACCGTCAAGAAATAGTTGTGCAATGACACATCCAGCACTAAAAATGTCCATCTTTTCGGTGATTTCTTCTGTGTTGTTAGACGAGGTGTTATTACTATTCGATTCCGATGATGATTGATTGCTCCCCGAAGGTGGAGACAATGTATCTTCGTTAATGACCATGCTTTGGTCCAAACCGTTGTTATCAATCATGACAAATGCGTTTGCTAATGACTTGGTGCTTGCGAGTGGTGTTGCTGACGCGCTGGCTCCGATACCAGAAACTTGCGATGTTGGGCAAAAGCGTTCTGGAGCCAATAAACAAATTCTTCTTCCAGAGGTATCAAAATAATATGAAAAGAATGAAGGATCATCATCGGGAATTCGTGATGGTTTGAAAGGAGCCAAATCGGTCAGAAAGACCCAATCCCAAGCAGTCAAAATTACATTATCTGCTTTCAAATCGCCATGATAAAGACCAAGTTTATGAATCTGACTCAATCCCTGCAATATTTGAAAAGCAATCCAACGTTTTCCGATGGCACTGAAAAAAGGTCGAGTACTAATTCTATCTGCTAAATTGCTGTAACAATATTGCCGAACTAAATAGCCAGCCTTGTCGGTCTCAACCATTCGATTATAACTCAACACGTTGGGTTGATTTCGTAGACTCAATTTCTCATTCAATATTTTCAATTTGGCATGATGAGGTGCGAGAGCGAGAGGAGGATCATCCTCTCTCTTCAGGTATACCTTTACAACGACTGGCATACCCTCCTCCGTCCAACATTGTACACTTTTGAGTAATCGACCTCCTCCGAGTGGGTGATCCTGTACCAATCCTTCGGCCAAGTCTTGCAAGTGAAGCTCTTGAACGGAGCCACTCACTGCGAGTTGATTGCCCATTTTTTTGATTGTGCTGTTTTAATAAATCAGATTGATTCACAATTTCATACGTGATTTCATTTCTGACCATATGGTGGTGTCATGTCTTCTCATCACTCTCTTCTTACGTAAGATCGTAATAGGGAAGCTTGATTTCACAATTCCAAAATTGTCCGCCATCCACACAGTGTTTCATGAGCGGTAAATTGTACCAGAGTTACGCCTTAATAAAAATATTGGGCGCATGGCCATGCTTGGAAAAGAGCAGTTTTGATCCTCATACCTTGTCCTCAAAGATAACAGTTCAGATTCGTATTAATATTGCACCTCTTTAAATAATTATACTCTCTTGAACAAGTACTCATTTATGGTTGGATCATGGCAGAAAGACAACATCATCCTATGGAGGCCGAGCAAGCAGAGAAATCTCAAATCATCAATAACAACAATACTCATTCCGCGACATCATCGTTTAAGATGAAGCCTTCCACGACCTCAGCCATCCATCCAAAAGCTTCTGTTTACAAAAAAAGAGGCAACTTTAGCACCAATGCCATCGTACCTGTCAGTGATTCATGGGATGGTATGATTGATAATTCCATTCAATTAAAGGACGGCATTGGGAATGAAAAGCAACCACACTCCTTTTTGGAGGACAAAATTCAACAATTTTTCATATTCATTGCCTCCATGAAATTAGAACGATCCATGAATCCCTTGTTGTGTTTGAGTCTTCACTTGATGATGATTTATCAAACACTTTCGTTGGGAATTTCTATTGATTATGGATGGGGAGAATATGGAAGATATATTGTCCACGCTTTGGTTGCTCCGAGAACCTTTGGATTTCAATTTCTGCCATACTATGGATTTGTAGCATTATTTTCAATTATGTGTCTTGTTGAATGTATCGGAGGAGTAATCATTTTCATCACTTATCGATCGTTAATATATGGAAGCAAACATTGGAAGAAAATTCGAACGGCTGGAAGAAGCGTGTTTGCTACCATGACTTTTCTTGCCTTGCCAATGGTACGTGTTGAAATATTTGTTGTCTGATTGATGAAATTATTTCATCCTGTTACTGAAATTTTTGAAACAATCCAATTCATTCAATCTCTATCTGGATGACAAAACCTAAAGACATTTGCTTTGATGCAAGGTTTTTGGGATTGCGATTATTCAAAAACAGTTGAACTTCAGAAAGGTGTTCCAACATTTGTGCTCTCCAACTTCCCAACCGAAGCATGTTGGGGAACCATGAATGCTGTTTTTGCAATACTGTCCCTTGTGTTGGTTTTGATTCAAGTGTTGATCACAATGGGAACAGTTATGATTTTTTGCGACACATTTGTGAAATCTAAAGCAAAATTCTTATTGTTGGACCCATTTCTCATCTCTTATGTGATTGGATCCAATCAACTCTATTTGATCATCTCCATTGCAACACCTAAATTTGTGAGCTTTTTAAGACCCATATATTACGCATTGTTTTCTCTTGGATTCATTGTTCTATTGTATTGGAATTTACCGTTTGTAAGGAGAAGAGCCAACTCTGTATATGGCGGTGTTGGATTTGCAAGAGTGGGTATTGCTGTTGGCTCCTTGGTTGCTTCATTGGTAAATTCAAGAGATGCATGGGAAATTGGTCTTGGCATTGTGTTTGGCCCACTATTATTGGCCTTAGTTGGTTTTATTATTGGCTTTTTCGTGACTGATTTCTACACAAAACAAATTTTCAACAGAGGTTATGAGATTGTCAAGCTTGCACTCACAAATGACATACATTTCAATGATCGAGACTTGAAACCAGTGAGTGCGTTTCTTCAATTCTCAATTAAGGACACACAACAAAACAAACGATTGGTATTGGATTTTATTGAAGTAGCACAAAATTCAGATCGGCTAAACGCCCACATGCTGCTTCTTTTTGCTCTTTATCTGAAAGATGTTTCCCACACTCCTCATTATTTTGCCTCTCTACAACTGTTAAGAAGAGCAGGCAAAGAAATCTCAGCAAGCATATTTATGAGATATAACATTTTCATAAGAACGCGAGAATGTGAAAAAAGTTTATCGAACGGTCGTTTAAACAGTGCATCCGAAATTATTTTAGAGGGAGTTAAATTTAAAATGAAGAAGCTGAGATACTTGATTGTTCAATTTTGGAAGAACTTACTTGCATCCATGGACGTCAACGATTTAATTCAACACATTCAGTCTCTAAGTTCTGACTGCGACATTACCTTCAACAATCTGATGTTGGAAAATGAAGACGACCCACTTTTTCAAAAATTGTACACGGAGTATCAGGAAGAATTGAGTTTTACAATGGACACTGTTTTTGAACCAAAGGATGTTCAAAACGTAGTTAAGGAGAGCTCGTCTGATCATCATTTACTGGATGTTCCTTTCATGGACGACAATTTAGATTCAGCATCTCAAGCCGAAGAGGAAACAGTGGACAAGCAACAAGAAATTGTTTCAAACGCCATCAACAAAAGAGAGTCGAACCGTCCAATATTTTATTTTCTCGTATCATTTGGAATTGTGTCTGCTTTCTTTGTTGTAGTGTTAATGTCAGTCACATTTCCACTGTTAACATACTTTACAAATTTGGATTTACTATCAACCAGTGCATCACTACCATCGTTACCTTACTCGACCGTAGTTAATATTGAAAGTAGTAATATTTCAAAAACAGCTAACTTGATAACATACAACCAATCCCTCAAATTTGGAATAGAACAAATTGAAAATGTTGAATTACTATTTGATCGTGGAGTACCTGATCAAGAAATAACTCTCCTTTTTAATAGCAATGACAAGAAATTTGTTGTAAGTAGCATGATCAACAATTATCACAACTGACCATAAATACATTTAGTTCGACGAAAGTACTGAGCTAGTACAAAATAGTTCCAATTCGTGGCTTGTCAAAAAGTTGAAACAAGTCATTTATCCAAGAATTAATAGCTCATCATTACTTGCACCAACAAACAATTATTTTGAGTTTTTGAAAACGAATGCTGAATTTTTTACAAACTGTTTACTTGAGTTCTTTTCCAACAGTAATGAACTTCAAGCAACACACAATGAACAAGCTCAGATTTCATTTATCATTGTTGGAACTGTAATTATTTGCTCGTATTTTATATATGTTGCAGTTATAGCTTTCTTTGCATTCAAATTTATTCGGCAACGAAAACTCATAACACAACTATTCACACGAATTCCAAAAGAAGAGACCAAAAAGATTATATCTAACTTGGAAAAGCGTTCCACTTCCAAAATTGTTAGCACTGACAAACTTGTACCAGCTTCTTATAAGACTTTGTTTTTTGTAATTGCGTGCTTCTTAGTGACCTGTTGTGCATTGTCATTAATGATGGCTGACGGTATTAATAGCTTCAACTCTAACTTTGTTGGTTTGAAAAAGCTTCAGCTAGCTGCAAAAACAATGCTACTTTCTCAAACCTTGAGATATCAATTATGGAACAAGTTGAACGTAGTGACTAATTTCACACAAGCTTCTCATGACTCTCTGACCTCCACATTAGGAGAATTTGATAGTGTTTGGAATTCATTTCGTTATGGTTCTGCTTTAGATGCATATCACAGCTTGACAGGTTACTCTTCAAACATTAATAGTTTAATTTTAAACAGAAACAACATGAGTTGTAACGAATTCAGTTGCCTTTCATTAGATGACCAAGTTGCAAACTTTAGATCAAACATTTTACTGTACAAGGACCTGACTCAAAATCTCACCTCTACTAAGCTTCATACATTTTTGATGCAAGAAAGCTTTGAGATTATTGTAAGCTTCAATAACGTCACCCAATTATTGCGACAAACACTTGAATCTAGTCGCTCGTTGATGTCTATTATTGCTGTTGTGGTCTGCTGTCCATTATTATTTATTGCGTCCTTTTGGCTGTTCGTCACTGTTTCCACTTTGCAAGAAGAAAACTTTAGATTGAGAAAACTATTCAATTATGTACAGGTAGGTTTGAGTTCAAATCTGGCATATGTAATCACTGACATCATTTGACTTTGACTCCAGTGGGAAATAATCGATGCTGACGAAGAAATTAGAAATTACATTTTCTTTTATTTTTTATCCGCCGGAAATGGAAGAGCCAAATTAAAACAAAAGATATCGAAAGAGAGAGCAGTCCTTGAAGCAGCATTAACATGTGCAACCATTTGCAGTGCTGGTGGAACGATCGACATTTTCAACTCATCATCAGAAAAGTTGTTTGGTTATCGTGGAGATCAGATAATTGGCTTCCATTTAAGCAAGTTATTCGATAGAGAATCTATATCAAAACTTGAACCTATATTAGCAAAGGTAAGTACAAGAGCGATCCGTGTTTTATCATTATGATGTTGGTGTGATTAAATGGAATCGTTTCTACTTTTCAGATGGCTTTTAGTGCTGTCAGCTATGCAGAAACAATTGAACTCGTTGGTCAAAGGAAGAATAACAGCAAATTTCCTCTTGAGCTCAGAATCTCAGTAGGGGTTTTGGACGGAAGAAATATTATTGCTTGTTTTATGCGAGATATTACAGAGTACAAAAAACAAACAATGGAATTGGCAGAGGAAAAAAAGAAAAGGTATGTTAAGGTGTAAATCATTTTTGTACGTCCTAGAAACAATACGATCAATCTTGTGTCATTGTGACTTTTCATGCTTTCCTGGAAATTCAGCGAGTCATTGTTAATGAACATTATGCCAGAGAATATCGCTCAACGGCTGATAGCTGGAGAGACCTTTATTGCAGACAAGTATGAGGATGTTACCTGCTTTTTCAGTGATTTGTACGGATTGTTGGATTTAAACCTTTCTGCGTATGAACTCGTTCAAACCTTAAATTTAATCATTCACCAATTCGATGACTTGACCATTGCCTTAAATGTAGAGAAAATCAAGACCATTGGTTCAAAATATTTCTGTTGTGGAGGATTGAAGCCAGACACTTCGACAGATGTTCCTCATTTAGAACGAATGTTTGATTTTTCAGTTCAATTATTTGACGTGGTCGAATCATTCCGTCAGGAGAATGCTCTCAATATCGGATTGAAGGTTGGTATTCATACAGGACCCGTCGTTGCAGGTATTTGTGGATTGTTAAAATACGCATTCGATGTAAGTGGTTTAAGTAATTTGGATACCTTAATTTGTTTTTAATTATTCTTGCTCATTCAATTAATACGTTCAATAGATATGGGGAGACACCGTCAATATAGCATCACGGTATGTGATAATCATTTGATATTAAAATTATTAATCCACACTGTATATTAAACACTAAAGAATGGAAAGTACATGTCCATCCAATCACATTCAAGTCACCTCCACCTGTTATCACAAATTGAAAGACAAGTACAAGTTTCAAGAACAGAGCATTGAGGTCAAAGGAAAAGGGTTGATGCAAACCTATCTTTTCAAACCAGAGCGAGCTTCATCAGCAATTCCATCCATGTTAGTCACAAATGACCTCATGAGTTCACGAGAAAGTCTTAATACTTCTAAACGAAGTTTAAAAGCATTCTTAATATCTCATTCTTCGAGTAGAAATGCCATTCAAGACATACTCACCAGTAATGAAGAAGAAAATCAAGAGTAAGAAGAGTACAAACTCAATAACAACCAATACAGACCTTCTTCTTTTGGAAATATTGGATCACAAAAAAAATGTCTCAAAAACTGTCATCCTTCATCATTTCCAAGAAATTTCTCTTCGTTACCATTGGTGTGATACTTTTAATCTATTTTGTATCGTGGATGAATTTGAGAGCAAACAAAGCGTCTTCTTCTTCTACACATGGAACACTTGAAATAATTTCCGAGAATGAACTCTCGGAATCATCCACAACAACACCCCAACCACCGCCATCATCCAACAAGCCTCTTCTTCACAATGATGATACCAATGATTCATCAAATTACCAAACTCCTAAATTCATCTATGAAGAAAATTTGAAAGGCTCCTCCATTGAATCTTTTATTTCCGAATCAGCCTCATCATCACCCGTTTCATTCATTTATATTTATGCGCCGTGGTGTGGTCATTGTAAAGCCTTTGCTCCAACGTTCACATTATTGGTTGAGAAGATTAAAGAAAAATTTAAAGGAAGAGTCAAAGTAGGGAGAGTGAATGGACCCGATAATTATGAAAGTGCCATTGTCAAGTTGGGTGTGAGAGGATATCCTACTTTAGCCTTTTTTAGAAATGGTGAGATGAATACGAAATTGTTTTATGAAGGGAGTCGAAATGTGGAGGATATTATTAAATTTATTGAAGAAAAGATGTTGAAGTGATGAATTCGTATGATGTGAATGGAAGAGAGTAGTAATAATAATATTACGAGAATTCTCTCGTAAGAGGAGAACAAAAATTTTGTACTTTGATCTAAGCGATTTTTGAAATAACAATAATTTTCATATAATTTTTACAAATCATATTATAATTATCAAGAGTGGAAATGTAAATAATTTGAAGGTAGTGGCCAATTAATAATTTGATAATAGTTTTCTAGAAGACACGTGTTTTGATGGAATTGATTTCTCAATTAAGAAAAAAATTGCAGTTACATCACACTTGCGTCATGCCACCAACAACCGCTTCCGACAAAGAATCAACCAACGATCAACCAACCACTGTTCAAAAAGAAGAAAAGAAAGATACAATCGAATCAAGCCAAGATTTATTTAAACAATTCTTGGATGAGAAGGATTCTAAATGGATCAAAGAACAGCAAGAAGAAAAAACATATTCACTCTCACAAATCTTATCGGACTTGACACCTGAGGAACGGATTCGACATTTTGTGAAATTTGCTCTCTCACAAAACGAATTATATCATTCACAAATATCCAAATCCGATCGTGATGATCAATACAATGAATGGAAAACAGTGCATGTGAGTGACACCAATCTTCTGGAAAATTTACACCATAAAAATTCGAAAGTGGCACGTACATTGGGAGAGATTATTTTCAAAGAGGATAATCCTAATCTCATTTCATTGATGAACAAGTTGTCTGACAAACCTGTGATTTTTGTGTGGAAACACAAGACAATTCCATGGTTCAAATATGTTGATCAAGCAGAATATATTTGGAAAACTGCTGTCGATCGAGTTCAAAGAGCTCATGGTGAAAAGTTACTGGAAGATCGAGAGAGCATCTTGTTGGAATTTGCAATTCAAATGAGTTCAGGTCCATCAGATTGGGAAATTGAAATTTGTCAAGAATATGATGACAAGGAAGATGTTGATTTAAACGTAGAACAGTCCGTATACAAGTTTAGAAAGGACTCGGTGTTTCCAAATGGTTTGAATATTGACAGTGTTGGAGCGTTGATCTTTTAAAACACTTCTGTAAAATATTAATGAATGTTGTTTACCTTCCCCAAGTAAGAACGTAACAGGCTTCTGAAATCTTCCAAAACAAATGGCTTGTACACAACGTCATCAAAACCTTGTGACAATAGTGTTTCTTTTGGTTCCCAAGTGTTTGCTGTAATTGCAATAATTGGTATTCGTGGTAGCTCCTCTTTTTGATGATGACGATATTTGACCCAGTTACGAATCATTTCACACGCCTCCTTTCCACTGCATTGCATCCATGAATCGTCTTGATGTGGACAATGAGTCAAATACTTACCTCAAGATGGGCATGAAACAATCCAACAAGACCAAATGATACGACTTTTCTTTGAATTTTTCAAAACATTGCATTCCATCGTTGGAGGTATCGATGTCTTTAAATCCAATAATTTGTAACATTTTCACCAATACTTTTCGATTCACTGCATTGTCATCCGCCAATAATACTGAAAACTTGCTAAAATCAAACTCGTGTTCCTGAGAAAGAAGAGATTTCTTATCACGGATTTTGTCATGCGATTCGTTTCTTTTAACTCGCATTTACCACAAGAGACACAACCTTCCATATCGACGCTTTCATTGTCACTGTTCTCTTCAGAGGTCATCATGGTGTTAAATAGTTCAACCAACTCTGAAAATTTGATTGGCTTGGGAAGATACAGTGCATGTTGGAAATTTCTTTTTTCCCCTTTGAAAATGGTGGAAATAATCTTTGACTGTTCATTCTTTCCAAAACAGTTCGTTGCTTTTTCATATTCTCTTTCTGGTACAATGATCAGAGACAGAGATTTTCTATCAGAATAGGAATCATCACAGCTTTTCACTTGGTTTTGCATGGATTCACTAACACTCTCATAACAGGCAATACTTTTCACTCTCTTCATTAATGAAAGATAATCCTTAAGTACCTCTCGAAAGCACTCGTCATCGTCAATTATGGTGACATGATAGGCCATACTATTGTCAGACAACAAGAAACCACCAATACTTTTCTCGATGTTGGAATTGTCGCAAGTTTCTAAGGGAAGCGAAATGGTCATTTTTGTTCCAACTCCCACTTGACTTGAAACAACCTTAATGTGACCCTTCATTTTGTGGATTAACAATTTAGTGATACTGAGACCAAGTCCATTTCTATGGGTGTAAATTAATGTACTTCCTCCATCATTGAGTTTTCTTAAATTTTCTGACTGATGGAAGTATTGTTCAAAGGAGCTATTTTCAAATTCTTCGTTTTGATGTTCGAGAACACCATAAGGTTGAAACAGTTTGTGAATTTGATCCTGTGAGATTCCACATCCTGTATCGATGAATTCTAACAGAACTTGACAAGCTGAGCTATTTTCCACTCTGTTTTTTCTTAATTTGGTAAAATCTTCGTGTTTGTCGTCCTTTGCAAGCATGCAGTTCACTCTCACATAACCCTTTTTCGTGTATTTGATGGCATTGGAAATAATATTCATGATGATTTGACTCAATCGAACAGAATCTCCTTGAAATAGTTGAGGTACTCGGGAAACGTCATAAAAGAGATGTAAGGAAATGTTTTTCTCATGAGCCAGTTGTGAAAAAACTCCAATCAATGAATCCAACAGAACTTTCAAATTAAAAGGTTCATGTTTCAATTGGATTTTCCCCATTTCCAATGAACTCATTTGCAAAGAAGATGACAGTATATGTAATAACAAGGTGGCATTTTCCTTAATGTCTTCTATACTTTCCTGAATAGCTCCATTGCTTAAAAAACAATGTTTACAACAATGCTTTGCTGAATATTCTTCTCCATCAAAATGATGTTCCATCACTTGCAAACTTCCCATAATGCAATGCAATGGATTTCTCGCTTCATGACTCATATTGGCAATAAATTTGGTCTTTTCAACATTCTTGTATCGTTCCTGAGCTGCCTTAATGTTCTGTTGTAGAAATTCTCGATTCTTGAAAGCCAAAAAATGTGAGACCACATACGATCCAACCATCACGGTCAATTGCAAGCATAATATTTCAACCAATCGTCGATGAAAGAGCTTGATTTCCAATTCAGACATTTCCTCACCCCATATACCCGATAAATATGTACACAACACGAGCACACAATTGTAATGAGTCCATTCCAAGCACAAAATCCACCATGCACGACATCGCACGCTGAGGTTAACATTTTAAACGTTGAAAAGATGGAACTCGGAAACCAAGGTCCATAATACAATTGAGTCAAGAATTGATGAATAAAGATATCACTCATCATACGAGCCTCAATGGCGATTTTGGAAAGGATGGAAGAGTGGTGGTTGGGTTGTTTCTTTTTCTTGCAATAGTCTTCTAATTGATTCATCCAATAATGTAAACAGACTTCTCCCAAATAACAGGCGATAAATACGGAACATCCCTTCTCTTGGCAAAAAGTAAGCAAATGATGATGGGAACTAGGATGAGTAAAGACGCTTGGGCATATTTCCATACATCCTTTTCATATTCGGGTTGTTGTTGTTGAATCAATTCGTGGTGATTGGAATTCAAAGTACGAGTGGTTTCAATTGAAGGATGATCCATGGTGGTGTTGGATTCATCAAGCAGTGCACTATTTTGTTTTGAATTTGGACCTTTACAGCAGAACGTCTTTTTTAGAAAAAGTATCCTTCACAGTTCGCACCTTAATGCTGAATAAGGTTTTCCGAACCCGAAACATGTTGTTTAATGGTTTTGATGGTGAGGTTGTGGATGTCCATTTCCATACAGATAATGATTATTATTGGAAGGATGATGGAAATGATGACGTGAATAGTAATCCAAAAAGTTGGTAAACACTTGTTTCAAATAATTGACCTCGAAGGGTTTGTAAATGACATGATCGAAACCATTCGATTTGAGTACTTGTTCACTTTCAAAGGTATTGGCAGTGACTGCAATGATGGGAACACGTGTATGAGTTTGTTTTTCTAAATTTCGAATCATTTCACACGTTTCTCGTCCACTCAAAATGGGCATGAAACAATCCAACAAGACCAAATGATATGATTTTTGTTTGAATTTTTCAAAACATTCCATTCCATCATTCGAAGTGTCAATATCTTTGAATCCAATAATTTGTAACATTTTCACCAATACTTTTCGATTCACTGCATTGTCATCCGCTAGTATCACTGAAAATTTGCTTAAATCAATGGCTGCATTATTTGTTTCAACAAGAGAAGAGTCTTCTGAATGGTTATTACAAGAATTTGGTTCTGCATGGTTATGAGAAGGTGTCGATTGATCTTTCACTGGAACTGTTTCATCTCGTGGTGTAGCATTCGCAAAGGACATAAATTCAACCAATTCACTGAATCGAACTGGTTTTGCAAGGTACTTGATGTCGAAAAATTCTCGTTCTGCTCCTCGAAAAGTTGTCGGCACAAGGACTACGTTGTCATAGTTGTTAGGAATATCTTTAAGTACTTTGTAATGTTCTTCCGTACAAAAGATCATAGTTTTTAAAGATGGATTTGAGGATATTGGAGACATTTCTTCAAGAGATTCAAAAGTTTCTAATGTGACCAGGTTCTTAAATAATTCAAGATAATCTTTCAATACATTTCTAAAGCATTCATCAGGATCAATGATCTTGACACAAAATTTGATGTCATCTCCTTGTAGAATTTCTGAAATGGCATCTGACATGTCATTGGTAGTATTTTGTAATGGTAAAATGACAGTAACTGTAGTACCCTCATTGAGAACACTATTGACGTGTATTTTACCATTCATCTTGTCGATCAACAACTTGGTAATGCTTAATCCAAGACCATTTCTACTCGTATTGATGAGACTACTTCCTCCATCATTCAATTTCATATTTTCTGATTGTTTGAGGTATTGTTCAAACCCGAGAGAAATATTTTCATCATTTTTCTGTTCAACAATTCGATAAGGTTGGAACAAGTTGTCAATTTCTTGTGGAGCAATACCACAGCCAGTATCGATGACTTCCAGTTTGACAAATGTGAACGGTGAGGATACCGAGTTCGATAACATTTCTTTCACATTGAGTTGATTGTCCAACTTGGAATTATAATCTTTCAAGTCTTCAATAGTTGCCAAATTGCAATTCACTCTCACATAACCCTGTTTGGTGTACTTGACTGCATTGGAAATAATATTCATAATGACTTGACTCAATCGCACCGAGTCACCTTTGAAAAATTGAGGAACTTGTGCCACGTTGAAGAATGAATGAAGTGAAATATTCTTCTCATGAGCCAGCTGGGCAAACACACCAACGAGAGAGTCCTGTAAGAATTTCAAATTGAACACTTCGCTTTTCAGCTGGATCTTTCCCATTTCCAGAGAACTCATTTGGAGAGATGAAGAAAGAATATGAAGGAGCAAACTTGCATTTTCCTTAATATCCTCAATGATTTCACCAATAGCACTATGATTTACGAAACAATGTTTACATCCGCCACAACATGTTTCTCCTTCAAAATGATGATTCAAAATTTGCAAACTTCCCATAATGCAATGCAAAGGATTTCTCGCTTCATGACTCAAATTCGCAATAAATTTTGTTTTTTCACTATTTTTCACACGTGCTTGTGTGGCGTCGACTTGCTGTCGAGTATACTCGAGATTGGAAGAAATAAGAGCATTGGAGAATATATACGCACCCACTAGAACTCCATATTGAAGCACAAACACTTCAAACATTCGATAATAAAAGTCGGTTCTTTCAGCTTCTGTCATTTCATTCCTCTCCAGCAAGTAAGCACAGAATAATGAAACACATGAACACACGAGAACAAGTCCACCACACATGGCCATCAACGATAATCTGAAAAAGATGTGTCTCGAAAGGAGAAGAATCTTGAACGTCGAAACGAGATGGTATGGAAAATGTGGGCCATAATAAATCTGCACTGTGAACATGGTGACGACCATCAATGCTACTCGTACAACGTTTGAATAAATTAATCCTTTCAAAGTCGAAATATTGAGCGAATCTAGAAATGCCTGAAATGCCAATTCCAATATAGAAATGATTAAAAAAGTAGAGCTTCCTCGTTCTGTACTAAATGTCAACGCAAGGAGTTGAGGAACGACAGAAAGTGCCAAGAACAAGGACGAGTTGTCGTTTCTACGCTTCTTGAGCACATGATTCAAGAATTCCTTATCAATACATGGAGTAGAGTCTTCTTGAATGGTTGTATGCAACGGAGCAGTTGTGGTTGACAGTGGAGAAGTTGCTTTCGTTTTTCCTTCCTTCTTCTTCTTTGTATTTGATACTTTTGAAGAGTTTGATGATGGGAGTGTATGATCATGATGATGCTGTGGATGAACTGTCGTGGTTGGTGAAGGAGTGACAGTAGTATTATTACTATCGATTGACAAGTCATCATGCGTGTGTTGATGTCGTTGTTGATCGTCATATTCTTTGATCGTCACGTGATGATTGGGTTCGTCTCCTCCCTCGCAGCACGATGTAGATGTGGTTGGTGATGCTGACAGTGCTTTTTGAGATTTCATGGAATGACTGGATGGTGTAATCTGTTCTTCTTGTTTTTTGGTGTTGTTGGATGTGATTCTTTTACGAACAGCATGATGATACTGCCGGCGAAGAGATCCGTTTCCGCATGAATGGGCATGCAGGAAAAAAAAGTCAATTTAACCTCTCATCCACTCGCCATTCATGATTTTGAAAGTACGCATTACATAAATTTGTCAGATCGTTCAATGTCCTTAGCTCGAGTTTGGGGGCAGTGCGCCGAGTCCTTTCGGCACGCACCCGTTCAATATCCAAGGACCGGTTAAGGTAACCTAGAGTCTCAGCAACATGTGATCGCTATCACGCCTTGGAATTCGTTTTGTTGTGGTCTTCTGCCGAGTGTTCAAAGTGAAAGTGTTGGTGTTGCTTGAACAGTTTTGTATATATCTACAAATTGCTTTTTGTGATGTGCAGTATTAATGCTGTGTGTATTGTCCTTCCACTACAATTCGACATTGATACCATATCTCTCTGATAAACATTGTTTGCGCATCAGTTATTAAATGTGTCTCACCGCTTTACTATAATGTTTCCTATTTCTACTTTCGTTTCATTGAGGACTGACTGGCAGGGTGAGGAAGACCAAGATTATGATGGTGGTGATGATGATGGTGATGATGATGGTGTAAGGAGGAATTGTTTGTTGTAGCGAAACTAGTGGTACTACTAGCACTTGAACTAAAACGTTCTTGATTTTGAATCCATTGTCGATTAATCCGAATAATCATTGCTGGAGCTACATCTTGCCAGTCCTGATCTTCCTTAAAGTGTGAAATGATGCGTGACCAATGATTGGCTCCAAATGAAATAATCTTTGAAATCATTGGTTTTAAGGGTTGACTATTTCGATAAGGATTGGCCCATTTGAGAACGGATACAAAGTTATTAACGCACAAGTTGGTATCCAGTGAGGAGAGGCAGTAATCTTGAAGGTTTTTCATTTGGAATTTCCATGCAATTTCCATAATGGGTACCAATAATTGAGTGGGTAAGGAGGAATGATCCAACGAGTCATACATGTATTTGATAGCACATTCTAAAGCATCAATTCTAATGGCTTGCTCTTTTTCAATATTTTCAGAGTTGGTTGACTCAGACAAGTCCAATGTCATGGGGAAACCTTGTCGTGGTGAAGTGGCTTGTTGTTGTTCTTCTTTTTCAATTCGCTGAGCCAAGTACGGGCTCGCAGAACTAAGGATGGTTTTGTGAGCTTTGATTTTCTTCGTATGTGCCTTATCAAGAAAGAGAATCATGTCACCAAAGGGATCATTATAGAGGAGTTGTAAAGGATTACCAATGTCAAATCCAGCTCTGGATTGTTTTCTTCTTTCCTCATTCCATGTAATGGTATTGGATCGCTTATTCCACTCTGGTACTTGCTTTAGGAAAAGTTCAAATCTAATATCGTTAATAATTGCTTCAATTTCATCAGTTTTGTTCACTGAGTTTTCTAGCAACTTTCCGTTCAATTCATGGAGTATGGCATAGCATTTCGCTCTGCATACAGTCAAAACACCTTTATCCTTATTATTACATTGTTCCAATTTCATTTCAATAATTTCTAAAATATCTAAAATGTTGCTATATTTGAGTGTTTCCTCAAATCGATCATAGAGCTTCTTTCTCAATTGTACTACAGTCTCATCGACAGAATTATAATCATGAAGCCATCTCAACAGCTTAACAACAGCTCTACAATCCATCTCTCTAACAAAAGCAATTTCTGATCGATCATAACACGTGTTAATCATTCGTTGCATGTATAGCTGATCTATTGAATCAAGCTTGCCCATAAATTCTGAGTTTTTCAGCATGGATTCTAAGAAGGGTGATACTAAACGAACAAGAGGCATGAAGGCATACATGTTGGTTTGAAATACTCGGTCTCTTGGAGAATGATTTTGCTTCAATTGTTTGGCAATGGAAAATTTTGGTTTGCTATCGTCTCCCGTGTAGAGAATGGTCGAATAAGGCCCACTTGTGGCATTGATTGGAATGTTGGTGTCATTGATTATGGAGACCTTTGTGGGAGAGGTCACATATATCGCTTCTTCGTCATCTTGCAAGCCCAATTGGCCAAGCTCATTGCTTCCACATTGATAAACATCATATCGATGTGTCACAAAGGTGGTATGTTTGTAACCACAACGAATTCGATCTACATAGTCCAAACCAGCTTCCATGATCACCAATTTTGTGGGAGTGTAAATGTTTCTCATTAGTGTGGATTTTCGTTCTGCTGAGTGAAACGTCATTGGTAAGCCTAACTGTCCTTCATTGTTACATCCAAAAACATAGATGTCAAAGTTTTTGTTCATAACTACCGAATGGTAGAGGCCGCATTTGATTTTCTTCACATTTCCAAGTAAAGATTTGTTTCCAAGAGGCATTGGAGATTCTGGAATATCGATTTGACGCTTTGTGTCTTTGGTTTGGTCTATGGCTGCCTTTTCAACACTTTGTTTGCTTTGTACAGCAGTGGTGGTAGAAGTAGTATTATTAGTGGCCGAAACATTTTGGTTTTCTAATTCTGCAACATCACTATCTGTTTGACATACCAAAACCGGGCTATGCTTGAAATGAACTTGGGGTTTTGAAATACCGAGTTGACCAAATTGATTCGAACCTGTACTGTAAAGATCACCTGTCGTTGTAAGAAACAAGGTATGCTCAGCTCCACAAGCAGCTTTTCTAACCTCTACTTCGCTAAGTTCCTGAACTAGCTGAATGTATGGCTCATTTCTGGATCTGGTTCCGAGACCTAATTGTCCCATTTCATTCAATCTGATGTGGTTCATTCACAAAAAATTCAAATAATTTAACAAAAAATCACATCCTTAATAAGGTACGTACCCACAAGCATAAACGCGTCCATCTTCGGATATGAATATGGAGTGATTTCTTCCAACAGCGACTTTGGAAATGTCAGATAATTCAATTGTTGTTGAGGGTGTAGCGATTGAACTGCCAGTACTAAAACTGTCTACAGCATTGTGTGGCGCACGAGCAGCAGCAACAACTGCCGTAGCTGTGCCAGCTGGTGGAGGAGTGGTCACAGTCAAGGCAACAGGCTCAAAGAAAATGTTTGCATTGTTTTCAGGAGAAGTTGAAAGTTGTTTTCCTGGATGGTTGGAAATTCAACATGGTTCAATTCGTGTGAAGAGAAAGTGAGACTGACCATGCACATGATGATTTAAATGATACTTACCAATTTGTCCAGAAATGTTAGATCCTGTGCCATATACTCTTCCATCCTTCAACAAGAAAATGGTAAATTCAGCGCCACAATACACGTTTGCAATTGAACCATCTCCATACTCTGTGCTGGAAGCAGTGGCGTTTGATGATTTTAGTAGTTCGTCAGATTCATCTAACTGCACAGTAGAAGCAGTACTTGAGCCTGAAGTGTCATCTTGACTGAGTGAGCTACTTCTTGACAAACTCACTCCCATGTCATCAAAAGACGTGAGTCTTATTGGTGTTTTCACGTGATGTATATCTCTTGGAAGTCCAATCTGACCATTCGTGTTGGATCCAAGCACAAATGCTTGCTTTTTCTGTGTGAGAAAGATTGTGAAATCTTGTCCACATTTGATACGTTTGATTTTGTCGTCCTGAGTGAGAAAACAGTTGTTCACGTCTACTGAGGACGATTTTGTGGTGCCCAAAGTCTTTAAAGAAGAAACCCTCTTCACACCACACATCATTTCACAAAACGAATCTCTCTTTTCATTATCCATTGTTCCTAGTTGATAATGATCATTGCAACCAGTGACATAGACAGAGTTGGGTGAAAGTTTCAATCGTCGAGGAGTACTGAGTGCTGTTACTCCTTTCTCAATCAAAGGAGGAATTACAAGACTATCAACATTGAACAATATACTACCATCATTATTACTTCTGTTTGCTGCATGAGTTGCCGTTCCTTCCTCCACTTCGGAACACATTATGATATCCTTCGATGAAGAACGTTTGTGATGGCTGCCATGGCTATGACTTGTATGCAAGTGATGATCAACAGAAAGGTCCCGATTGATCTTTTGAGAGGAATGAGTCGCGTGCATGGGTGTTGTGGTCAACTGCTGTGTAGAATTATGGACTTGATTCGGAGTACTTGTCGATAGAGTTGTGTGGTTGATGTTGTTGCTGGCAAGCATGGTTCTCTCAAAATTTTTGTTCGAAATTTAAGCAAAATTGTTTCATGGACCAAATTTGGTGTTCATTAAATTCTCAATGAGTATGGCTGGGTGAGACATTTGTCGCAATTTGGTGAGTGGGTGATGAGAGCAATAAAAAATAACTTTTCTACAAATTTGAACAATTGTTCATTCACAAAATTTCAAAAGGGGAATTGGTTGATGATGAGAAAGTATTGTTGTGGTTGTTGAACGGTGATGACAGTATGGAAAAGTTGGAAAAGCACAAGTGAATGTAGCGATAGAAAAATTTCATGCTTCCATTCTTTGGAATGAGAGGTAGGAAATCATCTGGTGTGCAAGAACGGGCCAAAAGCTTCAAAATTCTGTCGAGAAGAGCATACAAAAATGTTGGTGCTGTAGAATGTGAGGCATCTACGCTGTCCACTAAGGTCGAAAGCTTCTCTTGTTCATACTCTTTCAAATGTGAAAAGATCAAATCTAAAACATCTTTCCAATCGCTTAACGAACTACAATGACTCTCAATAAATCCAAATAAAACATCAAGGGAATGATCTTGGTGTTTTTCTTGGCCCAGTATTATCAATAATCGTTCAATAGCTTGTTTGAATTGTTTAGAGCCCATCATGCAAAGCAGCTTTAAATTGTCAAATCCAATGAATTTTCCCTCATGGTCCTGAATGATTTCAATAAATTGAGAAAATATTTCCATTCTATTGGTAGACACGAATTGAACAAAATAACAAATTAATCCTTGAGCGTTTTGCAAAGTATGCACTAACAGGAATAATGGATCATTCTCTGTAATGGAAAACAATGTATTTTCAGATATCGAAATTTCGTCCAAAATATTAATAATTTCGGCATATTTCTCTGATAAGATATCTTTAGAGTCAGATAGTATATTCAGTTGTGTGTGATTTCTGTTAAATTCATAATTCACAAATTCTCGAAGCCAACCCAGA
Source organism: Naegleria lovaniensis (assembly GCF_003324165.1). Taxonomy (NCBI): domain Eukaryota; phylum Heterolobosea; class Eutetramitea; order Acrasida; family Naegleriidae; genus Naegleria; species Naegleria lovaniensis. The sequence continues at coordinate 383,407 of NW_025407845.1, forward strand.
TTTTCTCTAAATGGTATTAATGAATAATGAATGAATGAACAATATTGTCTCAATTCATTGAAATTATCCATATATGAGAACAATCGCTTGGTACTTGGCATGTGATCACATGTGACATCGTTAATTGGCGACTGGGCAGAAGAAGATGGAGAGTGTAACTCTAACACCTTCTGTTTGGTCGCATTGACTAAATCTTTGATATTTGTTTCCTTGAGAAGCGAGGTAATTTGTGTGAGCTCTTGTACAAATACGAGCATGAGTAGCAATGCAATTTCTTTGAGGGTGGAGTCATTGGAAGGGTCATTGGAAATTAAACATGTGGAAAGATAAATTTGTTGCATGAAGAGGGAAGTTAAGGGTGTCTCCACATTTTCTGAAAGTTGTAAATTTTCTCCTTTCAACAAATCCATAACTTGGTTGCTTCTCAAAGGGCATGAATTACTAGCTGTTAACCGAGTTATAGATTCAACAAGACACCAAGGAAAATGTTTTCTGAATACAAATGCCAACTTGGAATATTGTTCACTGGTTGTATTTGGTGCAAGTAAGGATGGATTTAAAACAACAAATTCAACGAGTACATGGCTTTCTACGGACTTGAAAATTGCAACAGCTTTTTCTTCGTTTCCAGTTTGAAGATGAAGTAGTGCGAGGACCATGGCGTCTTTAGGCATTATTTCAAACCATGAGAGTACTTGATCACCTTGTTGAGGATATGCGTCATTCTTTTCAATAGAGTGCTCTTCAAAGCGTGACAACGTCAGTTGTTGAGCTTTTACGTACTCCAAATTAATTTCCTCCAAAAGTGATAGAGCATGAGTCTTTGAATAAGGAAAACTGTTTGCCAATATGACGGTGGATAAAGTATGAGGAATTCTTTGTTTGTAAATAGTGAGAATTTGATTTCCCAAGTCTTCTGAAAGGCTATCTAACGACCAATGATTCTCCTTGTCAAACAAAATATGTTCCAAAAATAATAGCAACGATTCCTCTCTAACAGAAAGCTTTGTGAAAATATCTGCCATAGGTTTGTCGCTATTTGCATATGCATACGCAGCCAAGTCAGTATTTTCCATGGACACATAGGCATCTCCTTGAAGTCCAAAGGACCTTTTCAAAAGTGTCGTATAATTTTGCAGCTCAATTTTTGTCTTCAACAATGTGATGGCATCAACATCGGTAGACCTCTCCAATTTCTTCTCCTTAGTTAATAATTCAAAATATTTCGATTGTAAAAGACTGTGTGATTCTTTTAGGAGTTTCATGTAGCTTGGTTTGTCGCTTTTTTCAAACATCATAGCATGCTCGAGCATGTCTTCATAAATATCAGACAATTCTACTGCATTAAGCATGTAAATATTGTATGAAAACTCTTCTACTGATGGCAATGTAGAGGAGGAGCTATCTTCTCGTTTTTTCCTTGCGTTGAAAATGGGAAATAGTCGTCCACTTCTTGTGGCATCTTTGGAGGGAGACGCATTTCTATTCATCTTTTCAACGTTTCTAATATCTGATACAAGTACAGTCTTATCTGTTTGCTGATTGTAATAGGCTGCAATCGAGAAATTCTCGTTGCTACTTATCTTGGAGATGAGAACGACATGGTTATTGGTTGCTGAAACGCTCTTCAAGCCAATAAATGGATGAAACCGTAGCAAACATCCATTACTGCCTCCCAAGACGCTCCAAACTTCTAAGCCTACAGGTGTAATGGCATAAAGAAATAGAGAATTTACAGCACTCATTAGACATTCGTCAGTATATTGAAATTCACATAACAACGATTGAGGGCTTGACAAACTGTACACGTATCCACAGGTTGACGTGCTTATTATGCACTTCATTCCAGTATTTTGGTTGAAATCTTTCTTTTGAGAAATGTTTTGGAGAAAGTGAATTGATCGTGGACTCTCGTCGAGTGTAAAATGTTTGTGGAGAAGATTTATACAAATGTCACTATATTTGAGTCGTTCAATATTAATATTTGAATGTGTTTAAAATCCTGTCGATATGATAATTTTTTGTACTTACATATAATTATGATTCACAAATGCAGGATGATCAACTGTTGGTGTCTGTCCAAAAATATCATATGCAATATTGTTCGCAGAACTGTGATTACCCTTCTTCATAGTGGTCTTGTCACTGATACGAACGGGCTCACCATAACTCTGAGTTGCAGGAGAAGGCAATAAATCTTTGGTTCCCATGTCAAATCGTATTTGAATTTCATCAATGGATTCATGAAGCTGGCTAACGCCCCAATACATGGCCATTGCTTTGTTGAGAGGATTCAATGATTGGTGTCGTGTAATAATTCCTCCCTGTGATACTTGTGATTGTGGACTCTCATTTGTACCAACTATTTGCTCTTGAACGTGAGCTTGAATTCTCTTTTGAATTTCTGTGAGACGTGATGATTTCTTTTTTTGAGTATCGCTGTGGTCAGAGGCGTTGGGAGAGACACTTCCACATACATTTACTGCACCAACATGTTGTGCTAAAGTTGACTCTTCTCCGTTGGTGCCTCCATTGTTGAGATTAATATCATCATCTTGTGAGTTTTCTAAAAGGGTTTTTTCTAATTCAGTCTCTTTTTGTTTGAGTTCAATAACTCTAACATCTTTGTCTGTACCGTATCCAATAAACTGATTAAATACTGAAATACACTTCACGTGCCATGATGTATGTAATTTTAAAATGCAAATAGGAGTCTCAATATTATTGGTAAATTTCCACAGTGAAATAACATCTTTTGCACATGTCAATAATTGATTGCTGTAGGTACAAACAGAAATTAACAGCTCACTACTGAGAGTCATGCCTGATTTTGCTGCTTGAGATGTAGTAGCACTGTTGGCTTGTGTTGTGAGAGTAGTACTGGTGGTTGTGCTGTTGGTGGAGACAAAATTCTGAATCGGAAGTGAAAATGGATAAATGATGGTTTTTCGTTCCTTTTTATCGTATTCAAATCGATAAATTCTACAACATTGCTCTACAATTGTTTGTGTGTTTTGATTCGTGGTGGGCGTTGCAGTAGACGATGATTGAGAAAAAGATTTTAAAGCATTTGAAAAATCGCCTGATGATTTTGGTGATCCCAAAATATTATTATTACTACTAGAAGCATGACCACTTCCTCCTCGATGATGATGATGATGTCCTAATGGCGTTGTTGGTGTGGTTGGTTGTTGTGCTGTGCCTATCGTGGTCATTCTTCGTTCCACCGTGATGACTCTCCGAATGTCTGGCAAATAATGAATAGCATCCACTTCGGACCACAACGGCTGAAATTCATACATGCATTGAAATTCCTTTTGTGTGGTCTGAGTGGCATATCCTTTAATAATTCCACTGAAAGCCACCCAAAATAAGCCTTCACTGGCAGCACTGCAGAGAGGCTGACCCAACTCGCTTGGGCATAAAATATCTTGTGATTGAAAAACCCGAATATTGTGTGAATTCATTTTTTCAAGTGTGGTGATCAATAAAATCCACGGGTGGACAACTCGAGCGTATTTTTTCGTGAACACCTCAAGCTACGAGAAAACTTTTCGCTGGGAATTTTAATAACACAACGACCATAGGATGATTTTATGATGGTTTCAATCCATCAAAACCTACCAATACAATTGATTGTTTCTGACACATAAAGGAAACACCACATCACTATTGGTGCCTCAATATGTTGAATTGGCATTACAAGAGCCATGGTAGCTACTTCTTAAAAATTTGTCACGTCCATGGAGGACTGGAATTGTGACTGAGTTGAAGACAACCATTCCCCCTCATCACAATCACATGATCGACACCATCTCTCTCTCAAACAGTCATTACATACTTTCAAGCCACAATCCTTGCATGGAGTTAGTGATAAACAGGGCTTGTGGCATGAATTGCACAGCAATGTTGGCATGTTTGGATGGCAGATCTTACAAAGGCCATCATAGTAACACTTGCAACATGTTGAATTTTGACATTGAAGGCATTTAGAAACGGCATTGGTTAGTCTGTGACAACATTTGCAATGATAAACTATGAATATAGAACATCGTTGACATTCTCCATTGTAAGAGCATCGTTCACAAACAATATCAGAACAACAGGAACATAATATTAGTTCCGTGTAGTTGGAACAAACTTGGCACTGTCTCCGTTTGCAAATTTCTGAATTACACCCACAAGTTGCATCACATATTCTTCCAAGCTTGGCACACTTACAATTCAAACAATTTCCTTTTTTACATCTACATCCAACTTTCTTCTTTGCTTTGTGTTCATTATCATTACTGTCATTAATTTTCTCTCTTTTCCTTTTAAGTTGGTTGGTATTGAAGCACTCGATAGCTTTCAATGCATCGTCAAGATTACCATAAAACTTGATCAAAATATTAAGCAATCCAATAGCATCATAAAATGCACAATGTGAATTGTTGACATTTCCTAAATTAAAGTGTTCAATTAATACATCCTCAGCAAAAACTGGTTTAGATTTCCCTTTCTTTGTCATTTTCCGAGGAAGACAATTGTGTAAAGTCGATTCTGATTTCATTAATCGGAGAGAATCAACAAAGACAATATTGTCATGATTAAATTCAGAAAACTTTCCGAAAAATTCTTTGGCAAAAACTTTAAAATCCAAACGGTCTCCATTATGAGCTATTAAGTAGGTTTTTCCTTGAGAGTTATTGTTTAAAAATTGGATAATATCATTCACATGCCCTTCAATAGGCAATTTTGATCTTAAGATATTCAAGTTAAGTCCTGTAATTGATTGTGCTTGGTTAGAAATCACTTTTCCAGGATTAACTAAGCCATACAAAACAGCTCCAGCCAAAACGTCCACAAAACAATATTCCGTAATTTTTGGTGGATCATCATTCTTCCATAATCCAGTCGTTTCAAAATCAAAAAATACATATTTGTTTTGAGGTGAAGTTTTTGATATTTGAGTTGAATCTTCTGAAATAGAGTCAATGGTGGCGATATTTGATGTTGAAATATTTTCTGCTTGTGATTGCTTCTCGTTAGATGGAACAAATAATCCTTTTTCTGAATTAAATGTAATAACTGATTCTTTTGGTAATTCAGGTTCTGTTCGAATTCGAATTTGCTTAAAGGTATTGGTTACCAATTTGGTTGCTATTTCCTCAACAATACCCTCAACATGTTGGCCAAATTGGCGAGATTTGAGTGAAGTAATAATTGTGTTGTACAGTGTATCTTTGCATTGCTGAGGTGAATAATTGTGACATTGTAAGTGCTTAATGAATGATCGTTGTCGGACCATTATTTGATTACATTCAGGGCAGCTGAGAAAAATATTGTTCATAATAGTTCCATCATCCGCGACTGGTGCTTGTTTACATAAATACTCTCGTATCAGCATTACATTTTTCTGAGGAAGAAAATCTTGAGTGACATCGAGCACATATTCATACATCTCTTCAGAAATAGTTTGATCTTTCTCTAACAAAGTATCCTCATCGTCTTCTTGAAGAATGTGTTTCTTTACATAGTGTTTTCGATGTAATTCAGAATAGTCTAAGCGTACGTTACAATTTCCATAACACTTTGTGGTTGATTGTTGATTGACATTAATTGGAGAATTTTTTGCCAATTTCGTCTTCAAAGCAATCCATACGGCTCGATAGATCCCACAATAATCTCGAAAATTAGGGTATCGTATTTTTCCTCGAATTAAGGAAAAAAAATGTTCAACAATTAACGTCGAAATTCCACAAGCCTTAATTTGAATATGGTTTCCATATTTTTCAAAAAGAGAACGAAGTGAAGTCATAGTCATCACAATATGAGAATACAATTCGTCACTAATGATGTTAGGATTCGCATCTTTCCATTCCTTAAGTGTTATCAGTACAGATTCAATTAATTGTTTTTTCTCATTCCAGTTTGAACATCGTTCATCGTCAAAAATTTGATGTATTTGTTGCATTAACGTTAAATATTTTGCTAATGCACAACATCCTATTTGCTTGCTTTGTTCAATTCCACTAATAACATTAGAATCTATCAATGCAAAAACAGGTTCCATTTTCATAATGTCGACTGGGTAAATTATATTTTCCGATACCCAGTCTCGCAGTTGGGGTTCATTTCTAACCTTCAATAATGTATTCATAGAAAAACTCTCTTTTTCAATAATCAAATCATCCCCTTTCAATAAACGATTTCTCAACCGTTTGAGCAAATGAGACCAATCAAAAAGGTGAACATAATTTTCATTAGTATGAGAGGTTGCATATTGATAATTACCAGCTAATCCATCACTACAACCTCCAACCACCTCTAAAACATAATCTCCATAAGAAGTTCGTTTGAATTGATCTCTAATTTCTGTCATTTTCTTTGTAATAAATTCATAATGGTTTGATTTGTGACCACCAAAACAAATAGGAAAAGACATCTCACCGTCAAGAGTTGTTGCAAAAAACTGGCACACATGACTAGCAATATCGTCTGGTGTAATTTCTCTTTTTGCGTTATATATATCTTCAAAAGACTTTTCATTGCAATTTGTGAATCCAATTACTTTTCCAGTACTTTTCATCACACATAATCCTCCTCTAATCTCTATTTCATCATATGAAATTATGATCTTATTACTAATATTATTCAATGCCATGGCTTTAACAATATCTTTCAAATCACTGTCGACAAGGTTACCAAAAGACAAGTCTGGAAGATAGCTCTTAATTGTTGAAATAGATGGAAGTAATAGATTAAGCTTATCTAATGCGTTTTCAGATGTTATAGTTTCACCGAGAGAATTTCCTTTCAAAATATTCCACAAACGAGAACCACCATAAAATCGAAGTAATAAACACCAATGAATGATACACTCTTTGTATCGAAAACCGTTAACATTTTTCGACGAAACCAAATTTTGCAAAGTATTTTCTAATAATTGATAAAAGAACTGGGTTTCATGTAATTTTCCTTCCTCTAGCGCAATCGAGAGAAGTTCTACCAAATAATGTTTTTGATCTTTTTCTTCAATTAATTCTTCGAAATTCTTAATTGTAGTATCTCGTCGAGAGATTTTTGCCTTCAATGATTTGATGACATTTTTGTATTCTTGTGTTCTTGCAGCGAGGTGAGCTGTTTTGGTTTTCAATTGTTCGCTGATAATGGCGTAATTTTGTTTCATAGCATTCATAACATTTTTCACAAACTCCATATTTGTTGAGATTGCAATTATTGCAATCTACACTAAAAAAACAAAATTCGCCATGATGATTGAAGTTCACACTTCCGAAGCTGTGGCCATTGTGTGATATGATTCCCGATACTGTTAATAAATGGCTCACTTTTTCGAAATGAATACCATTACATAACATGTTACCCTTTTTACAGTTGCTACACCGCTTGTCGTCGGAGTGTTTACATTGGCCAAAGTTTTTAGGTACAATTGAAATGATGTCTTTGATTCCCTTTGGTTGCCGTTGAATTGCGAGAGTAATAGGTGATGATGTATCTATTGAATTGTTTTTAATATATTCAGTAATATATTTGTGGTGTGTGTTGCAAAGTAGAGGCTTCTTGTAATCCACTCCGAAAATTGTGATATTTTGTGGAGTACTTAATTTTGCATTGAGTGAACAGCAGCAACAGCGATTAGGCCTGCCCATTTTTCTTTTTGAAGAACTCAAAAATTTCTGCCTTGCTCCTGTGCTGTTTGATGCAAACTGAGTGTGTAAAATTCAACCAAAGCTCATTCAAATCGACAAGTTTTCTCGGTAAATCTAAATCTAAACATGTATGAACAATTAGTATTTTGCAAAAGTTGTAATCGATAATGATGAGAATTGTGTTTAAATTAACTCTGACGAATGCACACTTTTTTCAAAGGCTCGTTCTCACTTTTTACTTCATATTACTTCACCAACAAAGAGTATGTATAACTAGAACGCATAGAGAATCTACTCTCAAGAAATCAGATTTATTGAAGGCTTGTTTGTTGTGTTTAACTATCTCTGATAACAATTTTCGAAAATCGTCGGGGTTGAAAAATGAGGTGAAATACCTTGTCCGCTCGCGAAGAATCTTGTCTCGCATCTTGGTCATTTTTACTGAAGGAGTTGGCCACCCGTGATAAAATCTTTACAAAATTAAAAAGTCACACGCGTTAAAAATAATGAACAACAACAACACTTACTCGGAGAGCACACCATACTCCATCAATGATAACAATGATTTTTTGGTGTTTTAAAGTGCTCCGATCACATACTCATCTCTCACACGAGAGACGGAATTATCATCTTGACAGAATGATAATCACATAGTTATTATTATATAGATCTATGGCCCGAATGATGAATCATTTTAGTTGTCTCTTCAACTTACCAGTGTAATAAATGATGGTAATTATTTCTTGCTCCATTACCGTCACGAGGGATGTGGAAGTGACAATGATTGCAATGAAACCATTTGCTTCCAGAAAGGTCTTCCTTGATCATTGAACATTTTCCACACGTTTTCGATGTGTATTGTTCTGTGACAACATGTACCTTGCATCCACGCATTTCTGCCTTTTGCAAGAGTTTCATTCGAAAATCATAGTGTCTAAATCGCAACATTTCACAATATTGTAAACACAGGCTCCGTGATTTTCAAGCTACTTGAGCAACTGTAGATGCCTTCGGGTTTCGCCGTTTTTTAAGGTAAAAAAAGAGCACCACCCTGTTATGCGCACAATGAACCAATTCTTCCCATTTCAGCGACTGCGAAAAAGTCCATTCATCCGCCAACATATTTAATGCAAAATAAACACAAAAAAAAAGTGATTCAACCCTTTAACTTGTTGCAGAAACACGAGGTGTTTGAATTCATTCTGTAGTGTTCTTTTGGAGTGTTTCATCTTTCTCCTCAACAACACGAGCTCGTTTGGTTTCGTTCACGGGAGCACTGATTCGTGGCCATCAACCATCAACAGAACTTTAAAGAAAAAAAAACCGTTTCGGAAACGACCACCACCTCATTGATGAAATAACAACGAGATCATGGTGTTCACGAAAGGAGATCGTATTAAAATCAGAGTCGTGAGAGGACATTTCATTGCCAAGCTCGATGAATTACTAGTGGCTGCTGACACACCAGCCTCACCTCGAACCAATGTCAATAACAATGGCAATCATATGAACAACACTACAACTCTCAACTCCCATCATCCGTTGCAACATGAGAACATCTCTCATGTTGTATCGTCATCGGAAATGCCTCATGTTACCTCTCAACCACAGCTTCATCCTTCACCTTCTCTGGGTTGCTTGGAACGATTAGATCATAGGAAAACCTATGTCATGATACAACAAGCAGGAAGTAGCTCTCAAAAGGGAGAATGCACAAAAAAGAATACAATGAAACGAGTTAAAAGTCGTGGCACGTTTTTAATGAAAAACTTTGGTGAGGATTTGAATGAGAATGGAAATTCGTCGTTATTTCAAGGTGAGGAGCATGCTACAATGGTCGATCATGATTCAAATGTTTCAGCCTTGTCTGCAGCGAACAGTCAAGAAAATCTCGAAGATATTGAGGCCATGACAAGTGCAGTCTCTCATTCTCAAATTGAGGACGAACAAGAAGGTGACGCCTTTACAGAATTTCTCTATCAATGGAATCAAGATTTTGAATTTCCAGAAATTGAGTTGACCATGCATCAGGTCAGATTTTGGTTTACTCTCATGGAGGCCAGATCAATAAGGAAGGATGTAAGTTTTTATGATTTCCATCAATTATTGCCTAGAGCTGTACAATTTTACTTTTCGTTCACTCACAAATAGAAAAAACTTGCTGAAGGATCGTTATTAATCGATGGTGACGATTTGCAAGCGATCAATAATGACAAAACAGTGAAAGTGAATATGAGAACCATTTGTTCTTCGAAGAAGGGTAAAAATGGATTGTCGTCTGTCTCTTCAAGCCAATCCGATTTAGATGCTCATGACGATTCTGATGATGCCGAGCAGAACAATACCTCTCCAAACAGTAATAACAGTTCAAATCACAATAACGCAAGCTTTTCGTTACAGTCAGAGGAAGAAAAAATTGTTGGATATTTAGAAGTGCTTGTACGAATTGAAAGAGATGAGCATTTTGCTGCTGCTCGGTTTCTTGAAGAGTCTCATTGCCCTGAACGAATTGAGCTTTCTCAGTGGAATGCCACCAATAAGATTAATAGTCATGCTGTTTCTACAAGCTTGCCCAATGAGGTCAATACTCAGTCCGATGTTCATGAACATATTAAGGATTGGACTAAACATTCAGTGAGCCGAAACTTGGTAATTTATCTTCCACAACAATGGAAGCCAAAGGTAAGCATTTGCATTCTTAATTGAAATCATTTTGATATATTAATTTGTATGTACGAATAGAAAATGCAAACTGTAAATAAGAGTTCTCACACCCACTACGAAGCTGATTTCTGGTCGGATCGATGTTTAGGTGCCGATACAGAGCATGTTGAAATTTTGTCAATTGTATACCAGAAGGTCTGTTCGAAAACAGAGGAAGATTTTCAGTTAACACAGACTCTTTATGAAACTATGGTTCATCACAAGTTGTCATCAGAAGCAATGAATGGTGTAATAATTTTGGAAAAAAACCAAGATGTGACATCAAATTTTGGAGTTGCTTTTGATTCCGTTTCCCGATATCATTATTCCTTCACCAAGAGAATTGGATTTGCTCAAGTGGATCATGTATTATACATTTTCAAGCCAAAAGGACTCAACGTGATGTTGTGTGCCACTTTAGAGACATCTTTTGGTCTTGGACAAGCTGAACATGATCTTTTGCAATATGCAGCTCAATCTGCCATCATTATTTATCAATAAGCTCGTTTTGCACATTAACATACAGCATTCTCCAATTCTTTTTCAAACTCTTTCCAATGAATTAAATCATTAATTTATTATTTCATAATGAAAGCATTAAGGGCAACCATGGTTATAAAATGGTCAAGAAAAAAATGCAACCACTTCACACTTCTTCGGAGATGTTGATGCAACATGTTTTTGAATCTTTATCCGGAGTAGGATTATTGGCAATAGTCATCATGGTGTTGGGCGGAGTGTATTTGTATTTCTTTTACTTTGATTCTTCTCGTAAACATGATGACAACCAAAACCATAACATCAGCGCGGAACAGATAATTGAAGATCATCATGATGATGAAGATGAATTGGCATGGTTTCCAACGAATGAACATCAATTATGTACCGACTTGTCTACATTGTCTGTGTCATCGGATGATCCATGTTCATCCATTCCTATTTCAGATCCATCATCCAAAGAAACAAAATTACATCCTTTAATAGATACAATTCACGTACATGATGAAGCAACCATCGGAATTAATCGTCCTGTAGCAAGTGATACTTTGGAGGCTGCTCATTCATTAAATCATGAACCAATGCTTGAATCCAATCATTTACTTAACAACATCTCGATGGATTCACCAAAAACAAAAATCAATCAACAAGAGCCTAATGTAGCGCATGGTAATTCTTCCTCAACAACCCAACATGATCATTTACTCTCAAAACATTCATTCTTGATGGTCTGCTCGAAATGTAATTATTTATTTGCAACCTTTTTACCTCCGTCAAGATTACCCGAACAAGAACACATGGAATTTCCTGAACGATTTACAAATCATCCATTCACATTCGGAGTATTGAAATTAGATAATGACAATAGAAGAAGAAATGTTGCATTCATGCCACGATTTCATCAAGAATATAGAATGAAGGACGAGCAAGAAGATGACAAAAGACAAGAAGAGGAAAAAACTCTCATTCCAACATTATGTTTTATGGAAAATTCCCCTCTCGAACAAGAATTTATTTGTAAAAAAATTGAAGAATCTGAACTATCTCAAATGAAAGATGTCTCCAAACGAGAACGTGATGCTGGAAAATTATTGCGATTATATTGTAAAAATTGTAATACCAAAGTTGGATCCTGCCTCAAAGAGCCCCTTAAGATCCAAGTAGCTCCTGGTTTGTCTCTTCCATTTAACACATTTATGGATCAACAAGATTGCTCCATTGTTGAGAAGTGTCACTGTGAACAACAAATGGATGATAGCAAATATATTGATTCGAATAATATTGTCATTACTGATGAAGAAGACAGGAAAACATTTCGTAAAACAACTTTAGGAGAGTGGAAATACAGCTCACTGGCAAGCATGTTGTTTGAAATGCCTGAATCTAGAAAGGACTTGAAACCACAAAAACGAAATTTCATGCAAAACAAATTTCATCACAAATCATTGCACAACAAGAAATTCCCTCCTCACGACAATTCCAAATACCCTAGGGCCAATACTAATATTACTAATGTTCAAACACAAAGAAAGAAAGGAAATAACAACCATAGACAACAACCATCTGCTGCAACATCAGCTTCAGAGCCAACGAAGAAAAAGAAAGGACAGAAACGGAAAAAACATCCCAAAACAGATGGTTCCTCTAGTGTTCAAAATGCAAAACTCAACAAACAATGAATTGACTTTTCGAAATGAGCATAATGAGTTCTTTGCAATGAGAAGTGAAGACATTACTGCTTTACACAAAACATACAATCAAATATTTTATCTAGATAGTGTACAACTACATTCAGAATTCCTAAATCACAAATTCCTTCAAGAGTAATGCAGCCCTTATGGTACTAAGTGTGAAATAATCCTCACTGAACGACTTTTGAATGCATGACAGGTAATCACAAGCTCCTTTTGAAATAATCATCTCATTGCTCACCGTGAGCATTAGTTTTGGAATAACAGCTTCAAAATCTTCCAAACTTTTCATTCTGATCTGGGATGAGTTGGTGAGTGTAGGAACCTTTAGTAAATTATAATGGCTTGGTATTTGCCATTCTAGGTTGTAAATGTGATTTCTAAAATTCGTGAAAGTAAAATTATGCTTCCATTTAAAATTTACAGAAAGAGATTCTAATAAATCGTCAATAAAATGCATATAACTTAGGTCTGGATTTTTCTTTCCAGTGTTCCATCGAATGATGGTATTAGCGACAGCGTTCATGGCAGAGCCATCAGAATTATTGATAGTTGCTACCACAGGAATGCTTTGTATGTTGGAAAAGAGCTCCGATGAAGCATAAATTAATTTTGGAATGATAATGCTAGAGGAAGGCAAGAACTCCAATATCCAAAAACCCACCACTGCAAATATCACAAACTCGTTGGATTGAATAAAAGCATCTCTGAAATGCAAACTATTTCTGTTAGAAAAAATTGGGGACACCATTTGCGCAACTTCATGTTTGGCATAAAAGGCATTCTTTAAAATTCTTGGTAAAATGAGAAATCGAATTGGTAATTCTGTACGATCCATAATGTGAAAAGGATTCAAAAAGTCTCTCTGATAATTAATAATTGAGGATGAAACTTCATTATTTCCCAATCCAATATCTCCCATATTACTTGTAATATTTTCATTGAAGTCCTCAGAATTTGTCAGATAGCCCATCGAATAATTATTGGAATAGCTCACATCTCCATCTTCAGTCATTTGCATTCCCCAATTGGCGCTATCAAAACTACTTTGTTGATGAGAATTGTGCATAATTGGAGATTTTGTATAGGAAGAGGAAGGTGTGGAAACTAAATTTTGAGAATGTGAGCCACCAATTGGTGATTTTCCATAGTTTTTTTCGTCCTCTTCATTCAAAAACAGCTCCTCAATTTTCGATTGCATCTCCAAATAGAATGAAATGTCATTTCCGCTTGAGAAAATTGTCTCTCGTAATGTCACTTCATCTGAAAGAACAATTGAAAAGTAGGACAAAAAATAATCTGGAACATTTTTCATGGAAGGAAAGGTTTGTCGTAATTTCTCATGTACCACTCGTTGCTGTGGTGTGAACATGGTAGTCAACGACTGTCCGTTTGTGTCACCGGCACTGCTACCATTCAAAGAACTATGTGTGTCATAACCTGTATTACTGAACGCGCTTGAAGAAATAAAATTTGAGTCTCTATTCGATGGTGATGATGTCGTCGACATGATTCCGCCATTATTGCTAATCGGTGACAGGGAATAATTATTCAGTATTGGGCTAGCAGGAGCGGAAGAAGCCAATGTATAATTGTACAATAAATAATTATGGTTTTGGTAAGAGTGAGGAGAGGATGATGTATTCATAATCAACGATAACGGTGGTGGTTGACTCGTGGTCTTTCGATGATGTCCATGATATGGCAATACACCCACCGATTGGCTCGAGGTGGTAGCTACTGGTGATTGGGTATTTCCGCTCGGCTCTTCTACAATCACCCTCGGATTATTTAATAATGTTGTTCCATTCTTCTCTTGGTTGGAGGGTGTTGATGGTGTTGTTGTCGTTGATGGTTGTTTGTTATTATTATTCTTTCGATACGTATTGGTACTATTACTTCGTTTCCGTAATTTGAGAAAATCTGCAGCATTTCTACTGGATAAATTCTCAGTTCCGCCATTGGATTCAGAAATCATTCTAAATCTATTGCGATAGTGAGAAGAAGAAGAAGGTGATGATGTAGAACTTGTATTGTTGTTGTTGGCCGTATCATGATGATGAGTATTCCGAGAAGAAGAAGAGAAACGGTTAGCAAAATGATTGCCCATATTTTTTAAAAAGGATGATGATGGCAAGAACGTTGTTACCAGTCGGGTATGAAATAGATACTAAAAAAGTCAGTTAATGATGATGAGTGCCAATGTTGCTGCTTGCTATTTACAGAATTCAACCAAGTTGATCATCAGACACGGAAACACAGCACAAGGTGTTTCCGAGATGCCAAATTTATCTTTTTGAAATTTAGGTTCAACCACGCAACAAGAAACCACGTTTACAATAATTTTTTGAAAGATTTCAAAGATAAATCAGTCCTTTTAAAGACATCAATTCCTTTCATCATCAATACGGACCTTGTACGACTCTGCTCACGTATTCTAGCCTACACAACAGAAGGTCAAGCTTTAATAAATTCTTGCAAGCGAAAGTTCAGTAAAGTTTTTGAAAATTTGTGGTGAGCCGTTCAAAACTTTCATTGCATGAGATTGATTCGCTGTCAGGTTTTACAAGGTTACGTGTTTTCAATCGTTATCCAATGCGAAACCAAGTTTCCGTCCTTTAAAATCACACACGCCAGCGTAGACTCATCGGCCGAAACTCCAAAAAAAACAATTCAAAACCTTGGCTGGCACACAAACAGCTCATTTCAAACAAAAGATCTTTCTCCAAACTCACCTCTCCACAAGCACCATGAATTTCAATATGGGTTTTAACGGACAACCTCCTCACCAACAACCACCCCAAATGAATGTGAATATGGGATTCGGAATGCAACCACCTATGCAACCTGGTGTTGGTATGAGCGTTGGTTTTGATTCCAATGGAATGGGTATGGGTGTTAATATGAATATGGGAATGCCCATGATGGGAATGAATGTTGGAATGAATGTACCTCCACCTCAACAACAACCACAAATGTATATGAACACCACTTCCTATCAACCACCTCAACAACATGTGAGCTTTACTACCACCACTACAACCACTTCGGGATCATCCAACTTGGGTAAGCAAATCCTTGCTGCTGTGCAAGGAGCTTCCTTTGATAGCGATAAGGTTAAGGCTGTTCAAACCTATTCATCCTCTCAATTCGGACCTGTATTCGCTCACGAAATTGTATCCATTTTGCAAGCCTTTGGATTTGACAATGATAAGATTAAGGCTTTGACTCAACTGAAATCGACCAATAATGTGGCAACCATGACTTGCTCCGATGCTGCTAATATTCTCTCATGCTTTGGATTTGATAATGATAAGATGAAGGCTCTCGAGTTGATTGCTAGTCACATCTATGATCGTATGCAAAATGCTGAAACTGTGGTGAGCAAGTTTGGTTTCTCGAACGATCAAAACAAAGCCAGACAAGTGTTGATGAAGTAAATATATTTCATTGGACGCGGAAGACACAGCATTGTATTATTAAAATTATTACTTCAGTTACAAATGATCAAGCATCTCTGCAGTGTGTTCATCTTATCTCAGGCTAAAACCTTTCGTAATTGCCATGTAAACCCATCCATTGGGATCAATTAACATTTATTAAGGTACAATCTTGGTCTACTTGATCCAAGATGAGATCATAATTGTTGTTGTTGGCTACTGGAATGGTCAAGGTGTTTCAGTAACAGCTGTTGAAATTGTTCCAAAATCACTGGTTTGTAAACGACATCATCAAAACCTTGTGAAAGCAAAGTGTCCCTCGGTTCCCATGTATTGGCAGTAATGGCAATAATGGGTACGCGTCTCTTGACTTGAGTTTGTTTTTCTAAATTTCGAATCATTTCACATGCTTCTCGTCCACTCAAAATGGGCATGAAACAATCCAACAAGACCAAATGATATGATTTTTGTTTGAATTTTTCAAAACATTCCATTCCATCATTCGAAGTGTCAATATCTTTGAATCCAATAATTTGTAACATTTTCACCAATACTTTTCGATTCACTGCATTGTCATCCGCAATGAGTACTGAATTTGATCCAAAATCAAAGGGAATATTTTTCATGCTATTCTGAGTTGATGGTTCATGCATCCTTATGGTTGAGGTACTGAGATTTAAATCTTGGGATGAGACTTGTGTTTTGGCAGTTCTGCTCTCATTCCATACCTCATCATCATGATGGTCACGTGATGGTGTTGCAACATAGCCATCACACAAGGATAGTTTTGCAGAATTCTCCTTCAACAAAATTTTGTCATTCGACAAGACGTCCACAAGCTCTGGAAATTTAACAGGTTTGGTCAGATACTTTAAATTGGAATAAGATCTTTGAGAGCCTTTGAAAATGGTTGGAATGGTAACGATAGTATGATCTTTGTTAGACATGCTTGACAATATTTGTGTCGCACGAGAATAGTCACTTTCTGAAACGAAAATGACCTTCACCGAGCTGGTATCAAGTAATGATTGTGTTGCAAGAGACTCGACAGAGGAAATGCAATCAATTTTTCGAACCTTATGGAAGAGTTTCAAATAACTTTGTAACACATTTTGAAAACATTCATCGTCGTCAATAACTAATACGTGCATGTCTTTGACATCGTCTCCTCGTAAAATTTCGGAAATGACTTCTGAACTGTCGTTGAGAGTATTTTCGAGTGGCAATAGAATGGTGACTGTTGTTCCAACATTGAGTGCACTGCTCACTTTGATTTGGCCATGCATTTTGTTGACAAGTAATTTGGTAATACTTAAACCAAGCCCATTTCTATTCGTATGAATCAAACTGCTACCACCGTCACTTAACTTGTTCATATTCTCTGAATGGTTGAAATAATTTTCAAATCCGAGAGAGTAATCTTCGTTTTGTTTCTGATCATCAATGATGTGATAGGGTTGAAACAGTTGTTGAATTTGCTCTTGGGAATACCACAACCAGTGTCAATAAATTCAAGTTTCACAAATGTCTTCTTTTGCGTCGTGTTTTCATGATTGGATTCTTTCAATAATTCATGATCAAAACTTTTCAAATCTTCATCATTGGCCAAGTCACAATTCACTCTCACATAACCCTTTTTCGTGTATTTGATGGCATTGGAAATAATATTCATGATGATTTGACTCAATCGAACAGAGTCACCCTTCAATAATTGTGGAACTTTGGAGACATTGAAAAAACTATGCAATGAAATGTGTTTCTCATGAGCCAATTGTGAAAAAACTCCAATCAATGAATCCAAAAGAACTTTCAAATTAAACGGTTCATGTTTCAATTTGATTTTTCCCATTTCCAATGAACTCATTTGCAAAGAAGATGATAGAATGTGCAATAACAAGGTTGCATTTTCCTTAATATCTTCCATAACTTCTTGAATGGCGCTATTGGTCAAAAAACAATGTTTACACCCATCCACACATTTCTCTCCCTCAAAATGGTGATTCAACACTTGTAAACTTCCCATAATGCAATGCAATGGATTTCTCGCTTCATGACTCAAATTCGCAATAAATTTTGTTTTTTCACTATTTTTCATTCGTTCTCGTGTCACTTCCTCTTGTTTTTGGCAACTTTCGAGCATTGTGCTTGACATGAAACTAGAAAATAAATACGCTCCAACGATCATTGAGTATTGCAAAATGAATACTTCCACAATTCTCTGGTAAAATGCATGTATTTGGTCTTCACTCATCTTGTCACGTTCTTGCGTGAACGCCACATACATCCCAACCAAATTGGAAGCTAATAGTACAATCGTATTTACACAAAAAATCTTTAAATTATAATAAAACACATTCGCTGATATTAAAATCTTGTATGTATGAAATACATGCAATGGAACCGAGTGTCCATAATAAAGTTGCAATGTCCACTGCAACAATATAATCACTACTAATCGACATGAATTATGCTGTACAAAACTCGTCACCGATTTGACATGATTTCGCATGTAAGCATTCAACATGAAATGAAACGCAACCTCTCCCAGAGAGCACACAAAAAACAAGAGTGGGCCTCGATCCCAACAAAAGGTCACTCCAAAGAGAAGTGGAAGGAAGGATAATTTAGAGCCTATTTGAGCTTGTCGTTTTTGGTTATGTAAGAGTTGTTGTAGCAAAGCATCAGATCCCATCGTGGTTGTGAGGTCAGATGGAGAGGAGCATGCTAATGAACCACTAGTTTCCTCTTGATGATGGAATGATGAAGACGACGGCGATGATGATGATGAAGGCGGTCGTGGGATGGATGTATTTAATGATGATGGTGGTTGTTGTATCATGTCATTGGATGAAGCGACAATTTCTTTGCTGCTGTTCATGAGTGATGTGTTGTTATGATGATGATGATGGTTGTTGTTGTTATTGTTGCAATTATTGTTTTTCTTCCGACCACCAAAAGAAGTCATTGGAGTACTATTCTCTCGGGTGATGATGTTCCCTCCGGTCGGTGAATTCAAACGTTGTTGTTCAAGTATTTTTCTTGTGTGTCGTCGTCGGGTTGTGTTGTAGTACAAATAGTAGTAGCAAGCAGCGGAATTTGTTAAATTGGTGTTTCAGAATAGTAAGAACTGCTGCTCTTTCCAAATGAAACGCCACGGCTGTCAAAAACTCAATGACAAGTTCAGGGACGAAGGCAATTCTAGAAGGTATTTGTTTTTTCTAGGTGCGTTAGTAGTGGTGTGGTGGTGTGTTTAAACACAGAGAGATAATTGACCGGAATGGCTTAATCATTGAAGAGTCAGTGGGAAGATGGATCAAAAAACAAAATGGTTGAAACGATCGGTGACGAAATGAATTGTTGATTCAACCATGTTGTGTTTTTAGATTCATTCACATAATCCATAATCTACAAAGCTTATTGGATTTTGGTATAGAATGCCGGCGACCGATTTGCATGTGTTCCAAAAACGTATTTTGCCGACGTCAATTCGTTTTTAGGATGAACGTATGGAGTGGAAGAATCATTACTCCACACACTACTTGTTGTGCAATGGTGTTTTGATTTCATTCATTGCATTCACGCCAACACACGTGTACGGTATCCAGCACGCATCAAAATAGTTGGAGGTAATAGTAGTTGATACCTTTAAGGGATTATTCGAATTTCATCATTGTTGAATGGTCCCAGATCGTTCGTTGGCTTCAGGTTTCTTGGCAACAGCATTGCTCAATGAATGTCGAATGACAAACCACAAGCTTAATGAAATGCATGCAATGTTAATCACAATAATAAAGATGGCAACCAGCCAATACGGTATCACACCACGGAAGAGCACTTCCACAGATCCAGTATCAGACTTTCCATTCATCTTTGAGAATAAATACATTAAATTTTCATACATGGAGATGGCCATTTGCACGCCAATGAACTGCAACGAGAAGGTCACAAATGGTTTTGGTGCTTTGATTGCAATTCCGTATAACACAAGAGACACTATTGGTAGAAAGATCATCCCAAATATTGATTTTCGAATAAACAGAATCGTGACGAGTAAGACAATCGTGGCAATTGTGGAAATTAACACTCTAGAAAATAATTCATGTTTCACAAATGCAACACTTAAACAAATGATGAGACATCCAAAAAATGTTGGTCCAAGTGGTCCATTCACACTTATTAAGGCGTTGCAAAACATGCTTTGTGACATATCTTGATAGACCGTTAATCCACTTCCATTACTTTCAATTTTGATAAACTCAATCGTGTTGCCACAAACTAGAGCAGTAGTGGCATGTCCCAATTCATGCCAAAACGTTCCAAATATTGTAAATGGATAAATAATATAATTTCCAACATCGGAAGGTAATTGCCAAAGTAAAATCGTTAAAATTGAAACCATGATGAGCCATGTAATCGAATGACTGAATAATGAAGATATGAACGATTGAATGGTTCGGGTTGAGGATTGAGTGAAGGATGAGGATGATGTATTCCTATGATTGCTGTTGGGTTCATCTCCTTTCAATGGAGTAAAAATTGAGAATGAGCTTTCATAGAACTCTAAATTACTTTGTTCTTCATCCATAGAGGCCAACGAATTGAGTTGTTGATTTTCCAAATCAGCTTGGTCCCTATCATCAATTTCCTAATTGGTAAATATTAGACAATAATAATAATAAGGAATAATTTAAATTTCAATTCCAATGTTGGCATTTACCCACGAAATATGTTATCCAATAATATATGTATAATAATCAATGACAAGCATTACCAATCGTTCCGAGTCCGTTCAACGCACGGATGGAATCAAAATTTAAATTCAACACCCATTTGTTTTTAAATGCCGTTATTTTCATCATCTGATTGACTCCTACCTTTTCCATCATATTATTCTCCAAATCATGATGATGGTTCATGTTTTCCATTTTTTTAAAACTTCTGAATTTTAATGATTTCGAAATCGTGATGAATATAGATGAATATAAAAAATTGCAATAATTGATAATCCTCTTTCTTGAGAAGTCTATTAAAAATACAAGTAAATGTCAATTGTTAATTCTTCTGCCAAACGTCAATGAATTTTTCGAAAAGAAAAAAAATTCCTGAACATGAACAAGCAACCTTCTCATTACAAAATTTGTATCATTGGTGGTGGTGTGGCCGGATTGACTGCTGCCAATACTCTCGCCGAAAATGGTCAAAATGATTTTATTATTTTAGAAGCAAGTGAAAGAATTGGAGGAAGAGTTTGTTCTGATAAAGAACGAGGAATTGAACTCGGAGGTAGGTTTACATTTTAATATGTTCTATTTGATGCCATGATTTTATGATTCAATCATTGAAAATATTTCTTTCAATTTGTAATTTTTAATTTTTATTATTTACTAAAAATTGCATTCGTGATGAATGTGAAAAATTTTCAAAACAATGAACATCTATGAATTTTTAAATATATATATCATTGTTACAATAAGGCGAATTTGTTCACGGAGAAGGAAGTATTTTGTGGGATGTTTTGGCTAACAAGTTGAAAATTCCATTGAAAGTTGTTTTTGATTATTCTGCACCAAATCCAAAGGACTGTGGATTGGGTTTTCTTCTCAGTAAGTAGCGACAATTTATTGTCGAAATTGATGTTCTATTCATTTCTCATGTGTGAATGATAATTTTCACACTTTACAATTTTTTTTACACTTTCCAAAGATGGAAAAATTTATGAAATTAACCATCCTGTGGCTCAAAAAACACTTGAAATACTCGAGCAATTGACCACTGACGAAGAATTGAAAAAATCAAAAGACATGTCTCTCAAGGAATGGCTCGAATGGAGAAATATTCCAAAAGAATTTCACACTCTCATTGACTCTATTTTGGCTCAAACCAATTCAAGCTGTATCAACACGCACAGTGCAAAAGGAGCTCAAGAAGAGGAATTGAGTGGAGAAGATACAAATATTGGTGAATTAAACTTCCATGTCGAAGGAGCAAATACGATGGATTTAATTATTCCATATTTGACTCGATTGGTGAACATGGAAAAACAATTGAAATTGAATTATTTTGTGCATAGCATTGATTATTCAGACAAGAATGTGATTAAGCTTAACAATGGTGAAATTACGTGTGAAAAAGTAATCTTGGCAGTTCCATTGACTATTTTAAGAAATAGACAAATCAAATTTACTCCAGACTTGTCTCCACAAAAGAAACATCTCCTTCAAAATCAATTCCACATGCACGGTGGAATGAAAATTCTTTTAAGATACAAGAGACCAGTCTGGAAAGAACAAATGCCAAATGTCAACGTCGTGGTCGTTGGTGACGAAGATCCAATCATTGCACAATATTGGTTTTCAAGTACTTCTGACGAACAATGCAAAAAATATGGTCACATTATCACTGGTTTCAGTATGAGCAGAAAAGCAGATAATGCTCTTCATATGACCGACGAAGAAATCAAACAACATTTTAGAAAATTCATTCAAAAGACTTATCATTTGAATGATGACAATGATGGATATTTGGGAGGAGATGTTCGAAATTGGCAACACATTCATCACGTTGCAGGTGCCTATAGTTTTGCTCTCACGACCGATGCTTCCAAGATCCATTACATTGAACAGCCACGTGTGGTATTGAGTCAACCCATTGGTTCGAAAATTTATTTTGCTGGAGAGGCGTATTGTCAACATTCACCTGCAACCATTCATGGAGCAATGGAGACAGGTCAGAAAGCAGCTCTGGATGTTTTACAGTCATTGACATCTCCATCGTCTGTTCCGAGAGGTCATTCAAGAATGAGTAAGCTTTAAGTTTTTCTTTAGAACAAGAGAGAGAATAAATTTGGACAGTCATGTGAAAAGATCGTCGTCTTGTTTGAAGATTTGTTATTTAACAATGATAATAAATTAATGAGAGAGAATTCAATTTTTTGTTGAATCATGAATAATACCAAATTTTGCAACATTAATGAAAAGTCAAGCCATAATCACCAAAATGGGTCTTATTCACCCATATTCTTCTCGTCAATAGAATTGCAAATGCCACAAACACTCCACCCAACAAAATTCCCAAAATTGGCAACACATTCACTGTATTCGTGTCAGCAATAGAAACTGTACAATTCATGATGAGATAGAGTGCTCCGAATGGAATGATTGAAAAAATCGTTGAGGCCAACCACACTGCAGCTCCTATCAAGGCAATATTCACAAATGCTCTTTGTGTTCTATTCGTCCATTTCATCACTTGTTCCTTCTTCCAAAGCCAACAACAAGTTGCAACTCCAACCAACGAACCTATCAAGCTAATCAAAGCTCCGACCACTAAACAAAACACACCAATCAATGTTAAGCCTTGTACTTGATCATCATCCATTTTATCATCATCATGATCATCATACTTTTCAATAAAATCCAATTTCCACTTAATTTCCATCATTGATAATATAACGAAAACGGTTGAATATATTAAATTCAAAATAGCTCCGGCCAAAGGTGCTTTAAATTCAATCCTTCTCGGATCACCACCATTCGTTCTACTCAGAGCAGAAATATCTGATTGATCCATGGAAAACCTTGGATCGTGTTCATGTTGAGAAATATCAATCTCGGTAATTTTGGGTTTTTCTTCATCGTTGTTCAGTTGTTGTGTTTGTGGATGTGTTTGTAATTCTTCATCAGTTTCATCATGATTTACTTCAGCTGTGTTCGTTGTTTTTATATCTTTTGATTGTTCCGTAATTTCTTCTTCATGTAATTCAACAATTTCATCATCATCATGATGATGGTCTTGATGGTGAGACATTTTTTGTTATGAGAAGAACATTGTAAGGTACTGAAAAAGAGATTCAACTCTGTCCTCCAACAATGTTCGAAATGCATGGACCACCTGCTTGTAAACACCCAAGAAGAAGTGCTCCAAAAATCCCAAAAGAGCACTCTTTTCGACAAGTTCACTTTTGGAATTTCACATAATTTGGACATAAAAGGGCACTTGTGTGAAATTGATACACACAAGAAAAAATAGACACACACACTTAGCCACCAAAATCTGTTCATAACAACATTAAATCATGGGCCGTCTTAAAGTCACCGTCATTTCAGCAAGAGATCTCGAAGGAAAGGATGTTGGAGGTACCTCAGGTATGTGTTGTTGTTTTCTTCCATTTGAAACAACGAATATATATATCAATGATCATGATTACTGTGAACAAACATGATGATGATGATCGGAAATGTTATTTTAATCTTGATCTCACGGATCATCATGGCAATTCCATAACAGATCCTTATGTGAGAGCAACCGTAGCCGGAGTGAGTCATAAAACTGATCATGTCAATAAGACTTGTAATCCAACATGGAATACGACCTTGTTTTTTGATATTCCACCAACAGTCAATGCTGCTACGGAATCCATCACTTTTGAAGTTTTTGATTATGATCGATTTGGAGGAAATGATATCATTGGAAAAGCAACCATTGCTTTGGGAACATTGTCACGTGGTATTCCTGAACGAGTGGATTTGAAATTGACCTATTCCAAGAAGGGATTGTTGACTGTTGAATTGTTGGCAGAAGATTTTGGGTAAGTGACGATGAATATATATTTCAAAATGTGACACTTAATGATTGTGAATGAAATCAGACAAAATCCACCTCCACAACAACCACAAGGTTTTCCTCAACAACAACAACAACCATACGGATATCCACAACAACAAGGTTACCCTCCACAACAAGGGTATGGCTATCCACCACAGCAACCTTATGGTTATCCACCTCAACAGCCTTATGGTTATCCACCTCAACAACAACCTTATGGTGGTTATCCTCCTCAACAAGGTTATCCTCCACAACAATATCCACCTCAACAGCAACCACCTTATGGTGGCTATCCTCCAAGTTATCAATAATTGAAATTGGTGGATGTTGTGACACACTCGAGTGATTTGAAATATCTTCATCTTGTTTCTAAATATTTAGATCCGAATTATTCGGCCTTCCATTTAAAATTGTTTAAATTATTGTACACATAACATTAAAATTTCCATAATTAATTATATATCATTACTTGATTCTGTTGTAACTCATGGAAAAATATAAATTAATATTATAATCTATCAAAATATAGTCAATATCAATGCGTCCAACTTAGGCAAAGACCCATGGGTACCAGCAGACAAACTTTCGTTCTTCAAATCATCCCAGCAATTTCGTCAAATATTTGAAATAAGGTTTCCAAAACTTTCCAAATGCTCAAGAGGACCTTATTTCCAAAATCATCATTTATCCAAAAATGTCATCCTTCCACAAATTATATATTCTAATGACTCAATGCACAGTTGACTCAGCCATTCCATACAAGCAGTGAAAAAACACTCTCTGTCTCTCACTGCTCATTTGTCGACTTTGACTTTCATTGATTTTTAACTCTATAAAGACCAACCTTACTCACGTTGTGACAATCCTTGCATATTCACATACATAGATTTCAAATCTTTTTTAAATACTCATAACCATCAAATTATATACACGATTATAAACACACAAACGACCATGGAACCTTCTTTCCAACAACCACCTCCTCCACACACTTACTACACCAATCCACCTCCTCAACAACCCTATTCCAATCAACAACCTCCTCCTCCAAGCACCTCCTCACACCACTATCATGCCCAACCGACCAGTGTCCCTTATATAGGAGCAGCCTCAAGTGCCTCTACTCCTCTCACCACAAAAACCTATGGAGGAGATGATTATTATGAGGCTCATCAAATCAATAAGGCTCGGAATGCCTTTGCAGCTGCGTTTGTAACGAGTCTATTCTTATTCTTCTTTTGTACTCCGTTCGCCAGTTGTATTCCCTATCTGTTTGTATTTAAATATCGAACGAATGTGGTTCCCGAAGCGAGAAGATTTGGTGAATTGGCTCGTTCAATCTTTTGGGGACTCTTTGGATTGAATGTATTGATTATTGTGTGTGCCACATTGGTAGGAATTATTGTTGCTATACAACAACGCGTGGCTCATGATCGTCGTCATCATTGAATCGAAATTTAATGAAATTCAAATTCGGAACACTCTAATCTTTCATTCTTTCAAAATCTATCCAATATTGAAGTAAATTCTATGATTGTAAAATAAAAAGAAATTCATTTGCAAGTGTGTTTGTGTGTTTGATTCACGTTCTGAGTATATCTTTTGTTCTTTCTCAATACTACTTTCGTCGTTTTTATTTTCGCCGATTTTAAAAAAAATGATTTCACGAACCACGCAACCAATGATGAAGCAAAGTAGCAGCAACTTGTTTCACCATCATCCGAGTGTAGCCTACACAAATGGTTTACAATCCATGATTACAAGTAATAGAATCATCACGGGTGCTTGTTTTCATCAATCTTTTTTAATTTTCAATACTAACGAACAAGATAAAAAGCATCCGAATAGAAAACCATTCTTTGCAGGTGGATTGGGAAAATCAGGAGCGCTCAGTACTCCACCCAAAACATCCTCTTCTCAAGTTTCAAACCCTCCTCCTCCTCCATCAAATTCAAGAGCTGCCTATGAGAAAATGAGAGAAGAACGGGAGGAGCAATTGGAAGCTGAAGAGTTTGCAAAAAGAAGAGAACAAATTAGAGACAATTTCCAAAAACAATTTTTCGAAAATATGGATCCTAATGAATTTAAAAAAGCTTGGGAACAAGCTCAAGTGGATGAAAATGCTGAATATAAAAAAATTACTTTTAGACAACAAATGAGATGGTGGATTAAGGATCACGATCGTTTTGACCGATTCATGAAATTATTAATGAATCCTACAGCGACTGAGGATGAAAAACACTATGCCAAAGAACAAGTTGATGAAATGGTTAAATTGTATGGAGAAGTTAGAGTTCGTCCTTCAAATAGAAAGAAAATTCCTGCCAGGCTGACGCTTGTCATTTTGACAATTGTCATGCTCCTTTCATGGATGGCAGTGAAGGGCCAACAACGTATGGTGAATAAGGAGAGACAAGATCAAGTCCTTGAAGATGTCGTCAAAAGAAGTCAACCTACAGAAGAGATGCGAGCTGTGCCTCAGGTGAATCACCGTGAGATTCTCCAAGAAATTGAGAATCAAAGATTACAAAAATTGAGAAGAGAGCAAGAGAAGTCAAATCAAAATTAATTTGGTTTGGATCGATTGTCAAATCTATCAAGTGACAACACAAATAGTTTGCAAGAAAAACTTCGAATTAAGGTGTAACAACAAGTTAAAATTATTACTTTATTTGTGCTACGTCTTTCTCTTCTTTGTTTTTTGTTTTAAATCGTCAGTTGAGGAAGATCCTTCATTATTTGTAGATGTTTCTTGAATGCCATGCTCTTGTTTCCATTGATCTGCCATTTCAAAATATGTTTGTTTTTCTTGCTTGCTAGCATTCTTCCACGATGCAGCTACCATTCTGCTCACTTCATTGGGTGGAAGTGTGGGATTTTCAGCTTTAAATTGCGAATACTTCTCCTTGCAATAAATATTATAAGCATTGAGTGGTTTCTTGACAATTGGTTGAGCTTGTTTTGCAATTTCCAAGTAAGGTTTTTTCTCCTCTTCAGTCATTGATTTCCACTTTTGACCAATCAGTTTCGTAATTTGTTTCTTATCTACGTCTGGATATTGCTCTTGGAATGTGGGGAATACGCTCTTCACGAAACTATTGTAACCACTTATTGGTTTTTTAACACGGTTTGAAAGGTCAGCTCTCTTCGATGTGTTATCATTATGTTCTCCATTCTGTCCTGCTTCATTGTCGTCAAATTCATTTACAGATGTTCTCTTCTTGTTATGATTGTTGGATAGGGCATGTACAACATTATTTTGTGGAAACAAAATGGTATTTCCTATCGTTGTGTCATCTGTTGACGTCTTGGAATCTCTACGTGGTGGTTGTTGTGGCGAAGAAGAATTAAATGCTTCCATAATGTCACTATTAATGCTGCCGAGAGCAAGATCAATATATTTCTTCTTTTCTGCATCTGATAAGAGCTGCCATTGAGCCCATACTAAAATCTTTAGTTGTGACGACTCTGCCTCAGACATATTGTCACCATTCTCAATGTTAAGCAATTGCTCTGAAAAATATCTTTCAAATCCCAGTTGTTGTGATTGTTCATCATTAGGTTGGGTAGGAGAAGCAAAAGGATTAACCATTGCAGTACCATTGCTGCTACCACTTGCTGTGGCCACATTGGAAAATTCATGTTGGGTATCACCATCAAAATTGTCCTCAATTCCCAATAAATCGTGAAAACTGCCACATCGATTCATTGACTTGTCAATTTGTTGTGAATTCATCGACCCAAATCCAATACCACCACCGCTTGATGATGCAACGCTGTTCTTGGATTCAACACTTCCTATCAAGCTATTTTCATCTTCCATGTAATATCCTTGGTGGTCATTAGGACCTAAATCTTCATTGTGATCATGTACTCCCTCATCATTTGCTGTTTGTTTGGATGGATTAATTTGGGCCAATCTCGCTCTGTCACCGCTTGAAAATAAAAAGTTTCCGTCCTTGTCTTTTCTGTATAGACCTGATTTGATATATTTACGCTTCTTCTTGAGGCCCTTCTTATTTAACTTTGGATCGTAATGCTTGTGAAGTTCTTGTTTCTTTTCTTCGTCCTTGTCACAATTTGAAATATTCGACGTATTATTGTTCATATTGTTAGATTGGTCTTCTAAAAGGTCCACTACTGAAGCCAATCCCTCTTCCAAAAGTAAGCTTTCAAGTAATGCTTGTTGCGAAATGACATTATTCATTGCTTGGTTGTTGTCATTGCTTATTCTTAACGATGAGTCCTCACCAACGAAAGAAATTGGTGATGTGACAGAAAGTTCATTTTGTTGTTGATTGTCACTACTAGTCATGTTCACTGGTGACAATAGGAGTCCGCTATTACTGAGATTATCGCTGCTTGAAGTGAGTTGATTTTCATTTTGATGAGTTGCTTGCACTGGTTGTTGCACAACGTTTGATCCTGAATACAACCCACAATTCTGTAAATTCATTAAAATTGGTTTTATGTACAACTCGTACAGTGGCTCAGGAATAGAAATGGCAGTTGTGGGCACTGCATCGGACAGAGCACCTGTTTGAAGAGTGACACTAGGCAAAGACGATGATGTATTATTGCTGTTGGTGTTGGTGACCAGAGGGTTGCTAGATGACGACGATGATGATGGAGGTGACACCGATTGAAGGACAGGTGGTTGTGCATAATGTTGAGTGTCCATCACAGGTAAATTCGGATTCATCATGGACATCATTAACATCATGTTGTTCATCATGGCTTGCTGTTGAAGTTGTTGATTAGGAGAGAGTTCGGATTGTTGTTGTTGTGGTTGTTGCAACAAGGCTTGTTGTTGTTGAAGTTGATGTAATTCTCGTTGTTGTTGTAACAAGAGATAATGATTGAGAAGAAAGGAAGCAAATAATTGGTCTTGTTGAGGTCGTTGTTGTTGCAATGGTAATGATTGAGAGGGTGTTGGTTGTAATGATGATGTTGATGCGTTGGGTGGATAAAAGCCAAATAACGGAGAATTCGTTGCATCAAGGAGAGAATGATGATTCGGAGTCGTGGCTTGAAGTGAAGGACTCAGTTGTTGGATGGAATTTGGGTGGTTCATCATGATTGAAAAGTTATTGGATGAGTTTGTAATGTTATTGGGGTTGTTATGACTGATTCTAGATGGTCTTTGCTGATGGTTGTTGTTATTATTTGGTTGATACATCTTGTTGAGAAGTAAGTAAGAATATGAACGGAACGGACGTTGGTGGAATGAATTCCTTTGTTTGTGGTCGTGCTCACTTTAAAGAGGCTTCACGCTAGGATGATGAGAAAACCACACCAATGAAACAATAAACACTATGAACACCAAGAATGAAAAACCAATCTCAAGAATCTCCAGTAATTGGAATTTGAATTCGTAAACGTGACCACTGATTCAAATGCCGAGAATTGCTGAGGTGGGTACTTTAATGTAAGTGGGTGGACCGATAACAGGGCAGGAAGTGGTATTTGGGCTTTTTTTTAATGCCCGAAATGATCGTTTTGATGCTGCTGGACAAGGTTCGCAACGTTATGGAGATCGGAGTGGGATTGAGAACCGGTTTATTATTATTATCGGTGAACCCTTGTGTGAGTGTTTCAAAATTTATGGCTAAATGCATTGTTTATTTTCCTATGAGAGTCCTCTTTTTCTGCAAAGGAAAGAAAACTCTGTTTTCATCATGATGAAAGCTCCGTTCACAATGCGCATTCACTCGTCAAGATCGCTAGAAGCTCCATCTGTATTGTCTACCACCATTCGTTCACTATCGTTTGCACTACTTGCTGTTGAGTCCTGTTGGGTGGACCTTTGACTAGTCTCGTCAGTGTTGCTGTTGCTGCTGGTATTCAAGAGGTCAGACGTTGGTTCAATGCCATTATTACTGGATTGTCTGGTTGTTCTCTCAGGTGAAATTCCAGTGCTTGCATGAACTTTTTGCTTCTTTTGAGATTGTGATTTGGAAAATGATTCTTGGGCAGTCGCTACGACGTTACTACCACTTGCTGCGGTCGATGATGTGGGTGGTTGTTTTCGTTTTTCACCACTCGAAGGTGCTTTTTCTTCTCTTCTACTAGTTGCTTTTGGAGAAGATGGTGGACCTTGAGGTTGATGAACATGCATGGATTTGCTATGTGAAGATTTGGCTGAATTCTTGACTTTCTCATTGTTGCCATTTCCCATATGCGACGAAGAGCCATTTTCATTCAAATTCTGTTCCGAGTCTAAAATATTTGTTGTTGTGGATTGAGAGTTCTCATTTGCGGGCTGTTGACCATTGCTCTTTTTCTCATTATGGTTTCCTGTGAGAAGAGGCAAACCACACAAATGTCTCAGTGCATTTCTTACCTCCACAAAGAGAGCTTCTCCTAACTTTCGTACCCCTGTAAAATATTTAGCACATCTTAACAAGTCGTCGTAATTGGCCAGGTTGAACGTATCTAATGGCTGCATCACATAGATTGGCTCTATATTTGAAGTGTTACCACTCTTTTTGGAACTTGTATTGCTTTCAAAACAATCTACAACAGTGTGATATCTTCTCATGACAAAGCAAGTCACAATAGGTCCAACACATGTGACACCGGTCACATGGCGTTTCTTAGTTTTGGAGCCCAAGTTTTGGAAAAACGAATATTGAGTCTCAATAAACTTTTGAAGCATCAAACTCAATTCATTCTCCGCTTGATATTGATTTCCAGTAATGTCATTGCTCTCACAGGATGCAAAGAAGGGAAGTAAGGTTCCGCTTAGGAATGCTTGTTCGAGAAATTGTTGCTTTTGTTGTTTAGGAGACGAAGACGACACAACTGATGATGTTTGAGGAGAGGTAGATAATCTAGAGGACGTTTCAGATATAGGGAGCATGATTCTTCGAGTGAGTTCACGAATTTCCGTATTTCTCTGATGATTGAAGCCAATGAAGAAACTACTATCTAGTTTGATCTTGCTGACATTATCACCTAGGGAAGAAGAAGAGGTCAAAAGGTCACCAACTGGTTTGTCATGGTTCCACTCATGCAACCACTGAAAATCTCTATTCTCATCAAAAACTTGTTCATAATCACGTGTGATAAAACGATACAATGTTGAAAAGATTCCTCTCCAAAAACTCTCATGCTTGCCGCTATATTTGAGCATGGTTTGAGGTAATTTGAACATTTGATTCCATAACTCGCTGTTGCATGCAATTCAGTATTAATTTGAGCAAAATGTTCAGATCCAATTATTAATTCTGAGAAACCTACCTCAAATATGCAAATTCATTCTTGCCAACTCCAACTTCTTCATTGGCCTTGTCCAAAATTGAAATGCTCTTACTCATTTTGATAAAATTCTGAACTTCCTTTCTTCCACAATTTGAAATATTGATAATCGAAGCCTTTGGCATGAAGAAACTTTGCATGAGAAGCCTATTTTTGCAATCTTGAAATTCTTGGTCCAGAAAGCAAGTCGTTCCATCCACGGAGGCCATTAAATTGGTTTCCTCCTCCTGCATGCTCTGATTATTATTGTTGGATGATAGTTGCTGCTGGTTGTTGTTTGGAGTTGATGGCAACACTATCGGAATTGAAGCAAAATGGCCCACGTGAATATGATGAGAACCTTCTAAAAAATTGGTTCGGAAAGAAATGGGATCCATCTTGTTGTTGAAACCACAACACTCCGAAAGATTCATACTCAAATTGTCGGAAAAGAAGCCTTGTTGCTGATTCATTTTGTTGACGACTGTCAAAGGCTTGTTGCCAAGTGCTGTGTTGATTTTTTTTTGAACTTTTATTTTTGTGCTTCCACCAATGAATGGAATGGCGCTCTTTATTTGGTCGTCTACAATTGCTCCTTAAAACTCTGTGATACACAAAGGACTCTTGTTTAAGAGAGCTCTCTGTTGGGTAATGTAGGCAATTTCTCTTTGCGCTGCTCGTATACTTGCAGGAGACAATTTGAGGCAACGTAGAGTATTGTTTTGGATGAGTACTTTGGATCGATCAGGTGAAATGAACACATTTCTCAGAATGCAACATTTCAACTTCTCATTGGGGAAGATGTGATTGAAGCAAACATCAAAGCCAAGTTGTAAAAATTCAATTCTGGTACAATTCCTCATGAGAGCCAATAAATCAAGGTTAAAGTGACTAATGACACTCAAAGATCTCAGATTGGTCAATAACTCAACATTGAATTTTTCATCGTATGAGTCTGTTTTTTGTGAAACGTTTAGGAAGAGCTTTTCAAGGGAAGTGAACGTGATTGGCATGTTTTTCAAGAGTTTTTTGGGAAGCTGGGCAACTTGCAATTTCAAAACCTTGAGTTTGGTGAGGGAGAGAAGAGAATCGTATTCATTCACGTCACTCACAAAAGTTTTTTCAAAATGAACGCTTTCCAGTTGTGACATTTTACAAATAACGCTCATTGCGTGAGAGGGAAGAACACAATTGAAGAGTCTAATTTTTCGTAGCGTATTTGAAAATGCAAGGGAAGGACTAGCACCTTTTGGATTTGCTGGCAATCTAAGAGAAACCTTGATTGGTACGTAACCTTCCATGTCCACAATTTTCAATTTCTCTAAAACCTTACAATTCCTATAGATTTCTTTCAAAAAGCATGAGCCTTCAGAGCGAGATTTTCTCTTCAGTCCTATTACATGAGAGTTTTCGTCTTCAATCAATTCAAAGCTTGATTCCTCCAACTCATCTTCTGAAGATGATGACATGGCATCATTGAAAGAGCATGCACTTTTGCCATTAGGGTTAGTAGTGTTGTTAGATCCGGTGTCAACACAAGATGAAGCATCAATGTTGATGACATTGCCTCCCTGCAAAGTATATGCAGGATATGTTGGGTTGTTACCGCAATGATTGTAATAAATGAAGGTTTTTAAAGAACGTCCAACTTTGCTCATATACCCCATTTCACACTCGAGCGGTTGATTGGTTTTACGATGTATGGATAAACTTTGAATATTACAATCCATTGATTGATGATTTTTGAGAGCTCCAAATCCTAACTTTAGAGTACTATGCTGTTCTATGGTAATGAATCTGTAGAGTGGTAATATTTGATTATTCTTTTTAAATCTTCCATACATATTTCTAATGTTGCAAAACCAATTATCTCTTCCTGTACAATTTAAAAATTGAAATATGTACAATACACAATCAGGCTCTAAATTTTGTAACAAATTCGATAAGCCTGTTAACAAATTTTCTTGAGGTGTTTTCTTTCGTTTCTTTCGTTGTTGATTGAGATGGTCGATATCCGAGCATGAAATAAGGTTTGAGGCATTTTCAATACATTCAAAGTGAGAAGATTCCTCGTCCTCATCTGTATAATGTGGATTCATTGATTCACCATCATACTTGTTATGAGCGGCTGATCGTTTCTTGGAATGGAAGTAATTTGTTTCAAAGTTATCTTGCAGTCTCAATTCGGCCTCCATCTTGTCTTCCACACAACCACAAATGTGGTCACAGTCGTGATCATTTTTCCATAAATTGTGTTTGTGTTGGCGTGACAACTTGTTCTGTTGTACTAGCGTTGCAACACTTCCTGACTCATCATCAATGTCTTCCAAGCATGATGATGAGGATGATCTTTGCTGTGGTCGGTTAAATCTCTCGGTATTTTGACTCTTCCTGATATAGTAGAGTGAAGTGGGAATTGTTGGATGGTGATCATCAATGATTGTTGAAAGTGAGGGAGGCTCAAGTAGCAACACAGCTGCAGGAGCATCCAAAGGAGGCCTATTAGATGTCGTATTTGACTCAGGATTGGTTTCTTCCTTTTCATCATCGGTGTGCATAGATTGTGACGTTCCTGAGGAAGTTGTTTGAAGTGCTTGTGATGAAGTTACATTTGATCCTTGGCCAGTGCCAGTTGCAACGGTATGAACGCTTGGAATAAAAACATTTGGTTGTCCTCTATCTACAATTGCATTGGGCACAGCTTGCTGGACCGGGAGTGTGGTAGTTGTTGATGTGGAGAATAGAGTAGTATTGTTTGACAAGTAATGTTGGGGTGATGATGGCTGAAGGTTGTTCTGGATGTTACTATTTCCACCTGTGGTAGTAGATGATGAGATGGGTTGTACTGACGCTTGTTGTTGATTATTACTACTATTCGAAGAAACAAGCATTGAAAAGAATCGTGTGGGAGGTGGTGAAATAGCAAATGGTAAAAGGGAGGAAATATTCATTGGGGTTGAATTAGGAAATGAGTTGTTGACCATATTGGAGATGAGTGAGGGGGGAGGTTGGATCATATTGCTCATTGGTGCCGATTGGTTGGAAATTGATGAGAACAACAATGGATAATGTTGAGTGGGTGGTGGTTGTGTTGATGTTAACCTCGGATTTATGTCTACTTGTTGCTGATTATGAAAAGGATGATCAGCCGGTAGCATGCTGTTTCTACTTATTGTGTTGTTATTGGTGATTGTTGTTGGTTGAACGTTGTTGCCATTGCCGGTCATCACCGTCATGGAATCCGTGTTGTGTGTGTTTGGAAACAACGTCGCTGTTGTGTTGTTGTTGGATTCTTTCATAGCTTGGGATTTGATGGGAAAGGAAGATCTCTGTGGGAGCATATTTTTTTTTCGAAACTATCGGCATAAGAATCCCTGCAGGAATTAGTGCTTGAGATTTGGATCCGGTGTTCAACCACGCATGAGAGATCTTTGCACGCATGCAAACACCACGCATCACCTCAGAATCGTTTTGGGTGTTGAAACAGCTTGAAGTTTTTCTGCTGTGGGAAACATGTCCTAATTTGCTTAGCTCATGGATTTCCGTGCGGTTATCATTTTGAGACTCCTTCTGCGTAGGTGGACTCATTTGGTCAAATAGGCCTTATTTACCTCAAACCATCTTCTGAGTGTTGAAATCCATCTTCGTTTCTCATCCTCGTTCGTTGCACACAAGTAATATGTTCTGTCTTTTGTCACCAATTTAAAAGCAAAGGGTTTTCCTTGGGTCACATCTGCAGAGACATCCAGCGAGTCTTCCATTGAGACGTCAATAGTATCAATTGGCTTTAAATCCTCAATAGTTTTGAAGTAACTGAACGTTAAATCTTTTCTAAAGACGAACCATCTACGTTTCCAACTTTTTACGGTTTGTCCTACTTTTAGTAAGAAGCCAGCAGTTTCTCTAACTTGGTCTTCGCTATCTTTCAAAACATTGAGGTACTGCTTTTCCATTTTGTCTAGCTCATTTTCCATTTGGTCCATTTTCATTGATATGTTGTTTTTGATTTGTTCCGAGATGGACGCAAATTCATCCAGAAACTTGTTGGTCATGAACTTTGCTTCACTCTTGAGTGATCTTTGATCCAACTTGGCCTCAATGATTTTTGTGCTGACCTTCCGAACGTGCATTGCCATGAGTTGTTTACTCTTTTCATGTTGTTGAGTTTGTATTTGCATTTTGGCGAGGTTGCTTTGGAGTTGATCCGTTGATTGGCTTGAAGATATGGTAGATTTGGGTTTTTCGTCCCTCACTTTTTTTAATTCATTCTCCAGTTCCTCGTATTTCATTCGTAGCTTTTCTTTTTCATCTTGTTCTTGGGCAAAGGCTTTTTTATACCTGGCAAGCTTTTTCATCTTTGATTCCGATTCCAATAAACTTTGATTTAAGGCAAAAGCGTACTTTAGAAAGTCCATAATATCAAAGATCTAATACGATATGAATCAATTCAAGCACTTACATTCTCAAATTTAACTTTTTCCTTCCAAAGTTTTGAATTTTCCTCAATCAGAAAATCAAGAGCTTCCAACACGGTCATTTCACCAATTTCTTGATGAATATTTAAACTTTCATCCAACACAGGGTGCTCAGGTATCGGAGTCATTGTTGATGAAGTGGAGGAGGTAGAAGACGCCGACGATGAAAGAAGAATGGACGACGACCCTGTCAATCCTTGTGCTTCCTGATGATGATTAACCTCTTCCATTTGTGTTGTGTTGGATTTGAGCTGGATTGAGGCTGTAAATTTTTATCCTTAAAAAATTGTTGGTGTTTTGCCAGACTCATTGCCAGGACTGATGTAATATTGGAAAATTCGGAATGAATAATTCACCTGTTTTAGCTACCAAACAATTCCATTTGATGAGGATTTTTGTTTCAGATCCGATGCAAAAATTGCATCTTACTTTTTGAAAATTCATGTTGAACCATTGTCTCTCAGTGAATTGCCTGATGATGACAGATTGACAGTTGTTTTTACCCAAAGGCAAAAAATGACAAGCACAACACCCACTACGGATGAGAAATTGCGAGTTTTCATTCGTTTCAGACCACACGTTCTCGCAATCGATCCACCTACAGCCAACAAGGACGATGCCACAAAGTGTTGTGCTGCTTTTCACAAGTCTGGAAAGAAGCTCCTGTTGAAGGTTTGTATTTTTTTGTTGATTGTGTGTGGAATGAGAGTGTGATGAACATCCGATGATGCTGAAATTTGAATTTCTGGTGCTTCTTCACAATGACACCTTGTTGTTTATGTAACATTCCGTTCTATTTACAACAATGCTCCATCATGATGTAATATTCATTGACTTCAACACCACACACAAAATTTTACCATGAATCACATTTGTGTCGCTGTCGCATGATGATCTCATTTGTTCCTGATTGACATTGCCCATGATACATCAACACCTTCCATGGATATTATAATACGGAATGAACTCGTTGTTACTTCTCACACACGTTTATGATGGTACTTTTACAATTTCAATCCAAACAATACATTCCTCTCAACATAACATTAATAGTATGGCGTTGATCAACCCAAAGAATTTCAATTCGATCGCGTTTTCAACATGAATACAGCTCAGGGCGAGGTTTTCGAAGAGGCTGCTCGGCCCATGATCCCTCTCTTCATGTCTGGTCGAAATGTTACCTTCTTGTCTTGGGGCTCACCACCCAAGTCAGGTAAAACCTTCACAATATTGGGTTCCGAAGCTGTTAATGCTGGTTCAGTGATTGATTGGCAAGAAGAGAAAGACACCGACGGTGTGCTGCCCAGATTTATTCGTGGAATTTTCGATGCCATTGTGGAAAGTCCAGAAAGTCTTTCATTCACAATTAAAGTGAGTGTTTATGAAGTATGGAGTGGAAGTGGCATCATTTGTGACTTGTTGAATGAGAGTCATGTTCAACAACAACATTCTGAAGGTAGGTATTACAGGAGCTTGTAAAGTATGAACAATTGAAATTTAATTTTACCTAATGAATTGGTTGATGACCGAACAAATATTTCAAAATGTACATCTACTCTATATAATTATATGATTTCATGAATTCAAAAACTAATTACGCCAGATTTCACTGGTCTTGAATGTCTATTACAGGAAGACACTCAAGAAATTGAAGTTAACGGGCTGATTGAACAATTTGTGGAGGCTGATGACGAGTTGTTAGACATTTTGGCTTCCTCAATTCAAAAAAGAAAGATTGAAAAGGTGAAAAAAGACACAAAATTTGCTTCCAATTTGTTTGTTGAATTGACTGTGACGCAAAAAGACAATGAAAAACAAAAAACCATATGCAGCAAATTGACTTGTATCGATCTCGAATCACCCTTAATTGATATTTCAGAAGAAGAGGCAGAAGAATTAGAAAATGGTCATGCAACATTTTCGGATTTATGTAACTTGATGAACGATCCAAAATCTCAAGAGGACGACTCCCAATTCTATTCTTCAAGCTTATCAGCTATTCTATACTCTCGCTCTTTGCATAACTGTATTGCTACGACCTTTGTAAATTGCTCACCGGCAATTCCTCATGCAGCTCAGTTCACATTGGGAGTTTTGGAGTTTGCAGATACAGCTTTGAAAAATCTTGTGATACCAAAAGTGAAAACGGAGAACCTTATTCCATTTGTTGCTGATGACGCTGTTGCTACCAGTGCTGGAGGAGACACTGCTTCTTCAACTACGGAAACTGGTTCGTCGAGCTCTCAACCAGGTCTCGCTCCTGTTTCTGACCTCACCAAGACCATTGACTCTACAGCTGATCAGTTAATAAGTAAGTATTTCACAATTTTTTGGAATTAATTTTTATTATCATTCGACAACGTACTATTGAATATGATATATTTTCGAAAACAAACCAACAAATAGCTTCTGTGGCTACAGATTTGAAAAAACTTCAAGATACTGAAAAGGAGTACTATCAACAAAAGCAACAAATTAAGAATTTACAACAAAACTTGGAAGAAACAAATTCTCAATATCGAACTCTGCAAGAAGTCAATTCCACACTGAAAGATCAAATCGATCAGTTGCAACTTCAACTTAGCAAAGTGAAATCTTCTGAACAAGAACTCAAACAAAAAACTGCAGAGGATGAAGAAAAGATCAAGGAGCAATTGGAAAAGCTTGAAAGTACCAACAATTCTCTCTCCGAAAAGTTGAGAGAAATTGAAACCTTGACCGAACAACAGAAAAAACTCGAGTCCACACATGAAAATTACAAGAGTACTGTTACTGGCAAGTTGTTGTTATTGAGAAAGCAAATCAAGCGTGCCAAGACTGAAGTGAGAGAAAAATTAACAGTAGATGTGAAACAATTTTGTGCAAATGCTCAAACTTCACTTTTTGAAACCATGGGACCTTCTATTTTGGAGACTATTAACACACAGCTTAGTCTTATCAAAATTGAAAATGAAAAAAACATTTCATTGTTGAACAAACAACTCGAAGAA
Source organism: Naegleria lovaniensis (assembly GCF_003324165.1). NCBI lineage: Eukaryota > Heterolobosea > Eutetramitea > Acrasida > Naegleriidae > Naegleria > Naegleria lovaniensis. The sequence continues at coordinate 422,699 of NW_025407845.1, forward strand.
TCAAGAAAAGAAGTGTCCAAGCTGAAGGATGAGATGAACAAGACCTTGGAAGAACGAAATGCTCTCAAACAAGAAATTGACAAACAAAAGCAAACTGTGAACGAATTGTCACAAAAGATTGTCACTTTAGAAAAGCAAGAACAAGAATCAAGTTCAAAGATTTCCACGTATCAAAAAGAAAATGCTGAATATGAAAAATCAATAGAACAAAACAAATTAGAAATCTCTAACTTGAAAGAAAGCGTGAAACAAGAAAAGGAAAGCAGAGAAAAAACTGTAAATGAATTGGAAGCTGAGAAGAAACAAAAAGTAGAGCTTGAAAAGGAAGTGTCACAAGTCAAGTCAAATATCGAGTCGTTGAAATCAACGATTTCAACCAAGGAACAAGAACTTCAAACATTGTCCAAGAATGTTGAAAACGAGAAAGAAAAATCTTCCAAGTTGGATAGTTCTCTTTCACAAAAAGAGCAAGAATTGACCAATTTGAAAAATGAGAAATCCACTCTCGAAAACAAGCTTAAAGAACTTGAAAGCCAATTACGTGCTGAGAAGGAAAATGCAGCAGACCTTGAAAAGAAATTATCAGCCACTCAAACGACACTTTCTCAATACGAAAAAACCATTGAGGACAAATCAAAAGAGATTCAAAATTTGAATAACAAGATTGCTGAGAATACTTTACAAATTGAAAGTTTACAAAAACAAAATTCTGATCTGAGAAAGGAAATTGAAGAAATCAATTCACAACTTGGTCAGAAGAGAGAAGAGGTCAGCAAGTTGCGAGATCGTGCTGAAAAAGCAGAAAAGCAAAACGAAATTCTCAACAATGACAAGGTAAAATCTGAAAATACCATTGCTGAGATTAAGTCAAGTCTTCAAGAGGCAGCCAAAAAAGAACTCGAGTCCAAACAAAACATTACCTCACTTCAGGAGCAATTGAGCAATTTACAAAATAAGCTCAAATCGAAAGAGGAAGAGGCTAATATACTTCAACAACAACTTGATCAATTGCAAGAAAAATCAGTCGAGTCATCATCTGTACTTGCCACTCAAAACTCGTCGAATCTTCAACGAATCAAAGAACTCTCTTCTGAGATTACTCAATTGCAAGATGAGAAATTGAAACAAAAGAATCAGTTGCAAACAGAGATTGATTCACTCACACAATCTGTTGACAAGCTAAATAAGGAGAAGGAAGTCTTCTCTGTGGAAATTTCAAACTTGCGTTCTCAATTAGAGAAGGAATCCTCTGAATTGGTGGAATGGAAGAAGAAACATGAGAGTGCTTTATTGAATTTGGAAAATGCTGAAAAAGCCAAAGACAAACTTGAAAAACAATTCGAGACTGAAAAATCTACTCTCCAAAAACAACATGTACAACAAGTTCAGCAACTACAAGAAGAGCACTCTCGAAATATTGAAGAAGAAAAGACATCTTCTCAAAACAAGATTGATAAATTGACCAATGAATTGCAGGAGGTTGAAAAGAAGCTAAAAGATTCCAAAGTCGAGTTGGATCGCGTTACTACTGACTATGAGAACAAATTATCATCTCTTCGTGATGCCAATCAAAAACTTGAGAAGGATCTTTCCGAAAAAAGCAGTGCCGTGCTCTCCAACATGTCAAGTGTAGAGAGTATCAATAATGAGAAACAAGAATTGTTGAAGAAGGTTGAATTGTTGCAAAATGATCTCAAGGAAAAGGATTCCCAATATCAACAGCTTGTCAAAGATCATGAACGTGTGAAGAAAGAACTTCAGGATGAGCAAAATAATTTGGCCAGCTTGAAATCGACATTGGAAGAGACCAAGAAAGATCTTACTCAAGCACGTTCTGAATGTGAAGATCAAAAATCTATAATGGAACTTCTCAAGTCTGCACACAAGACCGAGGTTGAATCGCTCACAACTCGTTGGACAGCAAGACATGAAAGTGAAATCAATCAACTGAAACAAAGCCTCTCTGAGGAACATAGTCAAGTGAAGACTCTACACTCTTTGGTAGAAGAGAAAAACTCTGAGATTGAGAAAGTTAGAACAGAATTGGTTGATTCACAATCAAAGGTCGACAATTTGGAAATTTCTCTCAAAGAGGAAAAGCAAAAAGGAGCCCTTATGATTCAACAAACCAAAAGTGAACTCGAATTGGAAAAGAATAAGGCAGTTGAAGAAGAACGTAAAGTTGTGACAGCTCGATACGAAAATGAAATTGTCGAAAAAATTAAGGAAGTCACAGAAAGACATTCTGTAGCTTTGAAAGAGCACGAAAAGAAATTGCGAGATGTGGAAAATGATCATTTACAAGCTGTCGACGATTTGAAAGTCAAACATCAAGCAGAGTTAGAAAAATTGCAACAAAAGCACAAACAAGAACGACTCGAGTTACAACAAGAAATTATGGACTTGACTGACAAAACTGAAGAGAAAGATAACACCATTTCAGATTTGGAAAATCAAATCTCAAACATTCATTCAGATTATGAAGACAAGAAAGCAGAGCTTGAAGGTGAACTCGACACGAAAGTCGACATGATCAAGAAACTCGAAAAGGAACTTGCTCAATACAAGTCCAAGTGTGAACAATTGGAAGAAGAAAACAAGAACAAAAACCAAGCAGCCAAAGAAAAGATTTCTGAACTCAACTCCACCATTACTGATCTTAATGACACCATCACCTCACTCAATGAAAAGAATGAAATGTTATTGAAACAATTGTCACAACAGGCCGAACAAATTCAACAACAAGAGCAAGAGCTCCTTTCTGCCAAACACAAACAAGAAGGATTGCAAGCAGAACTTAAACAAGCCGAAGCAAAACAAGAAAAGTTAAAGGCACAACAAGAAAAGCAACCTGAAAAACAACCACCATCCACAGCAGCAACACCTGTCATTCATGATGACACTCAAATCTCGTCTTCCAACGATGAAGTTTCTAACAATGGCCAATCCCAACCAGTTGCTACAACTAAAAAGGTCGTTCGTGTGGTTCGAAGAACTGTGGTCATGCCAAAAGAAGGTCAACCAACAACAACAACAGCATCAACCACAACTGCAACAACTACTGAACCCACTTCTCCATCGTCGTCAACCACTACCTCAACAACAACAACAACAGCAACTTCTCCAGTCAGTTCACCAACTCCCATGAAAAAGACATTAAGTACTAGTGGATCGATTATTGTGACCTCACCTTCATTGCAACAATCAAAATCAACTTCTACTACCGAGAGTTCTTCACAACCTTCCTCTACTGAAAATACTGATTCAACAGCAGCGGTCACTACCTCAACAACGACATCTTCGACAACTAGTACGGATGACACTTTGAATGATTACTATGAAGATAATGAACCAAACTTGGAAAATTTGGGAGCACCAAAATCAAGAAGCCGATTCTCAATCTTCTCTTCACACTCGGGTGATGTCAGTTCTGCCGATAAAAAGAAACGTGCCACTGTTCGTTTGAGAACGACTGGAATGCCACAAACCAATGCAACAACAAATTCTCCATCGACACCAGTATTTGGAAGCAACAACTCGAAACAACTCGAAGCAGCTGCTGATTATACAAGTGAATTTACAGCATTTGCCAATCCATTGTTTGAGGCCAATGGCAATACTGGCATGGGTGACAACTCGACAACAACATCTTCATTCTCTTCATCGTTATTAAGCGCTTCAACGACAGTACGAACAGCCGTTCGAGGATCCACTCTCATCAATGTGAAATCCAAAGCCACAAATTCCTCATCCTCATCTCTGACACGAAGCAGTGGCAGTAGTGGAAATTTGTCAACAGCCGATCGAGCAGAGAAGGCAAAAACCAAAACAGGATTTCTCGTAAAACAAGGAGGAGGATTTAAGAGTTGGAAGAAACGATATTTCGTGATTGAACCTGTTGAAAATTCTTCAAGTCAATACCAACTCTCGTATTATAAACAGAAAGGAGATCCAAAACCAATTGATTCCATTCCATTGAAAGGTACTCGAGTGCAATATGCTTCTGACAGTGACAAGGAATCGAGTGGAAGATTGTATTGTTTCAAATTATCGACCACATCTCGAACCTATGTGTTTGATGCTTCCTCTGTGGAGGATCGAACAGAATGGGTCGATGCTTTGGATATTTTGATTGTCTTGTCCAATAAATATAACTAAGCAGGGATTTGACTTGTGATTTTGTTGAAATTTTTTAAATTAAGGTCAAATGTTGATGTTGCTTTGGAGTGTCGATTGCAATCGCAATCGCATGAAATTGAGTTTGTTTTCGAACGTGTGTTTATTCCTCGTCCATCCTTATTTTAATTAAAATATTGTACAAGAGGATCTAAGTGAACAACACAAATTTAACAACCCAACACAGATCGAATACGTCTCCACTTGGCATCTCTGTCAGCCTTTCCATTGTAACCACCATTGATTCTTCTTGTAATGACATCAAAGTTAGCTTGATTACAACGATCAGCATATTGATTCAATGAACGAGAATTCCAGAACCAAACAGCAGTTCTGAAACCAACATCAACATCAGAAGCTCTGGTTGGGTTTCTCTCCAAATCAATTCCAATCGCTCTTCCAGCAGCTCTGTAGTTGTTTCTACCAGTGATTTGAATTGGACCACGTCCCTTATATCTCACACCATCACCTGGATGAGTATTTCCAAGGTCTGTTTGTTACACACATGTTGAACATGTCAATGCACGAAATAAACATTTGGCAAATCATTTGATGATATTCACGCACTCACTTACCTCTTCTTCCTTCATAAGCTCTTCCGCTTGCAAATTCAACCCACCAGTTGAGGTCACCACTTTCATGAGCCAATTGAGCTGCACATGATGATGATGATTACACATGTGATCACAAAAAGCAAACACATGATGATTCATCACAAATTTCACACAAATTTCACACAACGATGAGAGAGATCAATTGATTAAACAAACACTTACCCAAGAATGCACTTTTACGACAACAAGTATTAATATTTCCACTCTTCATAGCAGCATTCAAATATGGAATATAAGTACTGGCCTTGCTAGCTCTCAAATTAGGCATACATCTTGTCAATTGAGCAGCTGTCATACCTCCAGAAGTTGGAGCAGATGGTCGACTTGGTTGACTTGGACGAGTGCCCTTCTTCTCTGACAAGAATTGAGAAGCAGCATATCCTAAACCAAAAGCACCACGAACAGCATGCCACATGTAACCACAACCTCTCACTGTTTTACCAGTATAAGTCACTTGTTTACCTCTACCGAGAGATGTCAACACTCGTTTATTGGTACATGGTCCAGAACGAATATTCAATGCTTGTGTGTTCACGACAAGAGTAGCTCCACTTGCGAGATACGATTCAGAATCAGCAGCATGTGTGTTATTGACTGCGAAAAGAATGGAAGCTACCAACACACATAGTGTGAAGAGGAGTGTTTGAAAAGTTGACATTTTTTTTTGATGAAATGAAATGGTAATGATTGGAAACATTTGGAAAGTAACGGCCTTTGAAAAAGTAGCAAGTGAAAACTGCGATTGGCATCCACGGAGAGAAAATAAATGGTTCAATATGTTGAATTGAAAACTATTTGCCCCAAGTTATAGTAATCGAGAGATTTCTGATTTTTATAATAATTGAGAAATGAGATGGTGTGAAATGATACGCGATTTGGTGTTGGGGAATTGTCCTGGTTTCACAAGTACGAGTGAAATGATTTCAGTTTACAGTAAAAATGTCATGATGAGTAGTGACGTCCAGTAGTAGGTTGAATTTGATTTGGGATATTTTATTAAGGGTGATGTAATTTGTGTTTGATGAAATGCAGTTGTCAAACGCAATTAGTCCTTGCATATGAGAATCACCTCGTACTAAATTATTTGTCAAATTTTGAATTTTATAAAACGAAGATGTTTTTATTGGGAAAGAAACTCGGTTCAAAAATTTAACAACCCAAAGCACTTCTAGCACGTCTCCACTTGGCATCTCTGTCAGCCTTTCCATTGTAACCACCATTGATTCTTCTGGTAATGACATCAAAGTTAGCTTGATCGCACTTGTCAGCATATTGATTCAATGAGCGAGAATTCCAGAACCAAACAGCAGTTCTAAAACCAACATCAACATCAGAAGCTCTAGTTGGATTGTTTTCCAAATCAACGCCAATAGCTTGTCCGGCAGCTCTGTAGTTGGCACGTCCAGTAATTTGAATTGGTCCACGTCCCTTATACTGTGTTGTTAAATTTGTGTGTGTTGACAATATTTTCATCATGAAATTGCATCAAGAATGAATAATCTTCAAAGTGAGAAATTAATGACTCTACTTACTCTAACACCATCACCTGGATAAATGTTACCAAGATCCTTTCTTCCTTCATAAGCAGCACCAGAAGCGAATTCAACCCACCAGTTGAGATCACCAGACTCGTGAGCAAGTTGAGCTAATGTTCAATTCATGACAAGTTCAAATCCAAAAATGGAAATAAGTGTGTTGATGACATGATGATTCAACAATACATTTACATCATCATGATGAATCTTCATGAATCAAACATTGTAAAAAAAAACATACCCAAGAAGGCACTCTTTCTGCAACAAGTGTTGATGCTACCAGTTCTCAAAGCATCATTCAAATAATTAATATATTGATTAGCCTTGGCAGAAGATAAACCTGGCATACAAGCTCTCAATTGCTCAACACTAATGCTAGAACCAGAAGAACCACCAGGATTGCTTGGTCGTTCATTCAAGTATTGAGAAGCAGCATAACCAGTTCCAAAACTGCCACGCACTTTATGCCATGTGTATCCACATCCGTTCACAGTTTCACCACCGTAAGTGACGGTAGCTCCTTGAGAGATGGCAGTAATGACACCTTGGTTGGTACATGGTCCTCGACGGACATTCAAGGAAGCAGTGTTGACCACGAGAGTGGCTCCACTGGCGAGCATGGACTCTGAGTCGGCACAGACTACCAACGAGGCAGCGAATAAAACCAACAACAAGGAACAGAGGAAGAGTTTTGACATTTTTTTTTGTAATGATGATGAGAATGACATGCAGCAGTATGAGTTCATAAATAGGCACATGGTTATTATAATCATAATGAGGATGATTATGAAAAAATGATTCATGCAACGCACGACAGGTAACAAATGCAACGAACACTGTCGAGAAGTATTGCAATCTCAGTCATCTTTCTGTAATTTGGCGAATGGTTTGAAAAACACGCTCCAATCTGGCTATTGACGTGACCTGTTAATCGTGGTAACAAAAACGCCATGAATCACCATCAATTTGCATCTTCAGATGGCATCAGTCTCGAGTAATAGGAGGAATTTGTATCTGTGATTGAAGATGTTGTAGTCTGTTGTCGATTTCCACGTTTGACTTTGATAACACGCAAACAATTCCAGCAATCGTTGAAATCTTCCTTTTCGAATTCCGAGTAGGTCAGTCCGTTTGAAATTGCAACAAGTGAAGAATGAACCACAATGGAGACAACACCTGACAGTAATCCATTGAAAAAAGCTCCTGGAGTTGAGGATATTGTCATGTAGCACAAAGAAAACAGGGCACTAGAAACTGTGAATAATCCCACATATTTCAAGAACTTTTTCATGGTTGGTCAATACAATTGTGAAATCTTAATACTTACAGAAGAGTTGAAAATGTCTACATCTGAAACTTGCTTCATGGCCCAATAAATCCATGCTGATGAAATGGCGAACAAAAATCCAGTGCTTCCAGACATTGCTGTTGAGTAAATCGAGAAAAATCGAATAATTGATTGCAAATCTCCAAATAGAGTCATGGTAATTGGCAACGCAATTCCAACCAAAATAAACAAAATTGCTAATAGACAGTACAATACTGCAGCTACTTTGTTGCTTTTGGTCTTGATGAACAATACTAATGCTACCCATCTCAATACCCAAGTAAAGAGACTTGCAAATACCATAGCAATTCCAGTATTAATAATAACTGTAGATGGAACACTTGTCGAGTATGAAATTTCAAAAATACTTGCAGTAGTGAGAACAAATTCGCTCAGCACCACACTTGTAATTGTCACACTGTTCATAATTTTCTTTTGTTTGATGCATGTTCGGATTTTTGGAATAAAGGTTGAAAAAAAGGCCAATAATAATGAAAGCCCATGAAGAGTACAAGTAATAGCACCTATGGCTTGTCTTGCTGCAAAATTGGAGAGATTGTTGTCACATTTGAGAGCAAAATAATTGCCGTCTATGCAATAACAAATGTATGAATAATTCCCATAGAGTGCGTTCGGTTCAACGGCAGTGCTATTAATGATAAACGGAATTCCAAATTGATAATTTCCACAATATGTTATAGAGCTAGGATATTGGTTCAACATTTCGCTCACTTTTTCATCCTTTGGCGTACATGTTTTCAAATTACTTGCTTTGAATGAAATATGTTTGTAAGATCGCAGTGTCCTCTCATTTGTACAATATTGGCAATAATTGATCCAGTCATAAATAGTTGTTGAATATTGTGTTTCCCGTTCAATATATGTAGCCAAATCGATCGAAACGTTACTATTCATATCACAAAACAGGGAGTCACACGATAGTTTCAAAGCTTCTTCCCATTTTCTCACTTTTTTACAAACATCATAGCTCTGACCGATATTCTCAAAAATTACAAAACTATAATACCAAACAATTTCTTGGCCAGATCTAGCAATGACGGGCTGAACTCCATATTTTGTCCATAATGAAATATTTGAGCATCCAAACTCATCGGGTATCCATCGCTCATTTCCCATCTCTCTCAAAAAACTTGTGGCACGTGTCATGTATTCCGATACATTCCAACAAGTATTGAATCGGTGAGAATAAAAAATGGTTTGAATTTCCATCGAACCTTCTCGTTGTGCTTTCATTGCCCGAACAAGCCTCGATGATGATGTAAAATCAAACACAACTTTCATCATCACGACCATGGCAAACAGCCATCGGAGCAACAACAGCGATTGTTTCTTCATTTTTTTAAAAGACACCCGGGTGTCTTGGGTTTGACAAGTGATAAAGACGTCCACTAACCTGAGCGGGGTGTCTTTTAAAAAAATGAAGAAACAACCTCAAAAATCGCGTGTCCAAATGACATGACTAAGGTAGCCTTAAAGCAGAATCATTGATCACTTTTAATGTAAACATTTTGGTGGTTTATTTAAAATATTGTTAACGAAATTCAATCTACGACATGTTGGTTGGATTATAGGGATTCCTTGTTCTGGAAGGATCATGGATAACAAATTGAAAGATCTTTCAATCGTTAAGGATGGCGTTTGAGGTCAAGGCCTGTTGATACGGCACAGCTTTAGCCGAGTTAAGGCCATCAAGTTCTTCATCAAATCCTCAATCAAGTTCTCCATCAAATTCTCAATCAAGCTCTCAATTATTTTTCAAAGAAAATGATTCAAAACCACACAACGATCCACCAAATCATGATGATGAAATTCAACCCAAGTCTAAGAAAATCAAATTATTGAACAATAAGCTCATTAGTGAGAGAGATGGAACTTTTTACATTGCAGATCTTACAGTAGACGAAGCTCTTGTGATTGAGAAGCAATTTGAGAAATTGGAACAGTGTTATGAATTATTTAATATTCTCCAAGAATTACTTACAAAGGCTTACCAATGTATCACGCACAGAAGTGATCTCTTTAAACAACTTCCATTAGTTGTGGCTAAGGAAAGCAATCCTTGCAAATCTCCTCCGAGCTGGTACAGGAAGCATTGCAAGGCGGAACACAAAGCAACGCATGTGAATTCTTATCATTGAAATTGTTTGGCAAGAATTTGGAAAACTTGAAACAAGATTCTTTTGAAAGACAAGTATTAAGTGCTTTCATCTCTCAGAAGATGGGAGGAAATGGAGACAACGTGAGAAAATTAATCTCTCAAAAAAGGAAAAACCTACAACAAAAGAATCGAATTCAAACATCCTCAAAAACCTTAGCATGTTCTGTCACATCATGTAGCAATGAAAGTGAACAGAAATGTCATTCATGTAAATTAATGTGTTGTGATGCACATATTTCTGATGATTTGTGCACCAAATGTGCCAAGCAGGAAATGAGAGACGAATCTGACGAAAATGATTTTGATGAGGATGATGAGAATGATTCATAATAGTACCTAAATTCACTCAAATCCGATGTATATTGCTGAATAATGTAAAGCATAAACAACGTGAGTAATATTTTCTGTGCATCAAATTGAAACTTGAGAGATAGTCCTGACTTAAATGCAGCACAACATGAAATTTATATTGTGCTTTTCGTTAAAGTGCGTTCGTTTTTCGTTTGAATAAAATGCAAATTGGTTTTAAAAATTTTTAATTAGGTTTTGGCAGGTTGGAATTGGATTTGAATTGAAAAAATTTTGATTTTGGCTAGCGTATTGGTTTGGTCGTTGGTATCTGTTTCTCCAAGCATTTTATCCAGTAATGTAGGACATATGTCAATTCACATATGGTCATTCTTTATCTGGAGAAATCTGTCGGTCATCATTTAACTACACAAAGATTTTCATTGCTTGCTTGTATTAACATTGTTGGTGGATTAGTCTATGTCAATTTATTGATACAACTAAAAAAGCAATCAATTTAACGAATTTCTTCGTAGAATTTCAATTATGCTTCCAAAAGGCTCGATGATTAATATGGATAATGCATCTGTTCATATTGAATTGCAAAGTATTGTGGTGTCCTTGTATTGAAGCCAGACTACAATCCAATTGAATTTTGTTTTGGTTGGATAAAGCAAAAATTACAACACTACGAATATTCCACAGAGCCTCTTCCAACGATTGTTGAAGAAACAATGAATAGCCTTTCTGTGGACTTAATTGCCTCGTATATCAACCATTGCCAACGCCTTTGGAATGACGATGATTCTGTTTAATTTAATAAAATCACTTCACCTTTTCGAACCGATCGAACCAACCAAACCAATCAAATTTAAAAATGCCTCCAGTCGAACCAATCAACCAATCAAACCAACCAAACCAACCAAACCAATCGAACCAATCAAACCAATCGAACCAACCAAATCAACCAAATTTAAAAATGCCTCCAAAGTTTGAAAAAAGTTGGTCGTTCGTTGGATTGGATTTGAATGCCGTTCGTTTTAAAAAAAATGAGATTCGTTTTGAGTTGATTGGAATTGGAAGAAAAATTTGAAAAAAAACGAACGCACTTAAACGAAAAGCACAATATCAACACCCTCTCCGAGAGGATTCATGAAGGTTGTGCAGTGAGGATTGTTTTGATGGATTTATCAGTTCAACCATGTCGATCAACTAGTAATGATTTTGACAATAATATTGTTACCCAATCATCCAATGAATATCTTCCGACGAAAAAAGAATTAGAATTATGGCTACGGAATCGATTCACCTTACAACAAATCGGGAAAAAGAAATGGCTTGAAAATAGAGAACGTCGTTATGATGGATATTTTCCTATTGAATTTTTAAATGATAAAGAATTGATAATCCATCATATCAACAAGTACGGACTCGATACCGGATTTATTGCAAAACACTTGAGAACGGATGTAGATGTGTTTATTGCATCAATTCGGCAAAAAAAATCGCCATACACGTACGTACCTAACGAGTTGTTGAGCTGCAGAGATGCAGTGTTGGAAGCAGCAAAGATTACTGGTCACCGAACGTTGCACAGACTTTCATTATCGAACCATGAAAAATTTCTAAACGATAAGGAGATTGTGTTGGCAGCGGTTACTAACGATGGTATCGCTCTTCAATTTGCTTCTTCTGAGTTAAAGAATGATAAGGAAGTTGTGCTACGTGCAGTGATGCAAAACAACCAAGCCCAACGTTATGCATCCGAGACACTAACAAAAGACAATGATGTTTTTTTGACTTCCATATGTCCGACTGTGGCACACAAATATTCATCGATTAATTGGAACAATGATTCCATCATGTTAATGAAAACATTGAGAAACGATCGTGAATTTATTATTACTACTGCTGTCAAAAATAGGTCCATTTTGAGCTTACTGCTCAGCACAGCACAAGACTTGAAAAATGATCAACAATTAGCATTGGAAGCCATTAAGCACGATTTTGGCTTAATTTATCTCTTTTCGGACTTGGTACATGACCATGAATTTATGCTGAAAGCTATCAGTGTTAATGTCCTCTGTCTTAGGTATTCTTTTAGACTAACTAAACAAAAGGAATTTATGATGAGAGCAACTCGTATTAACGGCCTTGCATTGATAAATGCATCCGATGATTTGAGGCGTGACCACGAAATTGTACTTGAAGCAGTGAAACAAAACGGTGCTGCTTTTTTATATGCTACAGAAACAACAAGAAGTGATCCACAAATAGTCTCACATGCAGTCGAGCGTTTTGGGCCAGCATTATTGACAGCACCTATGGAGTTGAGACGTGACAAACAGTTTGTATTGAAGGCGCTCAATCACGATTTTTCGTTATTTAAATATGTGCATGAAGAATTAAGGAACGACAAGGAATTTATAATGCAATTGATTACACGTCATCCTTTTGTTCTTCGATACGTGTCCGATGAGTTAAAGAATGATAAGCATGTTGTTTTAACGGCTGTTCAGCAATCAGGACTTATGCTACAGTACGCATCAGAGGACTTAAAAGAAGACAAAGAAGTTGTGTTGCAAAGTGTGAAACAGAACGGAGGGGCCTTAAATTTTGCTTCCAAAACTTTGCAGAGAGACAAGCAAATCATTAGCGAAGCTTTACATCAAAGCCCACATGCAATTAACTTTTGCTGCATGACATTAAGAAATGACAAGGAATTTATGTTATGGGCATTAAAACAACATCCCAGAATGATTGAATATATTGGTGATAAGGACGATGCATTAATTTTGGAAGCTGTAAAAACTCATGGTTTTGGTGGAAACAGAAAGTATGAACCAGTCTTTAGCGAAGATTTATTACGAGCTAGGATGGAACATTATTATTATTCAGCATATTTTGGAAATCAAAAGTGAAAACCTTACTTTCAATACAGAAACCGAAAATGACACCATTGGTTGTTGTAAATAAATTCAAGTCACACAAATCTGCACTCGTTATTCAATTTGTTGAAACAAGTTCAAAAAAAATGGGTAAAAACAAAAATCGTTCCAGGCCATTCACCAACCATGGTGGAACATTATCAACTTCTTCGCAACAACAACAATCCGGAAAGAAAGCATCATCAAATCCGAAAGGAGGATCTAAATTTCACCCAAAAGTAGATGTTTCGTTGCTTGTGGATAGAGTTGAGGAATATATGGAATCTCACGACAAAACATCAATTAATTACAACAGCTCCGAAGAGTTGATGCCTGTCGTTACCTACTTGAGAAAGAGTTATGAAAAGGAATATAAATCTATTCCGTTGCTTGAATTTAAAGATATTTGTGCTGGAGCAATAGAAAAGATGTTCGGAGATGATTCAGACATGACATCTTCATCGTCGGAAGATGAAAATGCAATGATAGATGAAGCTACAAGAGTTAAAAATCTTACCAAGCTGAAGGATATGATCAAGAATGAAAAGAATTCAATGAATCAACAACTACAAAATGTGTATAAAGAACAACAAACCACTATAACGCCCTCTACAAATTCAAGCAGCCATGCTGGAGAGGCTTCTTCCCAAGCATCGAGTAATACCAGCTCTGAAGATTCTTTGAAGAGAAAAAGATCAACAAGTCAAGTCAATGAGCCTCAAACACAAGAGAACAAATCAACCACTCCCAACCACTCCAATCAAGAGACTAATGGTACTACCACAAATTCCAATAATAATTCTACCGTAGCTCCACCTAACAAAAAGACAAAGCCTTCCTCAGGCCAACCATCAGACAAAGAAAAGAGAACAAAAATTATTGTGGAGACACCCAATATCAGATTTAGTGATTTGGGAGGTATTGATAATATTTTACAAGACATTCGTGAGTTAATTGAATATCCAATTTTACATCCAGAGATTTATACGTCATTGGGAGTGGATCCTCCACGAGGTATTTTATTGCACGGCCCTCCAGGAAGTGGTAAGGTAAGTGCAAAGTTAATGTCAATCGAAAATATTTTCAACATTATTCTATTGGAAATACATTGAATAGACAATGCTTGCTAATGCAATTGCAGGTGAATTGCAAATTCCATTTTTGAAAGTATCAGCTCCAGAAATTGTTAGTGGTATGAGTGGTGAATCAGAGGCAAAAATTAGACATTTATTCAGGGATGCAGTTGCCAATGCACCAAGTATAGTTTTTATTGATGAAATTGATGCAATTTTGAGTAAGAGAGACAACGCCTCAAAAGAGATGGAAAAGCGTATTGTTGCACAATTGCTGACATGTATGGATGACTTGACACTGGACAAAACAAATGGAAAAGCAGTGATAGTCATTGGAGCAACAAACAGACCAGATTCACTTGATAACGCATTACGTCGTGCGGGAAGATTTGACAGAGAAATTTCACTTGGTATTCCAGATGAGAAAGCAAGAATGCAAATTTTAAAAATTTTAACACGAAAGCTCAAATTAGAAGGTGGACATGAAGTATTTGATTTCCAAAACATTGCACACAACACTCCAGGTTATGTGGGCGCCGACCTGAAGGCTCTTGTTAACGAATCAGCAGTTGTCGCCATTCACAGAATTTTCGGCAACATTGTTTTTGGTAATGAAACGAAGGAAGCTACTCCGAAAACATTAACACCAGAAGAAGAAGTCAAACGAAGAAGTATTATTAGTGAGACCCTTCGAAACATGAAAGAACCTCTCAGTGAAGAGCAATTGGCAAGTCTCAGTATTACTTTTGAAGATTTTGAAAAAGCCATTAAGAGAGTTCAACCAAGTGCCAAGCGTGAAGGTTTTGCCACAGTGCCAAATGTCACATGGGATGATATTGGAGCTTTAGAAGAGGTTCGTGATGAATTGCGACTCACTATTATGGAACCAATTAAGCGACCTGAAAAGTACAAGAAAGTTGGTTTGGATGTCCCAGCCGGTGTGTTGCTTTATGGTCCTCCTGGTTGTGGTAAAACTCTTCTTGCAAAGGCCATTTCTAATGACAGCGGTGCAAACTTTATTTCTATTAAGGGCCCAGAGTTATTGAACAAATATGTGGGTGAATCTGAGAGAGCAGTTCGACAAGTGTTCAGCAGAGCTGCCGCTTCATCTCCTTGTGTTATTTTCTTTGATGAAATGGATGCATTGTGTCCAAAGAGAGACAATGAATCGAGTTCACAAAGCTCAGAGCGTGTGGTCAATCAGCTACTCACTGAAATGGATGGTCTCGAATCGAGGGGAAATGTTTTTGTGATTGCAGCTACCAATAGACCTGATATGATTGATCCAGCCATGTTACGTCCTGGTCGTTTAGACAAGTTACTCTATGTTAAGCTTCCAAATGAAAAAGAACGAATTCAAGTGTTGCAAACCATTGCTAGAAAAACACCCATGTCACCTAATGTGAATCTTGACGAAATTGCAAAATTATGTGAAAATTTTTCAGGAGCTGATTTATCAGCGCTGGTAAGGGAAGCTGCCACCTGTTGCTTGAAAGAAAGTATTCAGAACAATACGGATAATCTCATTGTCACAAGAGAACACTTTAAAGTTGCCTTACGAAAGGTTCACCCATCTGTCTCGGAAAAAGATCTCAAAATTTATGACAAGATTGCCAATAGTTTGAGAACAAGTCGTAATCATATCGTGATGGACGATGAACCAAAGAAGAATCCACACAGTACTAGTTCCAAATAATCTCAAATGAATGTTGTGTTTACAGTTTCGTTATTTCACATTCTTTGTTGCAGTTTCACAAAAAATTACCAACATGAAGCGAACCAACAGCAAAAGCGCTCGACCTAGCACCAAGTCTTCGTCCTCATTGAGCGCAGAAGACAATGCACTCCTTGAAGAATTGGCAAGAGAAATTGAAAGAAAACGACAACGTCAAATGAAGAGACTTTTGGAACGTGAGGAAGAGGATGAAGATCATTACGATGATGATGATGACGACGATGATGTTTTTCATATCACAAGAGTAACAACCGAATTACCGAACAAGAAAATCAAACAACAAACTTATTATCATGACGGAGAGGACGAATTTAATCGTTTTATGGCCCAAATGACTTCTTCTCGTGCAAGTAGCAGCAATAACAATGCAACCACAGCCTCATCATCATCAAGTATAACTTCACGAGCATCCACAACAACAGCAACAACAACAACCGCTCCAACCACTGGAATTTATGATCATATGGGCCGTCCTGCTACTCAAGAGGATCTAGATTCTCTCCTAGAAAATCCACGACAGGCTTTCCGAGTTTTATATCAAGTGAAAGCAGTTGTTCAGGGATCTAAGAAAGAAATTTACAGAGAATTTGTCATCTCTGCGACCATCTTGTTTAAAAACCTGCATGAATTGTTGGTTTTATTATTCGGATGGAATGAAGTTTCGAATTATAGATTTACAGGAACGTTAAATGGAGACGCAGTCACTATTGCAAAGAGAGCGAGTAAGAACAATGTGAGTGCTGCTAGTACCAAATTCCATCAAGTATGTCCTAACATTGGTGATCAATGTGTTTGGATTCCTGAGGGAGGAAAGGATATTAGAGTCACATTGACTGTAGAGGTTATTAATACTTCTGGACATTTAGAATCTACTCCTCGATGTGTGGGACTTCTTAACAAAATTGGTTTTGCTGATGGGAAAGAAGGAGTAATGCAAGAAACCGACACTAACTTGGATCGAGTGAATTCAAAGCTGAAACATAAAAGATTTGCTGCTAATTCATCCAATAATAAGGTAGGCAAGCAAGGAATCAAGTTAAGGGTTAGGAACGATACAACTGCATCAGAATTCAAATCCATGGAGAACAAAGTGTTTCGACAAAAGTTGCTCACTCGTCCATTTATGCACTAGACCAGCCATATTCTATTTGGACAAACTGTCAAAGCATTGTTGTGCACATAAAGAACGATCAAAATTATAAAGCTGAATTATTTATTGACAAAAACTAATGCACACATGACGGTTATTTGAATAGTCTATTGTATTGCAGGACTTACAAAGTCACTGCACATCCATTGTTTTCAGAAGAATTAAATAATGCATCCAACACAATCATTGTTTTTTCTGTCTCTGATCCCAATGAAGATGCTCCTTTGGATTTTTTGCTCCTTTAAAGAATGATTCAAATAATTCGACATGTTGGGTCGATTCTTCACAAACAACAGTTTCATATCGCCCATGTTGTGAATGAATTTGGAATTTTCCATGCTTATCATAGGTGCTTCGTGGGAAATAAATTTCTTCATTGTCCCATGTCAACACAAAGTCATCCACAAGAATTCTAAAACGAGGGAACACAATTTCACTTGTTTGTCTCTGTGCCTCTTCAAAGCTACAATTGAAAGTGGCAACTCTACCATTTGAAAATTGCAAAATTCCATCAAAATTGATAATAGCTCTCTTATTGGACAACTCATGATCATGTCTTTTGGAAAATGCAACCACCTTTGTGGGTAACTCATAGTTGAAAGCCCACAAAATATTACGAACACAATACCAACCCAAATCGCCAAGACATCCATATGGCTCCAAAGTAATATCCAATCGAATATCGTTGAGATTGTCCATGAAATAATTAGCAAAAGAATTGTTCACACGAACTAATTTGTTGAACCTTTCATCAGTTGCAAACAAGTGCTTCAAATGATGAGTACGCTTGTTATGGACCCACATCTATTTGATCCATAGCATTACCATTTAAAATTTCAAAACGGAAGATTCGTATTCCATAATAGTATTATGCTTTAGAAATAATTGTTTCAACAACAAACATACAGTATTGTCCATGAAAAACACTCCATTCTCTTCACAAGCCTTGATCATATTTCTCACTGATTCGGCAGAGGCAAAAGGCTTGTCACATCTAAAATCATCAATTGATCATTAATTTCAAAACCAATACCGAATCATATTCGTGTTTTAAACTCTACACAAAAAATACTTACAAGACATGCTTGCCAGCCTTTGCTGCTTTAATCGCCCATTCTTCCTTCATTGATGTTGGCAATGGAATATAAACAGCATCTACTTCGGAACAAGCCAATAATTCATCATAGGTTGCAAAAGCCTTTTCAAATCCATTCTCTTTAGCAAATTTCTCAGCTCGGCTCATCTCTCTTGAAGCAACACCATAATTACTAGCAAATGGAGATTCCTGAATGGCCTTGGCTACTTTCTTTCCGATCGCCGCTGTGGATAAAAATCCAAAACGAAGGCTTTGTGTTTCAGTCATTTTCAATATTTTTTTATTGTAATCTTTTTTTAAACGTTAACCAAGGACGAAAGAATTCAATTCATCAATTTCACAAAATACAAAAAAAATGCCTGCAAAGAATCCCTTCCGTTCCAAACACAACAACAAGATTTCTCAACGTGATTCCAGTCATCTAGCTCGCCATCAAAATCAACAACAACAACAACGTGATTTGACCATGAATCAACCCAACATTCAGCGTTCTGATCTCTACTTCTCAAGAACCATTTCCTTTCCATTTACCTTGTCCTATTGGCCTCTCATTGAACAAGCTCTTTCTGATCCGATTCAAAATTCCTCTCAATTGAATCAAGTATTGATCAACATTCAAAAAGCAGTCTGTGAAGCGGTTGGAATGACACCTTTTACTCCGGTTCAATCTCAAACTAGTTTGACTCTATTATTGGAAGGAAAGATTTTTGGAGAGGAATGGAAACAAAGAGATCAATTCTTTGAAACTACACTTCCATTCATGATGGATTTGGTGAAACAATCTCCAAACATCTTGGGACCTGATGCATATCAACTGTATGGTCAAGTTCATTCGACCATTATTTCAAACGAAGGATTGTTACCCGTGATGGGAACTTTGAATAGAATTCCAGTTTTGGCAAGACCCAAGTCCAAAGTGATGACATTTAACAAATTAGAATGTGCATGTATACTAGCCAATGCATTTTTCTTAACTTGGCCAAGACTTGCAGATACTCGTGAAGCATCAGTTCAAATGCCATCCATTAATTTTGACACATTGTTTAAGGATTCACGACCTTCCTCAATTGCCAAACTTTTAATGATTATTCACTATTTTGAGAGAATTTCTGCGCGAAATTACAATGAAATTGCAAGTCATGGATCTATGACTGTTATTCGAAAGTGTGTAGATGCACGTCGAGTGAAAGATCAAATACGTCTTGATTCATTCATGCCTTTATCAGATATGAGTGTTCACACAGAAGGATCTCTTGAACAATGTGAAAATGCACTTCATGCAGATTTTGCAAATTGCTACATTGGAGGAGGTGTTCTTCGAGGTGGAGCAGTTCAAGAAGAAATTAGATTTTGTCTTTCTCCTGAAGCTATTGTCACTCGTTTATTTGTTGAGAAATTAGATGATAATGAAGTACTTTACATTTTGGGAACGGAACAATTTTCTGAGCATGATGGTTATGGATCTAGTTTGAAATTTAAAGGTGATTATGTGGATAAGAATTACATTGTGGATGGATTTGGAAATCGTCAGTTTACTTCTCAAATTGTTGCATTTGATTCATTGTATTATACTCACCACGACAAGGTGAATCAGTGGCGATCTGAGCATATTGATCGAGAAATTGTTAAGGCATATGCTGCATTCAGTGTGACACCTAACAGACTGAATGTGAATATTCATACAAAGATTTCAACTGGGTAAGTTTATTGCTTCTTAAACCAATGACAATTTCACACTTGGAACGCAGAAATTGGGGATGGTAAGTATTTTCATTGAAGCTATGGAACGCTCTTAATTGGTGACTAAATAATTCATTCAATTTGTACAGTGGAGCATTCAATTGGTAAGTCATGGCATTTCATGTTGTATATGATGGACCACTCACATTTCAACACAGTGACAAAGAACTTAAATTCCTCATTCAATATTTAGCTGCGTCTATATCACAATGCTCGCTGCATTATTATACGTTTGGAGACTATGAATTAGAAAACAAGATTGAAAAGTTTGTGCATACTATCACTACTCACAAATTTTCTGTGCTCCGTATTTATCAAGTGTTGATCGGCATGTGGAGCTTAGATGTACTTCCCAACTTGGAAACAGAAAACTACTATCCATCCACTTTGAAATTTGTTGTTGAGACTCTTCTGAAGGAGCAATTAGAAGAGTCTCTCCAACAAATGGATGAATCTGACTCACAGTTGTTTGCACCCTCCATAGACTTGTAAAATGTAAATAAAAGCCAGTATATCGTGAGAGAATATTAATTTATACAATATTGGAGAAGTATTCAGTTGGTAGACGTTGAAAAATTAATGATATTGACTGTTGTATGTAAAGACAGAACATATTAAAACCACTAACATTTCAACCACAGCAGTCATGGCTTTGGAAGAGCCTTAATGGTTTTTGCGCTTAATGTTGTGAAGGTGTTGGATTCCACCTGTGAAATCACTTGTACTTCACCACTAGTGTTTCTTTTGCAAATAAATGAATATACTAATTTAAACGTTCCATAAAATCTGCTCGAATATCCAATTTTAAGTCGTTCTAAAACGAGTTTGCATTCGTCGTTTAGCATTGAAAATTGAGCTCTCACAATCTTGTGTGTTACCAGTGTTTCTAGCCGTTTAAACTCAAGTTGATCGCTTTTTCTTGAATAAAGATCTACTTTGAGAAGCAATGTATCTGTAGTTCCAACAACTTGTTGAGGTAATTTTAATCGAACTTGTAGATCCAAGCATTTTCTGTCATAACATATTCCATCTGGAATATCTGGAGAAATGACATGCAAATAGTTTGAGGATCTTGGAGGAAAAACATCTGAACCAACTGCTGAAGCATTCACTTGTTGTGTGGTTGTCAAACGTATGGAACTAGTTTTTTGCTCTTCTGGATGTTGATAGATGGTCATTTTGAATGAAGAACGTTTTGCATGTTGAGGTAATGACATGTGTGATTGTTGTTGTGAAGTGACTTCTTCTTCACTGTCCTCCTCTACGGAACTGTTGTTGTTGGGACAGTTTTGGGAAGATACATTCGAATCGTGAGACATGTCTGTCGAGTTAGAAGGAGTTGTTCTGAACAGGGAGAGTATCATCATTTTCAATGGATGATAATTTTCAATGAGAAAGTTGTACAACGAAATGGCCAAGTTCTGAGCCAAATATGGAAGAAATAATGGAGTGGATAGTGATGACGATTCGTATGAGAGTGGTGTTGTTGATGTCGTTGTCGTACATGTTGTGGACGACATGACATGTTCGGTGCATGTGGTGTTGCTATTGGATTCTTCGCTTTCATATTGGAAAAGCTCTAAAATTTCACTCCAAGAATCTTGATTATCTATGGTTGTTGTTGTTGTAGCATGGTGTTGTGAAAGATGTTCTTCTTCGTCGTCTTCTTGAGTGGAAGGAGCATTGGATTCCATGTCACTCGTGCGGCACAAGCAGTAGTGTGTGGGTATTTTTTTTTGCACGAAATTTTGCTTGTTGGATGAATACTATTTTTAGTAATCTTGTATTCACGTTTCACGATTCATGTGAAAACATCAAAATGTGAATATAAAGATTGAGTGAAGTCAAATTATAACGATATCCTAGTGATATTGTTTCCTTCTCCTTTTTGAAAGTTCTATTACTGGCATTGACACATGTCATTATGTTATGCCATTACATGCATGTGATGCATGCACCAGAGCTAGGTCTCTCCATTCTCTCTTCATTCAACGCATGCAAACTCACATTAATAAATACAATATATTCTCTTGTATGGTATTGTTTTGATTTCAACTGATATTGATGCATGTATGTCTTGAACGTCATAACTTCTTCTGCACTCTCTTACTTGCTGCTTTTGAGCTCAGGGTAGTAAATTCGTTGGTTTCGATTTGTGAGATAATTTGGCAATTATCATCGCCATATTTGTCTGAAATGGAAGTTGAAAAATATGTGAATCTTAGTTTTAGCTTGCCTCTCTCCTTGTTAGTGGAGAGTCCAAGTTTCAAATAAGGTATCTTCAAAAAGTAATAGGTGTTTCTATTCCATTGCTCTCTCAAAATTGTTGCAGTGTGTATCTGTTTTTGTAACTTTACAACCTGTTGACGGCATGAAGTATTCGCATGAGAGCTTGATTTGTCAACCAAGTTTTGTTCGCTCATGCACAATACGTCGGTTTTCACTTGAAATCTAATATGGTTATTTTCTTGAGGAATGGATAACTTGAGTACTAAACCCAGCGATGGTTGATCGTAAATGACATCATCTGGAATATCTTGATGTGACTCTAGAGATAAATATTTTGTGCTTCTTGAAAGAGATGATGATGCATGAATTTGAGTGGTGTCACAATTTTCCGACCTCTTGTTTCCCTCTTGTTTTGGTTCCAATTTGTGTTGTTTGAATTCAAGTGGCTTCACTTTTTTCTTTTTCGTAATATGAGACAATTGGCACGCTTGGTGTGGGATAGAACATGTTGGTGTATCAAAATTGTTGGGACTGTTCTTTCGTTTGTTAGCAGTAGATGCAGAGCATGGTGTTGTGGTGCTGCATGTTGGTGGTGGAGACGGCGAGGGCGATTTCGAAATATTAGCCGAGCTTGCCGTCACGGAAGATCCAAAAGACAATTCTGGAGTTACTGCGCTTGGAGTCAAATCTGTCGTGCGTACCGAAGGAGGCATGTTTGCGGTTAGCACAGCAAGACTCGCAGCATGTAGGGAATGCACAACATTGACAGGTCTCTGCGCTGACATGTCGTACTTTGGATAATCCGTAACATGTTGCAGTATGGAAGGTGTTGTCAACAAAGCAGAGAGGTGTGGATCATGCATGTTCATGTTGGTACCTGTCGACCATTGTTGAATCAAAGCATAAGGAGTGCTCATTAATTGTTGTTGTTGTTGTTGATAATCACCACCGTTCTCATGAGCTATGAATTGAAAATTGGATTTCTCTGCATGCAAATACATGATCAAGCTCTCGACGATTTTCAGCAGTTTGATATCACATCCATTCATGGTATGAGTATTTGTTGCATCTCGGTGAATCTGGAGACCCTTTTGTAATGCATCATTAATGGTGGTGCTATGTTGTTGATTGACACATGTAAACATCTCTTGTGAGTTATTATTTGCAATGTGTTGTTGTTGTACATGAATTATGTTATGATAAGCCTCTTCTTGATGCAAGAGACTGGGCTTGTCATCTTCTTCTTTATGTATCAAACACATGTGTGGTGATGGTATTGCTTCAGCTGTAAGGGACAAGCTTTGTTCGAGAATTGACATACCTTGGTCTGTGGGAGAACACGCTTCGATGAAATGGAGTGGATGATTCTCATCAGAGATTGTGAATGACCATTCAATATCTCATCCAAGAATTGAGACATGGTAATTATATTTGAGCTAGTGAGCGTGATGGTTTTTTTTCGTGTTGGATTTCACCAAACAGGCAATCCTAATGTTGCTTGTCTTTTCGTGGAAACGAAATCGTGCTTCCAAATTCATCTTTGGACTTAAAAATCGTGAATTGCAATTTTCATTCACGCCCCATTCACGAGCCGAAAAGGGCACAGCTAAAATGTTGATTGGCAAGCTTGTTGATAGGTATTTAGTAGTATACCATCGAAACACACTCAAGTGGATGGAAAATCTGTCCCATACAATAGCTCTCCTGTTTCGCCATTCACGAACACGAAAGCAAATACTATCACCAATTATCCATTGTAACTCGATTGCTCTAATTATGTTACGGCCTGATGTTACATCAACAATGTAGGCTCACGAATTAGTATTGCAAACAAGCAATACTCTTCGACCAACAGCTCCAACCAGTTCGTGTCGACCTCATCGCAAAGACGGTATCAAGACCTGCTGGCAAATATTTGTCCGTTTTGAATCTTTACGACCGTCCTTGTCAATATTCTCACCAATACATACTCATCAAAACAAAAACACAATGATCAGCCACTGATTGTAAGCCTAATATGAGTCAACAGACGGAGCGAAAAATGTTATTAAAACTCTTGTGATCGTCATTTTTTGTTGTGGAAATCGAACAAATTTATGGCTCGGGGTTTTTTGTTAGTACGTGGTCACCAGAAGTTGTTGAAACATGCAACAAGATCCATCGTGAAGAGGATGGTTGGAAATTGGCTTAACTTGTTTTCCAATAACCTTCTCCATCACTTCAAGCTCGTATGAGTTAGTTTTTAAACCGTTTAATTAGTGATGTAAATGACATCAGATTCAATGCATGACACACGAGTGCTTGGCAAATGACAACTTTTCAGAGCTGAAAGGAACACACGAGTGCTTGGCAAATGGTGAATTTGTAATAGCTGAAGAAACAAATAGCAGTTTGCTATATTGAAACATGACTGAATAAGGTTAACGATGACTCTCTCATAACGACAAGAAGCAGAACTGTTCGATCCACTGTTTATCCTGATGTCCTTTGAAAGCCATGGCCATTTAGTGGGTGATGTGGTTGCATCCTATTTCGGGCTATCTATCTCTTCAAAATCTACAAGGCAGTAAAAATTACAGCACCCGTCAAATGGTCAATTCGTAATGTTGGCTGCCAGACAACTCTCTCGAATTATTATTTACAGAAACCGGTAGAGGAGAGAAACTATTTGAACTTGTCGGTTGCTGACACAGTGATTAGTAAATCATTCAAAAAAAATGTTTAGAAATACTTTTCAAAGTGGATTCTTATCAATTTTCTATGCCATTGGGTAAGTGTTGATGAGATCTCTCATGAAACAGTGTCATTGGAATGGATGCATGATCATGTGTTTTTCAATTTGTTAAGGAGTAAACCGTTACAGTTGTGGGAAAAACAAGTAAAGAATGGTCACATTAAGAGAATTACAGATCAAGACATTCAAAGCTCTGTTCTGGAAATTGTGGGAATTAATATCAGCACTACATTTATTAACTGTCCTGCTAATCCTAAAAACACATTAGGTATAAAATTACCTTTCCTTGTTATGGTAATTAAGAATGTAAGTAAGAACTTGACACTTTGGATTTCTTACGTAAGAATCAATTCTCATTTCAATGGAAAACAGTTAAAGAAATTCTTTTCATTTGAGGTCCAAGTATTGGACGATAAAAACATGAAACGACGATTCCGAGCATCCACTTGCCAAAGTACAACCCGAGTGAAACCGTTCCTTTGTACCATGCCAATGCGACTGGATGATGGATGGAATCAAATTCAATTTAATCTTGCCGATTTTACAAGACGTGCTTATGGAACGAATTATATTGAGACGTGTCGAGTACAAATTCATGCCAATTGCAGAATACGAAGAATTTACTTTTCAGATCGTTTATATTCTGAGAGTGATTTACCGAACGAGTTCAGATTGTTTATGCCAATTCAAAGATAATTCCAAAAAGCCCAAACAGTAACACTCATTGAATTTCATCAACTTCATTTTAATGCAATTTTCCAATAAAACACTCGACAAGTATGATGACAAATCAAAAAAAGAGCACAAATGCCCACAACAGCATTTATTTGTAGATCTTTGTTTGATCGAATATTCTTCTCTTGGGTGTACGACGATTTGGTTCAGCCTTTGAGAACCATAGTCGACTCGAAATTACAAAAAAATAATGCCAAGCAACCATCACCCTCGACCGATTCTTCAAAATTTAATCCATCATTGAACCCTTTGTTTTCACTAGGAGATCCTTCCGAAGAGAAGAAAAGAAAATGTAAAAAACAGTTTGAGTATATACAGCAAGAAACAGCAGACAGATACGATCACATTGATAATACTCGTGATGATGAATTTATTAATAATAATTTCAAAGAGATGAGTCTAACAAAAGCAGCCATCATTCTCCACAAACTCTTTGGGTGGGAAGTGCTGTGGTTGTCTTTTCTGTGGCTTTGTTCAATGGCTTGTGATACGTTGTCGGTGGTTGTTATGAAACATTTGATGCAAATATTCGAGCGCATGGATGACCATCATGACACCAACAATGAATCAAGTTCACAAACTTCATTGATATACTGGAGTTTCTTTTATATGTCCTGAACTTTATCGTTAAAATTGCAAGCTCAGCTTCATTTCATTATTTAGACTTTATGCGATTTAAAGATAGAAAACATAATGTTGAATGTATGCGAGAAGAGTTTTTAAAAGCCATCTCAAAGATATCATTTATTCAAAAGCAGAAAACGAATTTTGGAAAAGTGTCCACCATACTTGATTCTGACATTAGTACGGTAGCAAATGCAAAGTATGATCTACAAGATTTTCATGCCCATATTGCATATGTAATACTCAACTTTGTCACAATGGCCAATATTATTGGGGTTAAGGCTTCTTGTTCTGGAGTAGCGTTTCTTGCCCTCAGCACTCCAATATACCACCACTTTATGAAGAAAAGGGAAGCGAAACAAAAAGAAGAGATTGGTCTTACAGAAAATAAGTCCAGTTTTATCACACAATTTTTACTATCTATCAAACTAATTAAGGTTTATACTTTAGAAATATTTTTTAACAACAAGATCAAAGATATTCAAGACAGTATTGGAAAAATCAGAACTATTGAAATTGGATATAATTTTCTTATCAATTCTATACACTATACCCAAACAGCTCTATTTTCATCAATTACATTTTTTGTGTTTTGTTACATGGATGGAAACTCATTGAAGCTTAGTTCTGCGCTTTGCGTGATTGAGTTAGTTGACAGTCTCAAATGGCCACTCTATAATCTATCTTCAGATATTCAGGCGTTATTTTCCAAAAGACTGTCCATCGTCAGAATCGGTCAAATTTTGAACAGTCCAAAATACTCATTCCATACTAATTATTTAGATGAAAATTCAAACACAATTATTGAAATGAAAAATGTACATGCTACATGGTCTTTTTCACAACGGGGTGAGTCGGTCTTAAAGAACGTAACCCTGGAATTTGAAAGAGGCAAGCATTATGCTCTAATTGGTAAAATTGGAAGTGGTAAAACCACGCTCATCCAAACAATACTTAATGAATGTCATTTGGTAGAAGGAACAATCAAAACAACTCCAAATTTATCCATTTCTTATGTTTCACAAAACCCATGGTGAGAAGTGCTACCATTCGCGATAACATACTCTTTGGCTCCACAGTGGTGGACGAGAAACGGCTTGAAATGGTTCTCTGTGCTTCAGATTTAAAAAACGACGTTGCACAAATGAAAAATGGTGTTCTGCAAGTGATAGGGCAACGTGGAATTAACCTTAGTGGAGGGCAGAAAACTCGTCTTGCATTGGCAAGAGCATTATACCACAATTCTGACTTGTACCTTTTTGATGATATTTTCTCAGCTCTTGACATTCATACAACCTATAGAATTTTAAACGCACTATTCACAGGAGAAGAACCAATGCTGAAAAACAAGACAGTAATTCTGTCATCTCATCAATTACAATTTCTTCAACATATGGATTCAGTAATTGTCATGGATAAGGGACAAATTGTGGAGCAAGACCATTTCGACCATCTTTGCAAAAAGCTTAACAATCTTCTTCCAAATCAGTCGACCCCTTTTTCAGATTTAATATCGTCTACGGCAACTATTAATGATGTATATGAGAACGGCTTTGTGAAAAACAACCCAAATGAGCCAAATACAACCACCTCTCAAAACAAAGAAAATAATGGGATTATGGACGCCATTGCTAACACAGCTAAAAAACAACCAAAGCCTGTAAACTCCAAACTGATGTTGGTAATTGAGTTCCTTTTCTCATTAGGCTCTCTAAAGAGTGGATCATTCATATTTGCTATTTTGTGCTTGGGAGCACTTGAATACACAATGGTGGTATCTTCAGACGTATTTCTATCCGAATGGACAAGTGACGAAAACTTTCATAACCACTCCTTGGCCTTCTACACGAGCATCTACAATATTCATGGAATACTGATAATGATTGCTAAGTGTGTTAACAAGATCTTGATTGGCAACTTTCTGTATATCCTTGCTGGTATTTGCCAAGAAACTCTTTTGAAAAAATTAGCTGAAGCAAAATTATCTCTGTACGAAGATATGCCTAGTGGTCATATACTGCAATATTTCAGATATATTGATGAAATCAGAAATGATATTAGCTGGAAATTTTATGACCTCATATCGACAGCTTGGGATGGGTTAATAGGAATTGTGATGGTGTTATACGCATTCCCACAATCAGCGTTTCTACTTGTAATACTCATACCGATTACCAATTATTACAGAAACATTCATACAAGTGTGTCAGAGTACATTAGAGATCTTCAACAAGAAACACATGACCCAACCATGACCATTGCGAACGAAATTTTAGATGGATTAGATACCATACGAGCATTTGGGCATGATAAATTTGATTTTTTGATTGAGGAAATTCGTGAAAAAAAGAAACCTAAAACCTCTTTAGAATATTGTTTGGAATTGTTGTGGATGTGGTTCTTTTGGAGAAATACCTTTTTTCGAGAATTTGCCAAATCATTATGCTTACTTGGTGCTTTTTTTGTGTCAACCATGCAGCAGCAAACCATCCTTCTTTAGAACGCGTGGCTCAACCAACCTCAAACATGGCGACTCATGTAAGCCTCCACATTGCTATTTCCTTATTCTATAGAAGATTGAGTTCTCTTATCATAAGTTCATCACGTCTCATAACCACTTACACCAAGGCTACAAATTCATTGGCATGTGTTGAAAAAGTACAGCACTTCACAAACACTATCGAGGAAGAAAACTACTCATACCCAAATCTGGCTTTCAAAGAATTCCAGACCGAAGGAAGTATAGTCTTTCACAATGTGTCAATGCGGTATCGAAAAGAAAACGCTCTGGCTTTGGATAGCATCTCTTTTGGAATCAAGCCAGGTCAAAAGTGTGCCATCATTGGTAAAACGGCATCTGGAAAGAGTTCAATATTCAATTGCTTATTAAGATTCCAAGAAATTGAAAAAGATCTACAAAATTCTAGCGGTATTTATTTGGATGGAATAGACATTCGAGAAATTCCTCTTACTACCCTTCGAAAATGTTTATCATACATTCCTCAACAACCAACCCTCTTTCTTGGAACTTTAAGGGAAAATCTTGATTTCAATTCTTCACTAAGTGATTCTGAAATTATACAAGTATTGGACAAAGTTGGTCTTACTGAAGTGTTACATCACAAAATATTGAATGAATCTTCCAAGTTCGATAATATTCTCGATTACAAAATACTCGATGATGCCAACAACTTTTCGCAAGGAGAAAAACAACTGATATGCCTGGCAAGATGCATCCTAAAAAAGAGCAAAATAATTCTAATGGATGAAGCCACAAGTAACATTGATAATTACACAGATGTTCAAATCCAAAAGACTCTACGTGGACCATTATTTGAAAATTGTACAATCATAACCATTGCTCATCGAATTGCAACTGTGAAAGACTATGACAAAATGATTCTATTATCCAACGGTCAAGTCTTAATGGATGACATTCCAGAAGTTGTATTAAGACAGTTTGAAACACATGTCATGGAGAGAAATAAACATTTCAATGAGACATTAAGACCCTTATATTTCCGTCAATAACAAGGATCGCAACAATGGTGGATTGATAATTCTCCCGAGGCCATGAATCTTGGAACGGACTCCTTAGCAATGAATTCAGTCAACTCGTTAATCTGTTTGAATTCAACGAATTGTTCTAAAAAAATCCGAATCACAAGATCAAATTTTGAAACTCTTTTCATCAAAACACTCGTCATCAGATTTATCATTAAGCTTTTTGATACGTTCAATCAGTTATCTATTGATTGTGGATTGTTTGGAAACTTTGATTTGTGGTAACGGGATTTGTTATCTTTATTCCGAAAATTTAAATAATTTAAAAAAGCCAACACATTGTTGTTTTACTTTTTCATCATCAATGTCTACCACTCCACTCATCATTTGCTATGGCTCGGAGACTGGAAATTCTAAAGCCATTGCTACACGTATCTACAAGGCTTGCTCCGAGCTTCAATTTTGCAAAGATACTCAACTTCAGACTCTGAATGAGTTTGCAACCATCTACAAGCTTAGAGATAGAGCCAAAACCATTAAACAACCAACGGCAACAGATAACACATCTCCACATATTTTGGACAGCAAGGTAAACATGATCATTATTTGCTCAACCACTGGAAATGGAGATGTTCCTCAAAATGCTGATAGTTTTTACCGATTCATCAAGCTCAAGTCAACTCCTGCACAATTTTTCGAAAACCTTTCTTATTCCATTCTCGGGCTTGGAGACAGTAATTATGATTTATTTTGTAATGCGGCCAGAAATATTGATAAGAGGCTTCTAGAATTGGGTGCTGAAAGAATTGGCAGTAGAGCAGAGGCTGATGAGGTCGTTGGATTGGAAGTTTCAGTTGAGCCCTATATCGCCCAAGTTCTTCAATCATTAAGAAAGATTTACTCAACTGAGCATGTGGAAACAGAAAGTAAAGCTAGCATTACTGACAGTGTGGACACTGCTCGTTCACCTCATGGAGCTGGTAACGCTCTCTGTCTCCTCCAAATACACCACCCAGAGCTGTCACGTCCACAACGAATGTATCTTCATCGTCCCTTACAGGTCAATCCTCAATTACTTCTTCGTCATTCAATGGCAATACTGAACCAACGGATTCATTCCCAATACCAAGAAAACTCTCTTCAGGAGGAAAAGATCAACTTGAGGCTCTCTCAACTCTCATTGCAGCTTCTCATTCTTCGCTACAGAGTATTTGACTATTGTTAGAGCTGACAAAATGAGTGACAACGCTCAATCAGATGATTTGAATTATTATAGTTTGAGATTGGAAGAGCTATTTGGATCTCATTGTGACAGCAGTGAAGACAATTTAATCTACGAAAGTGATGAGCATGTACCTACTTCAACCGTTGCTCAAACTCCAACCATTTTTTTCTCTTCCATTCGAGGAGCTCGATATTTGACGACTACTGAGTCATCAAAACAAGTTTTACATTTGGAGCTAGATATGGCTAATGCTCCAATGAGTCAAGAAGCTTCATTTAAGTATGAACCTGGGGACGCGTTGGGAATATTTTGTGAAAATGATCAGGAGCATGTTGACTTGCTAATTGAAAAGCTTAAGGAAAGAGGATCTTTCAAATTATCTCCAAATGATCAACCAATTTCTGACACTGACCCAATCAGCGTCAAATGTACAGATGATTCCAAACGTTGCATTTTCCCAAAACATATTTCATCATTAGAAAATGAAATTGTCAATGTCAGAACTATTCTAACTAAGCGTGTGGATATCATGTCACCCGTAACGGTTCCCATGCTTCAAGTGTTAGCCAAATATTGTTCAAATTTCAGTGAGAAGAATGCCATCCTCAAACTCACTTTCGACACTGCTCTCTATAACACCCAAATTGTTAAGCAAAGGGCAAATTTATTTGATATTCTTTCATGGTATCCTTCATGCAAACCTTCATTAAGCCATCTTCTTCAAGAATTACCTCCTCTTCTTCCTCGATACTATTCCATTTCATCCTCTCCAATTAAGCACCCTGATGAGGCCCACATTGCATTTAGTATTATCAAATTCGAAACACCTCCTCCATATCACACCATTCGTCATGGCTCTTGTACCTCGTGGTTGCAAAATAAGGCGAAAAAGTTTTGGTCCAGCGAAGAGCAAGTTAAAATTCCAGTATTCGTTAAACCTTCACCCAACTTTAGACTTCCTGAAAATTTGAATACACCCATCATCATGATTGGTCCTGGAACAGGTGTGGTTCCTTTCCGTGGTTTTTTGCAACATCGTGAATGCATGCTAGACAAGAAACAGTCAGATGGGATTAATTGGCTCTTCTTTGGATGCAGAAGTATGAAATCTGACTTTTTATATCGAGAAGATTTGAGAGATTTCGAAACGAATAGCTTTGTTAATTTGAACTTGTTAGTGGCAAGCAGTAGAGAGGCCGATTCGGGAGGAGGTATCTGGTATGGAGGCTCTTACATACAGGATTACCTCCGGGAATATGCTGCCAATATCGTAGAAATGATGACAATGAAGAAAGGAGTGTTGTACGTGTGTGGAGATGCGCAGGGTATGGCCCCACAAGTGAATCGAGTACTTCATCAAATCATTGAAGAGGAATGCAACTATACGCCTGAGCAAGCGAAACACGTGGTTTCGGAATGGCAAGAAACAGGTCGTTATCTAAAAGAAGTTTGGAGTTGAACACCTTTGTTCTTTGGTAAACACAACATTTAAATTATTTTCGAATCATCAAACAACTTGTTAAATTATTTCTAAATAAACGGCATTCCGAAAGCCTTGATGATATTATTAACGATGTGAATTTTAATTGAATGACTGCAATGTCCACACCTAGGAGTTAGGAATGTGTATTCAAATAATTTGTGTTGTTTTAATTGTATCATCTTGAATCACACTAGAAATTTTGTTCAAAATTTACTCTTGTTCAGAGGTAAAAGACTTTGGCTCTCTCTCAATATATTCTCTGACTACAATATTTCTTCCTTCAAGTTCACTTCCGTTCAAGGTTTCAATAGCCTTTTGAACAGACTCTGCGCTTTCAAAAGTAACAACACCAGTACCTCTTGGCTTCTTGGTTTCACGGTCTTCAAAGAGTTTAACGAATTTAACGGCACCAACTTGAGAGAAGTGGTTCTTGAGAGCTTGCCATTGAGTGGTGAAAGGAATGTTGGAAACAAAGACTCTTGGTAATTTGTTCATTTTGTGATGATGAGAGGTTTGGTGTTGTTGTGTATTTTTTTCAACAAAAAAATTATCCTTCTACGATAATACAAAAATGGCATGCAATAAATTGATTGAACGCTGCTGAATATTCAAACGCCTAAAAATCGTTCAATAAAAAACCTGAACGCAAATCAATGCCCATAAATTCAATATTTACTCAATGTGAATGAATGACATCGTACAAAATGGATCACCAAAGGGACAGCCCATGCATTGATGATTTGGTTTTCTTCGTTGTTGCTCACCGTAGCCATTCCATATCATGATATTGTTGGCGAGTTCAACAGCTTTGGATTGCATGTTTAGAGGAGCTGTGGTTAACATTTCTAATTGTGTTTCTTGTTGTAAAACCTTGTTGTTAGCAAGATTGTTTGGTTTGGAGAGAATGGCAGATTTGTATTTGATCCAAAATGCACGATCGAATGCTTTCAGTAGGTCATATGTTTGAGGATTGGTACGAGGGAATTGAGGATCTTTCTGCAACAGTAAGTTTACAAATAGGTCTAACTGTTCGTGGGTGTGAAATGATATACAGTGGTTTTGAATTTCAATGGTAGAGAGAGGATCTGGGTTTGAAAACTTGGGAGTGTCACTCTTGCTTCTCTTCCGCGAGTTGTCGTTGGTGATTGGTGGGGTTCCATGATAAGAACTTGTTTTCTCTGTCTTTTTGTTGGAGCCTAGCATTTCCTTAATATTATTAAAGGAGTTGTTTTTAAGACCAAACTTGTCCAAAAATTGGTCGTCCAACTTGATCGTAAGATTGCTGTCACCTCTATTTCGAAGGTTGAGTAAAAATTGATGCATGGACTCTGAAAACACAGGTGTGATCTCTAATGCTTCAAGGACTTCGTCAACTGTTTCATTACGTGTGAATTTACAGCTCTATGTGAAAACCAACAACTTACCAAAATCTTGACAGTTTCCAACAGTTTTTTGTTCCTGCTTGTTTGGCTGGTAGGAGCATGAAGAACGATCACTATGTCTTGCGCTTAGTGCAGACGAGTTCGATGAGGCGGATCCTACAAAATTTTGGGCTACACCTGTGAGCGTAACACTTCCTCCTAGAGGTGGACTTAAACTACTTGGAGTGCTGTGCTCTGGCGTCGATGGAAGTGAGGAGCCGTAAAAGGCGTCTGAAATTCTTCGTTGACCTTCAACAGCTAGTTGAGAAGAAGGGCTTGAGAAAATGATGGACTCCTTTCTCACGTTGTTTCTTGAATAGGAGACTTGAGTATTCCATCTACACACCACTTGGGCAATTCTATTTACAGCTTCTGTTATGGCTGTCCAACCTTTCACTTCTCCAATGTCTATTGAAAGGAGAGCCATTTTGGAAGTAATTTTTCTTGGTATACACAAACCACTGTTCAGGTAATTATACAACGGATACGGTTACGAACGGCCTCATCAAACGATGAAAGAAATACTTACCAATCCGTGAATTCTAATATCCATGGTCCAATTGATATCGAAGAGTGGAAGATTCCATGATTAGGTAGTTTATCCATCTTGGCTAAAATGGGAGAAATAATTTGTCTTACATTCTTTGATGCGTCAGTCTTGAGAGTATCAACAAGGATGAGCTTAACCTTAAACGTAATTTCATCTAACAAGTTATGTTCTTGAATCTCTTCTTCTGGAATTTCTTCATTGTACCCGTCATCACAAGAATGATTAAGCGTTGAAAAAACAGGATCTAAAATTGATGGCCCATAAATGTTTGGGAGAATATCATGACTGGAGGATGCTTCTGAACCAATAGATCTACCAATAGATCTTCTCATTGCCCTATATAAATTTGTGGCTCTGGTAGCAAGCGATGGATTCTCAGTTCTTTCAGGAATGTTTGGAGGAATTTCAGAGTCGTCATCTTCAATGTGGTCAACAGCATCTCCGGTCGACTCAGATGCTTCTGAATCTCTGGGAACAGACGTCACAACAATTCCAGGAATACCTAAAGAATTAGGTTGACGTCTGGCATATCGTTGCCGAATGGCTGCAATGTTTGAAAAATCATCTTGTTGTTTTCTAAGGTTTTCTTTTTCTAGATACTGCAAAACAAAGTCTAGGTTAAGAAAATTGTTCTTGAGTTCAGTTTCATTCGACAATTGACGGACCAATCTGTCTCTGTCGTTCAAATTTTGTAATTTAGCAGACAGTATCTTACTAGACTCTATTTTTTGTAACACGACCATTTCAGGCGTTAGCTCTTCTCGATGTGGTCTTCTAGATCTACTTTGTGTGGATGGAGATAGCGAACCTGAGGGGTGGTATGATGGAGTAGTAGGCGGCTTTGGCTCGTCATCTCTGTCCGAGACAAAGATGGGATTTTGGCTTGAAATATTACCCATGTTGATATTGCAAGGCTAGTCTAGATTGTATGAAATTAGTTGTGATACTATAGCAATAATTCGTGGTGTAAGAGCAAATTGAAACGCTTGCGTTTTAAATTGACTAATCTGCTCAACGGGATAGTTCGGGGTTATTGTTCTTGTTACCTCTGAAACGGTTGAAAATGAATTCAATCGACGTAGGAGCTAACAGTTACTGTTGTGTTTCTTCTAAAGTTAAATGAAGAGTTAGAATATTTGTATCAAAGCAAGAGTGAGGCTCTCTTCTCTCTCAGGCTCTGTGGTGGTTGACCGTAGATGATGGGTGGAGGGAATTATTTTTTTTGGTTGGAATTAATAATTTTCGAATTGATCGATGATGTTTTTAGTTGATGTCTCTCGACAACACTACGCTAAAAACATTCGCACATCAGTTGAGAGCATGTTCTGGCTTTCATTTCAATGGCAATTGTTCATTCCATGAAGTAAATGCATTGATGTGCGCACAGGATCAATAATTTCGCTTTTAAGTCTAATCACAAAGCACCTTGTGTGTCTATTGAGAGATAACCTTTCACCATCATCACGTGCCACAATGTTTCAAACAAGTCCAATACTCGCATATTTGATTTTAGTGCCTCATTTGATTTCAATTTGTATTCAAAAGGTAAATTGAATCCAAATTTAATTCTGAAACATTGCAACATTTGCAGCTCTACCGATTTGGCTCTACTTGTTTCCATTCCATTCTGTATTCAGTTGTTGTAATTTGCCTTGAATAAATGAAATATGAGCTTGAAGGTTTTGTGGAGAGGCTGAGTGTTTAAGGGCAGTCAGAAGTTTTTCATATTCGTTCGTACAGTTGGAAATGGCTTGTTTCTTTGTGTGTGGTGTGGTTGCTTGCCGGGCAAGAGTTTCATGTGTGAAAAGCCATGAATATCGCAATTCCAAATCATAGGGCATGCCTCTAATATAGGGTTCTATGAGTTTGATCGATTCTTCCGCCCTGTTGAGTTGTATCAGAGAAAGATTCAGCATAATAATGATATCTCTCAATTGATCTTCGGTGAGTTTGAATTTTACGTGAAGAATTTCATTGATGGCTTGAAGTGTTTCTTCATACTTTTCTAAACTATATAGTACTCGAATTCTATTGTAGGCATTCACAATATTGTAGGGAATTTTACAGTATAAATCTGACAAGTCAAATGTGGAGCTTGACTTTTTGATGAGTTCCGTATGACCTTTGTTTGCTTTTGGAACCAGCGAGGCAGCATGCAACAGTAAGCTTGCCTTAATGTTTGTGTCAGCAGAAAAGCGAGGTAATTCTTGATCTGGTACTTCGCCTCCAAGTTGTCGATTACGGACAGAGTCAATAATGGAATTAAGTTTGGAAATGACTGTTTGAATTTCAGCTAATTTTTCAAGTTTTTCAGGATGAGCGACAAAGTAGCATTCTCGTGCCAAAAGACCTTGCGCATGAATGTTGGATGGATCAATCGTAATTGCATTCAATAGGTATTTCTCAGCCTCCTTAGGTTTGCTTTCACAGAGTGCTATTACTGCTCTCACAACATCCATGCAAGAATCTAGAGATATCGTCACGCCCGTCTCGAGATCTCTGAACTTGTGGTTCTTGTTTTGGGTCTTCCAATACTCAAATTGGTCACATATCTTTTTCATGTGAGCGAGGGAGTTTTCTTCAATTACAAATGAATTGATTGAGCAAATATAATAACTCCAATAAAACACTGCTTCAAAGAATTCTGCTTCTATTTTGACCGTCTCTGTAGGACTCATGTCATCACTATTCGAAATAACGTGCATTCCCATGGAAACATAGTCCGCAAGATATTGCTGAATAAATTGACAAATGTTAATATTCTCGGCATAGGCAGTGAGAATTGGAGAGGTTTTGAAAGCGTTGAGAAGATAATTAAAAAACCAATCAGGTTCTTCTTCGTCAATATTTTCAGCTTTGGCATACTTGGAGTCTTTCCCGGCAACCACTTCATGACGGATAATATCAACTATAAATGGAGGAACTGTTGGTGTTTCATCATCAATTTCTGACAATCGTTCTCTTTCTCGAATAAGATAGGTTAAAAATTCATCAGTGGTATTTAATTCAATCCATCCTCGTAATCCACATTTCAAACACAATCGGATTGCTCGTAAATACTCTTTCATAAATTGAAGAGAGGGTAAATTTTCACCTTCTGATTGTGATCTACACACGGTACTGAACATGGAGACGAGAGTAAACACATCACTTCCAATCATTTTCTTTGCTTGTTGAATCGTTAGCTTAACGTCTTCATGATGACTGCTCGATAATTCTTTTGAAATAATTTCAGAGACTTTCTTTTCCAACAGCTCAAGATTTTTAACACAAATTTCCATTTCCGTTTCCTCTTCTTTGTTTGTTTCATAATTTTTCATACTTGTGTGATATTGTCGATTCATCATGGTAAAATTGCAATTTTCCTCATGATGCCAGCACGTATGAACAAACACGGGATTTCTTTTCATGTTGAATAAACGAATTTGATCAACATGATGATGAAATCGTACAAAACTACATCCTACACCATCCTTGGATTTTGTCCCAACATGTTTCCGAAATGATGATGGCAAATTCTTCATGATGGATAAAGCCTTTCCATTGAAACAGGGGACCAATCTTGAGAGCATTTTTTTGATTGGTTCATGATGGTTTGCTTTCTTGTTGAATGGAAAAGAAAATCGAGAAATCAAAAAAAAAAATTGTTTCCGAGAGAAATCATTCTTACGGAATGGAAGGCTGATCAAACTACAAATCACACTGAGAATGGAAATAGAGAAAAAGATGTATCACATAATTCTCGCAGAATTTCAGTTGACAACTGGGTCGTTTTGTACAAAAGCGATACTGTGTGAAGCGAGTTTCTTCTAATTGCCAAATCGAGAGGAATCACCAATCAACAAACGTTCATCGTCAACAACAACATGAAATGACCGTCACAATACACTCAACAGCGACTACATCATCATCAAAAAAATGTACCGAATTCTCATCCTGAATCTTGTGATGATTCTCGCCTCTCTGTCCATAGGTAAGCATGCCAAAATGATCAATTTTCACACGTTCGAGCGAGTGAGTTCTCATTTAACATACATGATCCATCGATGATTCGAACTTTATAGTTTCTTCTATGGTGGGAGCTTCTCTGACAATTTTCACACCACTCGAACTTGTTTACAATCAATACATGGTTCAAAACGTTCTTGCAAATCCCAACTTTACACTCACACAAAGTATTCCGAATGCAAGTCCTTTTCAGAATTGGGCTATGGTCTATTCTGGTTCCAATGTTCAAGAAGTGACTTTGGGTGGAGTGCTGAGTGGAAATGCTGTGAAATTTGTCGGAGTTAATAATGGACTCTCCCAAACAGTGACTTTGAATCAATCCACAAGGAAAGTGGTGTTTTTTTCAGCATGGAGTAAGGCAGAGGGAGTTACTGGAAATAAGGATTCTGATTATTCATTTTACATTGATGTGAGATATCAAGATGGTACTTCTTTATATGGACAGAATTTGGCATTTGACGTTGGCACGACGAATTGGACTTACAAGTATGGTTTTATCATTCCCGAGAAGCCAGTCAAGAGTATGAATGCTGTTTTATTGTTTAGAAATGGACATACTGGAACTGCCTATTTCTCTAATTTGGTTATTTCTGAATTGAATATTGGAGCTGATCAGGTTCAAAACTTTGATCGAGTGGTGATGGCAAAATTTCCCAATTCAGTTGCCTTGGGCGCTATTCATACATTGAGCACTTCGGATAACCTCTCATTGAGATTTGACAAGTCCACTGGTATGATTGCTGGTGTCACCATTGACAGTCAAACGGTGGCATCTGACAGCAATCAAATTTATGGAGGTGTTTTTATCAAGGACATGCAATTGAAATCTAACGAATCCAATGTATATATGCCCTCTCCAAGTAAGGTTATTACCACTGCTAATACCTTCAGAACAGAGTCCTATCTTTCTGAATTAGATCTTTCCATCAATACAACCTTTAAGGCAGATGTTGACATTTCAAAAACAATTTCCATTCGAGTAGATGTTGAAAGCAAGAGAAATTCTATGAATAGAGCTCTCTCGGTCTATATTGCAATTCCTGTGAGTAATATGAATTTGGATTGGGTATGGGGAGATTATCTTCGATCTTCGAGAGGAATTGTTGATTTTTATCCAAAAGAGTTTAATCGAATGTCACAAAGAATATCGACCAATCAGTATACTTCATCCACTCCATTTTGGGGAATGTCAACAAATTTGACAAGCAACAATGTTGGATTGGGATTAGGAATTCCATTAGATTCTCCAAGAGTTGTTCGATTTTCATACAATGCTGTTTGTAAACTATTC
The DNA here is from genome assembly GCF_003324165.1 of Naegleria lovaniensis. Lineage (NCBI taxonomy): Eukaryota > Heterolobosea > Eutetramitea > Acrasida > Naegleriidae > Naegleria > Naegleria lovaniensis. The sequence goes on from NW_025407845.1 coordinate 462,343, forward strand.
TATGCCGTCATTGATTTAGGTATTTCACAACTGCCATCTGCCATTACAAATAAGGCTTGGATTGATTTAGTTCTCTACAAACTCGATAAGACTGAGACCACCATTGGAAATGTCAAAACACCTCTTCCATATCCAGCAAGAAGTGCAGCATATGGATACTATTCGAGATTCCCTCAATTCTATCAACGAAGAATTTCTCCAGAATCGGAAGGTCTTTGGGTTGCTTTCAGTGACATTACTCCCATTCCAAATATCACAGATTTTGGAATCTCTGTTCATGAAATAGCTTATGGAAGTTCTCCACGACATGCCAATTTTGGAAAACAAAAAGGAATCAAAGTATTTCGATATTTAACAGAACCTTTCTCTTCATGGGTCTCGCTGAACTCGACTTCGCTAGATCCCAATAATTACACACAAGTCATTGATTATTTGAAAGCACAAGCAGCAAATCCAAATTCACCTATTAAAACACAAGCTCAATATACACTAGTGTCTGGAATTAAGGATCCTGATACTGGCTTGTATCGATACACGAGTGAGAATAAGCCATGGTGTCCTGTCAAGTGTGCCTTATTCGATTTAACTCCGTTGCCAAATGTCAAACCAGATGACTCTCTTCCAAGTAATTACATCAGTAAGGCAGATAATTCTTGGAATTCAAATGTCATGAGCGATCATACCAATCCATTAAGCTCCAATTTCAATCTAAGCGGTGAATATTTAGATTCATTCCCAGCCAATGCCTATCTCCTCGATTACACTCCTGATCATGTGAAAGCTGTTTTACAACCAATTTTATCATTTGACGCCACTCGACCACAATTAGTAGGAGTGGTTCAAATTTTTGCAACGTATTACTTTTCTAAAAACATTGGAGATTTCTTACATTCGATTGGAAGATACTTTATGACGAATGGGGCTTCTTCGTTGGGAGTTTCTTGGGGAAGTGATTTATTTGATTACACAGGACAAGAAATGAAATGGGTTTCTGGAGGAAAGTTTGTACCATATGTGGATGAAACATTGTGTTTTTCAAGATCGAATTTTAATCAGAAACCATATGGATATTTAATGAATATTGATTATACCTTGTTGACAAGAGACATTATGGAACAATATATGCAATACGTGACATTTTATGGAATTTATCCAAGTGCATTCTCAGGAGATGCTAGTTCTAATCCATTTTGGTCTATTCCAGCTGCGTATGAACCCAATCGAGATTTATTTATGAAATATGTGCCACTTATTAAGAAATTGAATCGAAATGGATGGCAAGTCCTGACAGGTGTCAAGGGATTTGTGAATGGTGTTGAAAATGACGTGGTTCAACTTTCACCAACTCTCATAGCTCCTCCAAAAGTATTATTTGAAAGATTTTCAGTACTTTCACTCTCTCAAGAAGTTTATATCACTGTCATGATTACTCAACCCGTATATCATTCAAGAATTACATTGTTACTTGATTTGGATATGGTTTCAAATGGACAACTCAAAGCCAGTGATATTAATTGTAATTCCATTAGTGCATACTCACTCATGACCAAACAAAACTTGACCATTGTGAAAGACGGTTCCAACAATAATTGTACCTATTTTGGTGTTGAATTTATGGCCATTCCATACAATTCGACTTGGAATCAATATACAGAAGTCATTGCATTGAGTGTCACGGGTAAACAACAACCACTTCCTTCACCCATTCCTTCAAAACCAATGGGTAGTAGCAAGCCTAATAATTCTACGAATCGACCTGATCGATCGAGAGCTTTGAGTGAGAGTTCCAAATTTGGAGGAGTTTGGAGTGGATGGATTTTAGTATGCATAAGTGTAGTGATCATGGCTGTCATTGGTGTTTGATAAAGTCTAGTCTATACTCGTGAATGAATGGTTGAAAATCATCTGACAGCTCATTACTTCATGTGGTCTAACAGCAAAGACGTTCACCAATATTGGTTCCAGTAATTTCTTCGAGTCCTTCGTGGCCAATATTGTCGTTTAGACCATTTTTCGCAATGAATTTCACTTAACACTTGTTCAGCTTGCTCGAAGTTGTCTTCTTGGCTATCATATTCCTCTTGATCATCTTGTTCCTTATTCACCTGTCTTTCCTGATACAATTTGGCAAACTTTTGTACAGTTTGAATAATCACTCCAGAGCTGTAATAGTGATAACGTTGGAGCATGTCACTGTTGTTCTTTTGGGACAACGTCGATCATGAAGCTTGGAATCACGTCTTCCTAAATAATTGGTTTTGGATCCCAGTGGAAGGCAATGCTTAAAGAGAAACCTTAAATAATTTCGTGGTGAGGTTGCAATGGCTGTAATGGCTTTCGTCTTCAGAACTTTGATCAAGTCAGCTAACAAGTAATATTGTCCATATTCGATGAGATCAAGACTGAATCGTTGCAAGTCCATCTCATTGGATATAAATTCAGGATTTGCTTTGAGGCATTTGAGGACTATGTTGTGATGATGACATTCAAGATGTGTATTAAGAATGTCCAATCCATATTCATGAAAGAGATTGTGTCGACGAAATAGGGCCAGGTGAAACTCATTGCATTGATTTGACACCCAATCTCTTTGTGCTTGTCGTTCCTTCTTGTTCATTCGTTCCAACAAGTCAAGTGCCACATCATAATTGGAACATTGAAAATAACTAAAAATTGAGGCAAAGTTGTTCACAATCACTCGTCTTTCTCTTCTCTTCTTCCAAAATTGAAATAACAGAGAAGGGTGATCTGCTAAAATCGTGGGCGATGCATCGACAATGTCATGAAAATATTGTGATAGGTCCAGATCTGGAAGAATGGTATCCAGAAGAGTAAATTTTCCTTCAGAGACTAAATATTCAACAATTTCAGAGAGTACGTCTTGCACTTTGGGATGTTGCATGAATAGTGGCACTGTATCAAGTGTGGTTTCATGATGGAGCGAGCAATGAAATTCTCTCGAAGTTAGAAAAGTACAAATATCAAAACTTGTGACATCTAAAAAACCAAACACGGTGTACATGACATCTACGCGTGAATGTCGGAGAGCTTGTTGCAAGATCTTAAACAACTGATCCTGAGAAAAAGACTGGTGAAAGTTATTGAGCAAAGACAAACAAGAATATTCATACTTCTCGAAATTTCTTTCACAAATATCAAGACCTCCGGAAGCAAATGGTTGAAGGAGTTTAAGACTATGGATCAATTCGTTGAATAAGCGACAGGACTTCATGCACGAAAAGAGATCTCTTGGCTGTAAATATTTCAAAAATTCAAAACACATGTCGGGAGTTTGAGCCAACCTCGAACAATCCATGACTATTAACGGTTCATATTGTTGCACAGTTCGAGGGTGAGACAAGTATCCACACATTTTTTCTTAACTAGATCTTTCGATTGTTATGATTCGATTTGTCTCAGATTGTTAGGCTTTTTCGGTTGGGAATTCCCAACTCCAAATGAAGAAAGCTGCTTAAAAAGATGTTTTAGGGCTGTGTTTATGTTGGTGAGCACATAGAGAGCAGTGTTATGACAAGCGTTTGAAATGAATAAATTCTGTCCTATTCACTTTCGTCTTTTGTTAGCGTTGAATTAATACGCACTCTGAACTTTGTAAACCATTCGCACAAATTTATGCTCACGCACCAGTCGCCCATTTTAAAACTACAAAATAGGCCAGAAACGACAAAAGATCAATCGAAACAAGTTTAAAAAAACATCATTTGATAACAGCAATCGTCTTGGAACATCAACAATGAGTAAATTGATTGTCGTCGTAGGAGCTACTGGTAAACAAGGAGGGAGTGTCATTAAGCATTTGCTTAGTAACACTAAGAGCGGAGAATGGAAGATTAGAGGTCTCAGTAGAGATACAACCTCATCAAAGGCAAAAGAATGGGCTCAACAAGGTGTCGAGATGGTTTCATGTGATTTAAGTAACAAGAATGATCTTGTTCAAGCTTTTAATGGAGCTTATGGAGTTTTTGGTGTAACTACTCCCACTTGGGGAGTGGACAATAATCAAGAATTTGAACACGGAGTCAACATGATTGAGGCTGCAGTTCAGAATAAGGTTCAGCATTTTGTTTTCAGCTCTTTGGATGATGTTGAGAAAGCCACTCATGGCAAGTATCATGTTCCTCATTTCACTAACAAGAATCGTGTGGAACAGGAAGCAAGAAAGAGTGCCATTCCGTTCACTACCTTTGTGTATCCACCATTCTATGCTGAGAATATTCCATTCATGATGTTCAAGTTGAATCAGGACAAGCAGAGCGCAGCCATCTATTCGGGAGTGAGCCCAACACGAAAGTTGCCAATCTTTTCAGTGGATGATATGGGAATTGTTGTCTCTCAAGTGTTCCAACATCCAGAGCAGTACAACAAACATAATATTATCGCAGCTGGAGATTTTGTGACTTTCCAAGAAATGGCTGAAATTTGTTCCAAGGTGTTGAAGGTTCCAACTCAATATGTGGCTTTGGATGAAGAAGTTGTTAGAAAGCAAATGGGAAATGAGATGAATGACATGTTCCATTATTTTAGTCAGTATGGCTATTATCAAGCAGAGAATGAGAAGGAAGAAGTTGAAAAAGTTAGAAAGTCATTCCCCAGCATGTTGAACTTTGAACAATTTGTTGAAAAGAACAAACAATTCTTTTTGAGATCTTCCCCATAATTATGGAATTAGCAACTATTGACGAGTGTGGAGAGTATGAGTTGAAGAGTAAACAAACATAGACGTTCTCCAATTCTTCCTCTTGTTAAAAACATGCTGTTATTTCGAAAGTAAACAAACTGATCCAATGGTTTTGATTCGGTGAGGAATAATTTAATCTAAGGGTAAAAAACAACCAGTATGAGCAGGGTCTCCAAAGGGACATGCCACTACCGAATAATAATGCTCTCGCTTCGAGTGATCGTTATCAATTTCGTCTAATTCAAACTCGACCATCTTTTTATCGTTGCCGCCATGAGTATGCATCGTTGGATCTACACGAAATAGAGGAAGAAACATTTCATTCCAAACAGGCGTTGCATCTTCATTCTCTGGTTTTGCATTCTCATGTCGATCTCGTAAATGGCCCATCCAATAACCTCGGTCAAATGCTTTTAGTAATCGGTAATCATAGGGATGCTCCTCTTTGAACTTGGGGTGTTTCGAGAGAAGGTGTGAAACATATTCATCAAGATGTCTATGCGACGTGAAGACTATTTTCTCGCTTGTGATAGGATTTTTGAACTCTCTCTCATTGATCAACTTTCCATTTCTTACCCTTCGCAAGTAGGATCCTAATTGACCTTTCATGATAGATGAAAACTCCAGATCCAGGGCATTAATGCAGTCTCTTACGAAATGATGACAGTTGCAACTTCTATTATTGTACACCATTTTAGTGTTGTACTCTGAAATCACGTAGCAAAATTGTTTGATTTTGTCCTGGTCACACTTTTCCTCAATATCCAATTCTCCAAGTTCTATAGCTACGTTGGGATTGGCAGATTTGATGGGCGTTAAATGGACGAGTCCATCATCGAACCAATGTACGATATGTTGACCTAACAGCACAGCTACATGTACTAGACCAAATCCAAGTGTTTCTCCTTCTTTCACCCTCAATACATTGGACACCACCATGGTTTTGAGTTTGCTTTCTGTCCACTTTTGAATATTGATCACTGCAAGATTGACTTTCAATTTCCGAACCTCTCCATTTTCATCAAGCAATTTTTCATACAACGTCTCAAAATCAAAAAAGCATTCCTCAATTAATTTCGGAGATGAATATAAATTATAGTACTGAGTGATTTCCTCTTTCGTGAGAATATCCCCATAAATTTCTTCTAATGTTTTTTGAAGCTGATTGAGAGGTAACGATCATCATTAATTGATGAATATTAAAAATTTCAACCTCAATCAATAATTGTTTTTAAAAACGTTCCGAAACCTACATCTTTCTTCCTTCGTTGTTTTGGACGTTTCCTCTTGGTACGAACCGATGTTTGAGAGCTTTGGGACACTGCGCTTCCCATTTTATGATGATGTTATATGTTACAAATGATTTGTTGTTGTTATGGTGCTCTTAAGAGAGAGATAAATCTTTGGAAATGATGATTCTCCCAAAGAGATATCAATTGAAATGCAATGATGAGTTATTTACAACAGATAATGACAATATGAAAGGGAATCTTGATTCCGAACCTCGCTGTTGCTCAAGCGATGAATCTTTTTTTCCTTAGACCACAAAAATAGCCATGAAAGGCTCTCAACTGGTAATGTAAGAACAATTGTTATTTCTCAAGATTTCAAAGAGCAAAGTTGAAGATGAAACATGTGCAGCCTCCCATTCGAATCCAGCTGAGCGATGGAACAGACAATTAAGAAGGAAATTTCCTTTATATTTCTGTTTAGACAATTATGGAAAATTTATAGTATCAAAACAACCTTCAAACGATTGACCTCTGGAGAATTTCAATCGTTTTCAAATGAAAGATTCATCCTTCCATGATCAAACCTCTACATCATCTCCTGCAAACAAGACCTTAATTCCACTCGACACTTCAAAGGTTTCTCTCGTGTAAGTTTGCGGATAGTGTTGAAAAGTTCCATGATGCACCACGAACGTTTGTTTTGGACGAATACGTTCATGCATGGCTCGAATATGTGTTTCACCATTCGTTATGGGTCCCATTACTAAATGCAACAAAGAGCCAATGCCATATGGAATTCTTTCGACAGTGGCTTCACCTCCATTCGTAATGATGAAATCCAAAGGAGCTGAAAAGAGTTCATTGGTATCTTGAAGAATATTTTCTTCATTGAAAACATGATCTCCCGTGACATAGAATCGAGTGGAAGAATTCGAGCTTGTTATCACGTCTTGATTGGAAGAACTGGGTGTATGACTGTTCTTTCCATAGACTTCCTTCAACTCGACTAAATAACCATTTCCATTACCTCTTGGAAGTATTGAACCAAAGAATTTAGACTTTCCATGAAAGGCATGAACCGCACGAATCTTGACATGAAAACCATTCAAATCTTCAAATTCCACTTCTTGTTGAGGAGAGAGCCAATGCACTTGTCGATCGCCAAAAGACGTCGACGTTTGTTTCAAAGCTTTGGTCAGTAACTTCTCAACTCCAGGATGAGCCACAATAATAGAGCTTTGTTTTCCTTTGAGAATCTTTTCCAAACCAAATTCATCCAAATGATCGTCATGACCATGGGTGAGCAGCCAAATGTCCACATGCTCCAAATCTGACTCGCTCAACAAGGAAGGAGCTTGAAGACGTTGAGTTTTGAAAATGCCATAATCTTGAACGTGATCTTTGGGGCACAAGACTGGATCACAACCAATGGCAATGCTTTGAGATACATCGAGGGATGCAGAGTTGGATTGCTGTTGTTCAAAAACAAAAGTCGCACCACCAATGGCACGAACATGGCGTGTGAAATGCATTTCAGAAAGGTTATCTGTGTGTTATTGGGAGTTTAAGAATTAATTTCTTTTTTTTGAATTTGGCTTTGTAGTATCAAGAATTTATTTCAAAGGTGATATCTTCCTTTAGCAACTGGAAGCGAGAGCCTTTTTGATCCATCCAGAATGAGCTAAATAGCGAGGATATTGTCCTTCAGTTAGTGTCCTTTCGCCCTGCATGACGGGCACGAGTCGCTTATTCGTTGATCTATTTTGCAAGACATGCATTTCGATCCGACATGCGAGCGTATTAGGATGGCGGAAGGTCAATATGCACATTTTTCATCACGACATACATAAATCATGAACTGAGACGGTAATTAGAGAACCCTCCTACTACTAGTAGGGTTTTCTAGCTAGATAACTTGAAATTGTCAAAATACGAAAAGATTAAGGAAAGAAGAACAGACGAACAATGGTTTAAAAGGATAGCAAAGCTAGGTTTCGATCCTAGGACCTGTGGGTTATGAGCCCACCGCGCTCCCCCTGCGCCACTTTGCTTTACATCATTCATTAATAAATATTTTTATTTCTTCATCTCAGGTTTGAAATATTTCTATTTTTGTGAAACACAAAAAGTGGGCCTTATCACATCATTTCTGCAGCTATACCAGACTTGTTCATGAGAGGCAACATAAAGGATATAGAGCTGATGGGGTTAATTCATCTATTGAACGAGTTTCATCTTGACAAATCTGCCAGCTTTAAATCACAACAAATAAATTGGGTCAAAGACCCAAAATTGTAATCTTCATTCCTGCTCGTTGGTCGCAGCCAAAAAAAATAACTGAACTTTCCATCATTATCCCACACATCCTTTTCATCCGTTTTAAAACACCATTGAAAACACAGCAGCTGAACCTACAATTCATCATAACTTATCATGCTCTCTCTCAATACATCCCGATCATTGAGAGCTGCTTCTCAGTTCATGCAACACAAGAGTAAAGGCTTGCTGTCGATGAGTAGTTGTTCATCAGCTTCATCATGGCGTTCCTTCTCAACCACTCTTGCAAATTCTATGAAAGTTGTTCATCCAAATTATGTACCACCATCGGATCAAAGCAATAATAGCTCGGCTCCTCTGGAAGAAATTCAATATGTAGCACCCGATGAAGATGGTAGTTTGGCATCTCCCTCTCATGTTACGTTTTATGATATTGAAGAAGCCTTTGCTAGAATTCGTAAGTTTCTGAAATGTGGATTCGTTCATTGCCATCAACAAATCATTCATTTAAAAAATTGACCATCATCAATGTCCAATACACATGATGACGTCTTTTAAAAACGTTCACACAAAAAAGGACCTTTGCTTCCTCCCACTCCATTACAGGAATCAATGGTTCTCACACATGAAATTTTCGGAAGTCAAAAAGGAATATTGCATCCAAGAAAAGTACATTTAAAGTATGAGAATAAGCACATGACTGGTAGTTTCAAAGAAAGAGGTGCAATTAACAAATTAGCATCTTTGACTGCTGAGCAAAGAGAACGAGGTGTTGTGGCATCCTCTGCAGGAAATCAGTAAGTTTATTGAAATATTTCAGAAATTCCTGACATGACTTGTCACATATGACATTTAATAGTGCTCAAGGTAATTATCGTGTTTTTCTTAATTTTGTACCTTACCAAACGAAACTGCATTGTTTTCATTCAAAACAAAATTGACATGTTTTAAATTTAATTAATTGTATGACCCATGAACAGCTGTTGCATATCATGCAATGAGACTTGGAATTAAGGCAACTATTTGCATGCCAGAAAACACTCCACTTGCAAAAGTGGCAGGAACAAAAAGATATGGAGCTGAAGTTGTTTTAATCGGAGAATCAATTGATGACGCTTATCAAGAAGCATTGAGAATTAAGGATGCAGAAAATAGAGTTTTGGTCCATCCTTTTAATGACAATGACATTATTGCCGGACAAGGCTCGCTAGGTCTTGAATTATTGGTAGGTTTGTTTGACATGTGAGTTCAATATGTACGATCATTGACAATTGTTGTCTCACTTATCATCCTATAAATCAAAACAATAGGAACAATCACCATATATAGATACCATTGTGTGTCCAATTGGAGGTGGAGGCCTCATATCTGGCACAGCCATTGCAGTGAAAACAGTCAATCCAAAAATTAAGGTTTATGGTGTTCAAACTGAGAACATTCCATCCATGATCACAGCTAAGAAGGAAAGAAAAGCCACTATGGTTCCATTCAAATCTACCATTGCTGATGGTATTGCTGTGAAACGAGCAGGAGATTTAACTTTCCCAATTGTTGACAAGTATGTTGATGACATTGTGAGCGTGAGCGAAAGTGAAATTGCACATGCAGTTCTAGTGTTACTTGAACGAGAAAAGACACTTGTAGAAGGTGCTGGAGCTACTGCAGTTGCTGCTCTCTTGTCTGGAAAGCTACCTGAAATTACTAAACCAAATAGCCCTCTCACCGTGTATGTGTAGTTCTTTCTGGAGGAAACATGGATATTGGTACAGGTAAGTATGAACAAAACAATGATGTTCTTTTTATCAATGAAATTTCTGCCTTATCTCATAATTCTTGAAATCGTGCTATCCTATAATCATAGTGAGGGATATCATTGACAGAGGTTTGGCACAAAGTGGCAGACTTGTTAGAGTGAGAGCTGTTGTTCCAGACGTTCCAGGTCAATTGGCTAAGGTTTTGACACTACTCGGTGAATTGAAAGTTAACATTAGAGAAGTTGACCACGAGAGAACTGAAAATGTTCCAGTCGGCTTCACAGCAACAATTATTACATGTCAAACCAAAGGTTTTGAACACATTGAACTCGTAAAGGAACAACTCAGTAAGAAACAATTCACTTTTGAAATCCTCACTGCTCACGTCATTTAAATTATTGAAATCACACCTCTCAGTTTTGAAGTAACAACAATTTCAAATAAACGTTAAAAAATTTCGCTTAATTTTCTCAAATATTATTAACGAATATTTATTTAATTCCAAGTGCAATGTGGACAATTGTAAGATAAATATTCGATATTACAATAGAAAGAATCATGCAAGGGAAACCAAGCTTCATGAATCCCACAAATGACATTTTGTGACCCTTATTTTCACAAATTCCTGCTGCTACCACGTTTGCTGATGCACCAATTAGTGTTCCATTACCTTGTTTCATTGTTACAATGCAGCATTAAACGAAATTAATTGATTTCAAAAAAAAATAACTCACCTCCAAGACATGTTCCCAAAGCAAGAGCCCATAGAACTGGCCTAATCGGTAAATTGGTTGGAGACTCTGCTAACTTTAAAACCACAGGAATCATAGCGGTCGTGTATGGAATATTGTCAATAAAAGCAGAGACTATCGCAGAAACCCATAACAATAATGTGATAGCCACAAACAATCTCAAGTCACCTGCAGGAACAAAACTAATCACACTCGAAGTCAAATCTCCAATATATTCAATTAATCCCAATTGTGACAATCCCTCCATCAAAATAAAAAGAGATCCAAAAAAGAGTAAAGTAGACCATTCAACTTTTTCAATCACTTCATCCAATTCGTCAATACCACTCAATAACAGCATGATAATGGCTCCAATCACTGCAATTTCTGCCAATCCTACATGAACATATTCATGAATAAAACTCTCTAAAAAGAAGAAAATAATTACAATGACTAAAATGATGCAACAAATAATAAAAAGTCGAGGATTGTGAATCGAATATTGTTGAGAGAGTTTGGCAAGATCTTTTGGAGAGAGTTGAGTGTTGGTACTGACTCCTTTCTTTTGTAAATATTCTTGCAATTGAGCTTTCAAGTTGACAATATGATGTTGTAAACTTTCCTTAACCATGTTTTCTTCAACTCCATTTCCTTGAGTCTTTTTAAGAGTATATTCCCAAATTTCAATTTCTTTTTCTCGTTGAATTCTCTCATTATCTACTTGAGGAGCTTGTTTGAATAATTTCCAATTAAGAAGTCGACTGGAATGAATGTGAAAAATGCTACAATCAGAGCACATGGAGCTAAAAATAGTGAAATATCTACGAAACCAATTTTTAGTGCCTTGATACCTGGATGGTTCACAATGATGACGATTGGTGGGTCTCCTGTAATAATGTCATTGAAAATTCAGTATTCCAAATATGGTAAATATTTCACACACACACATGAAATAGTGAAATTTTCACTTACCAATAGCAGTGGCAGTTCCTCCAATATTGGAGAAAATAACTTCACTAATAATAATAGGAATGGGTGAAATATTCACAACTCGACACAATCTCAACGTCACAGGCGTTACCAACAAGATGGTCGTGACATTATCCAAAAATGCAGAAACAAATCCTGTGAACAAGCATAAAATAATGGTCAATCTCCAGACCTTTCCTTTCGATAGTTTGTAAGCCATCAATGCTGTCCATTCAAAAAATCCTGTATTTGAGAAAATTCCCACCATAATCATCATTCCAAACAATAATGCAAGAGTATCGTATTCCATCCATTCACAAATTTCTTCAAGAGTTGGTTTTCTATTCACAAGAGCAAGAACAGATAGAACCAAGAATGATCCTACCATACCAGCCAATGTTCTGTGAATTAATTCAAACACAATCAATACATAGACAAATAGTAAAACTAAGGCAGCCAATAATACTTGATATCTTGCTAAATTAGGTTGTTGTTGAAAATTGACTCGAATGGTGAATGAAGATGTAATATTTTGTGGAAAATTTGTTGAAATGAGTAATCGATAGGTGACATTGTGTTTTTCTTCCACAGTCAATTCTGAATAATCAGTGTAAAAGGTGTGTTTGCCTTTGATTTCTTGAATTTCAGATTCAGATTCATCAGCACTGTGAGGTTGTTCTGGATTGGTATGATTATCGTGAACAGGAACAATGGTATCATTCATCAATGACACAAATTCCAATGTATAGGTTTGATTCGCAAGGTTGATAAAAAGTTGGTGATCCTCCTCATTCATATCATCAATGTTGAATGATTTTTGATAAATTAAATTTGCAAAAGAATTTCTTTGTAGTTGAAAATCTAATTTCCAATCTTGATTCTTCTTTTTTGAAATGGTTTCCTTTTTCAAGTCATAGATGAGCTCATTGCCAACAATGGGAATATCCACTTGAATGGTTAATAAATCTTGAGGACTGTCATGTGAAAATTCAATGAATTTGGTTTGATTCTCTCCAATAGAAATATAATGTAAAGTTTCATGATTAGGCACTGAATGGAATAAACTGAAAATGATCGCAAAAGCAAGAAATGCAAGAGAAAGAATGACAATTTTTGAGGTCCTAAACGAAAATTTCACAACTTCTTTTTTTGTCATTCTCTTAAAGTTTGGCAAAATTGGTTTCTTGATGGGAGCTCCGTTTTTAAAAGTAACCATGTCATCTTCTTCACCTCCGCTCTCTGTTTCAGCATTGGCATCGTGGAGTTCATGGTCTTCTGTTTTTTCTTCCATGTTGCTGATTATGGTTTGAGATCGTTGATCGAGAACATCTGGTGATATCATGTCATCAATTATAATGGTCGTCATTGAGATCATGTATTATTTCATGAGAAATTTAAATACATTGAAATTATTAATTTTTAATTCATTTCAAAGAATTTTCGGAAAGTGAAATGGTATGAGTTTTCAAAAATTAAACTTGTTCACACACGTACCATTCGGCAGTTGTTGTTGTTGTGAATTTGATACTACTGGTGTTGTGTTGCTAATGTGGTACGAGGTACTACTACCCCACCACCACCACTCAGTAGGTACTCTCGTTCTTGAGTCATTTTTCACACTCGATGCAGATTCGGAACACCCCTAGATTTTTATTGATTCACACATTCGTTGAATGACATCATGTGCGTTGCTTGCCCTATGGTACGATTGCCATGAATGTATATCACTCGCACCGCAGGATGGATGATATTCATGTTCCTCTCAGTAGTGTTATGTATGCCATATCCACATTAAAGTTGTCCACATGATGAATGCATCTTGTTCATTGTACGCTTCCGAATGTTCTTACTTTACCATTTGATTTTCTGATGTTTGAGGAGCACCATTAATCCATGAATTTGCCACGAAAAAGTCATGAATTTTCTTCACTTGATCCTTATCCATGTCACTAAGTAACTTGCAAGCAGCACTTTTGCTGACAAATCCAGTCAGTAGAGATTCTCTTGTCAAGGTGTCCTTAATAAGCATGTATTGCCTAGGTAGAATGTGAAGCTCTGAGCACAAGATTCTTTCGCGTTTCGAGAGTAGCTCCATCCCTAAAGTGTTGGTGTCTTTTGGAGTTCCCATTAGATGATCAAAATTGCGCCTAGAAGTTGGCACTTTTGGAGTTGCTCCTTCTTTAGCTTTTTTAAATTCTAAATCTGCCTCTCGTTTCTTGTTGTCAGCATCATAGGTTGCACATTGAGAGAGTGAGGTGAGTCCATTTGCTCTATATTCTTTCAATTCTTGAATTCTAGTCCTAATCTTTGTTTCTTGAATAATACCTGTCATGAACTCTTCGAATTCATCTTGATTATCCAAAAATCTTGCAAAAGGTCTGTACTTTTGATACAATTCCTTTTCCATTTTCGTTCTCTTTTTCTCGATGGCACTAATCTTCTTCCAATCAACAAGTTGTCTCTCAATAGCAAACTTTCTCCTACGTTCTCGTTCGCTCAATCGAAATTCATAGAGCCTTAATAAATTCAACTTGCGTTCTCTTTCTTCAGGAGAATCTTCTTCATCAATCTCAATCTCAGCAATCAATTCCTCAGCTGCATGATCATAATCCATGTCAAAATCAGCTCGCAGAGGTAAATAACCAACATCAATTCCTTGTTGATAGGTATTCTTTTTTTGACCAACAATTTGAGGTTCTCTCGACAAGATGGTTCCCATGACAAATCTGGGATTTGCTGATCGTTTCAAATTCTCCTCAAATATTTTCTTTAAATCGATTTGTGGAATGTTGAGTTCCTTCTTGATGGACATTAACACACCATCATCATCTTTGCGAATGTCTTTTTTGGTCATGACTTGATTCTTCTCGATAACCAAGGGTGCTGATGGATCAGGAACAGGTATGTATTGTCCGTCATCGTCAATATTTTCAGTGTAAAGCTTATCTAGGAGTGATTGGAAGTCTTCTTGTGGTTGAGAAATGTTGTTGTTGTTCAAAGTTGTACTCGTTGCTGCTGGCTCTGATGAAGAGGGAGAGGCTGAGGGTACGAACGACCCAGCCGAAGATGATGATGTCGATTGCTGCTGTTGTTGGTAGAGTGCTTGCTCCCGTTTCAACTTTTCAATCATGGCTTTCCTCTTTGCGATGGGCTTGTCCACGTAATAGGTCCAATAGTGAATTTCGCAATCATACTTGCTTTTGGTCTTTCCTACGTGTTCAGCAATGTCGAGCCAATTGCCCAAACCATTGTGTGCAATACCTTCGAGAAGTAATAATTCCTCTTCCGCTGTCCATCCACTCGAGATGAGAGCCGTCCGAGAGAGATTTGGCTGTACCTTGTAGGCATGATCATTCTTGTGTTGTTGAGTCTCTACACCGACGCAAAAACAATCCACACACAAATCAAACTCTTCGCATACAGCACAAGTGATTTTAGCGAGAGATGTAATATCCTTCTGGCAATAGTTGCAATGGAAATGGGGCATATCAAAATCCTCCTTCTTGAATTCTGTGTGCTTTACCTTCTTCAGGTACGGTTTTGCAATATCATAGTATGTTTTGTATTGTTGTTGCGTAGAGATGGCTGTTGGTTGAAAGGAGGAAGAAGAAGGTTCGATAGCGTCCGCTTTCCTCTTGTTGTTGTTGTTGTTGTTGTTCATGTGTGATGAAAGGCGACTTGCCGTTACAAGAGTGAAATTTGGCGGTTACCAAATATTTTATCAGAATTGCTTGCTGTTTTTTCTGCTTGCAATGTGATGACAAAGCAAAAACATGTATCTTTGGATTGAGGAAGAGAGTTCAGCATGATTGGATGACAAGACTACCTGTCCTGGGTTTGCGACATGTATTCAAAAACAACAAACAATGAAAACGTAAAAGGGAGTCAATAGCAAAAAATTTGCGTCGACCGGGAATTGAACCCGGGTCACGGCGATGGCAACGCCGTATTCTACCACTAAACCATCGACGCTTTGATGAAAATTGATTGTTACATTTGAAAAAATAAATGTAATGTACATCAAAGATTGTATCGTTCGCTTTTTACAGATAACTGGAACAGACTACCGCTGTGGTAGAACAGTAAACGCTAGCGTCAGCTCAAGTTGGACAATTAAAACCACAACGTTACAACCGTTACAAAAGAAATCCCGCCAACGACTAAATGCCAAACGTCAATTTTATTAAGCAAAAAAATTTGTTACACAACACCTACTAAGGACGCACAATTTTCTCTCAACGAAAAGCTTGCATTCACAGTAGCAAATCAACAACCCAAATGATGAACAAAACACCAAGAACTTTCTCAAAAGAAAACATCATTCGCATCATCAGCAAAACTGACATCATCCCCGAGGACTTGTTTGAGATTATGGGAGAAATTAACGAAAAAGTATTAACCCAAACTCCCAGAATTCCAAAAACCAAACCAAATATGATGATTCTCTCTACTCAAGATCATGATTACGAAGAAACTCTAAACTCTCTCTTTAAATATGGTATCAGTACTGGAACTTTTATTGCATCACCAGGAACCTTGCAACCAGGTGAAGGTCTCTTTAAAGTTGAATACAAGAGCCCAAACAAAACCAATGTTCAAGAGAAAATTGGCATACTCATTCATATCTTGAGAACCCATGCAGTCAGTTCAATCTACGCGAATCTCTATGTCAGCAATGATACATTCTCCCTCTTAGTTGGACACACTGACAAGAATGTGATCACTACCATTGTCAATAGCAGCCAAGGCGTGTTTGTAGAAATTCCAAAGCCTTTCATTTCAAAAAACAGTGAGGAGTACTATAAAAGTGGTGTATGCTATTTCCCAGAAGCAACATCACCCAATGACATTAAGGAAGCAGTTAAGAAATCACTTGAAAATTCTCCCGTTAATTTTGATGAAAACAAGCTCATCATCACAAAACTTAAATCGAGTTACTCTTCCGGTGGTTACTATTACAAAGTCATTTATATTTGCAACAACCAAGTGGAGTTAACACAGTTGTGTCAAAAGTGGGTGCCCTTAATGATCAAAAATTCTCCGGCATCTAATTATCAAATCATCAAAAAATTTAAACCATTAGCAGAACAAAGAGATAGCACAACTTCATTTAAACGGTTACAGGGTGACAGCGAACGATTAGGACCTGTTAAGGAATTAGAAATGAAACTTGCACAGCATGACCAGAAAATACGAGAAATGAAGACAACAATGGACTCTATTCAAAAGGATATTGATGAAATGAAACAAGTTCTCTCAAAATTGCCAGAAACAATTCATCAATCTGTGTCTTCCTATGATCGTTTCATGAGAATAAGACCAACTGGACAATTATTCTTTTTACCTTAATTACCAAAGAATATTGAAACCTAACACAACCCTCGATTCTATTAATCTCTTCCATAAACAATAGTACAGTAAGTTTTACTAAATGACATGCACACTCAATTCAGAAAATTTCGAACAATAATTCCCCTCACAGTATGATCGAGGAAGGTTCATCACGCGCCATCAAAAAAAATGAGCTCTGCTGGAGAAAATGATGTCCTCAAACAAATCAAACCACATCCACTGCTGCAGGTTCCACCCAGTCGTCGGATCTGCTGAGGTTTTGCCGATTCAGACCCTTTATCAAGTATGAAATGAATGACGAAAGCGATAAAAAGGCTCAATGTAGTGTTGCCTTCCATAAATCCTTGAAGAACGTTCTACTCAAGGTTAGTAGTACAGCCCTAACTCGAGCCTTAATGTCATCCACTTGCCGTTATGTATGAAATAATTTTTGCAATCAAAACAGTACGGAGTTGAAAAGCCAATGAAGTATGACTTTGATAAAGTATTTCCCATGAGCACAACGACAGAACAGATATTTGAATCGATTGGATTGCCAATGTTGAACGGTATGTTGATGAAGGTTACATTCTAATGCAAATAACATCACGCTGGATAGATATTATTAATACCGGATGCAATAACGTGCTTATTAGTTGTGGAGGAAAATATAGTGGACGATCCTTCTCCATTGTTGGAGGAAGGAATTGGGAAAATGAAGAAATTGGACCTAATGATGCATTACTATTCCGAAGCGTTAAATTCCTTCTTGATCACAAATATAGCTTATCATTGTCAGTGAGTAAGGTGAGAAATGGATCTTTCGTTGATCTGATGAAAAAAAGTAAGTAGTATCAGAGCGGGTTGGCATAGTAAATACCTTCTAGGAGAGTCAAACAAAATTGCCTCTTTGAGAGATCTAAATGAATGTTTAAAAGTGGTTCTTAGAGAAGACCAGATAGAAAACCTTCCTGGAACAACAGTGTTCACAATCAAAATTGGTGATACAAATGATCGAAATAACAAATTTTGTCTCACATTAATAGATGCAACGTTGGACGATACACAGCTCATTTCAGAAGTTTTAAGCGGTGTGACAACAGATGCCAATTCAATATTTAAAAACGTTCTTTATGAAATATTGGTAGGAAGCTTGAAAGTTGTTGTGTTGGCAAATTGCTCTCCTCACGTATCTGCAGCAGAGGTCGCAAAGAAAACCATGGATATCACAACAAGCTTTTCTGTCGTTAAAGCAGATCGCGAACATGTAACAACCTCTGGAAATACATCTCATGTAGGTATTTCTTCGACCTTATAATCACATGCTAACGACTACTATTAACAAGGTTGCTGGAAAACTTGCCAAGAACAATGAAGAAATATTAACTAGGCTCAGGATGCATCACATCGCTCTCAAAGAATCATGCACAACTTTGAGACGAGAGAAGGATGAAATGAGGAATCTGGTTGCTAGCTACATCCAACACAACATTGAAACTTTTGGAACATTCCTTCTTGAAGAATTAGAAAAACGGGACAGGTATGAAAGAGCAAAGCAAAATATTGGGCTTGAAGAGAAGGATCAACAATTGAAAACGCTACATAGACAAGTAGTAGAAAAAGAGGAGAACGAGCAGCATTTGAAAGAAAAAATTGAAAAACTGCTACATGACCAAAGTATTAATAAGGATGTGGCCTCACGACTGCTTGTTGAAAAAGAAGAGTCTCTGAAGAACACCGTTAACGAGCTTGTTGAAAATCATGCCGTGCAAATTGCTGAAATAACAGAAAATTGGGAGCATGAAAAAAGATTGCGATTGGACATGGAAAGATATCATCATGCAGAAATTAGCAAGCTCAAGCAAGAATTTACTGAGAAGGTAACGCATTTCAATTCTATGCTAAAAGAAAAACAAGAGCAGTTGGACCGTTCCGTCAATAGAGTTGACGATTTAGAGAACCAGATCACCTCACTTGAAGAAAAAATACGGTCGGAACATAACGATCGAAAAACGATATCAGATCGCAGCGAACTGCTGACTCAGCAAGTATCCATACTTGAACAAGCTTTATTGGAAAGTAAGGAAAAGCAGGAAAAGTTGGCCATTACAGAGGAAGAAGCACAAAGATATAAGAATGAAACTGCTAAATTGCTGAACTCTCTAGAGATGGAACAAAAGAAAAACGAGGAGGCACATCAAGAGAGGCTTATGTTACAGAATCATTTGATAGGATTGGAAGAAAAATTAACGTCGCTCTCAAAAGCAAGAAGTGAAGAAGCAAGAAAGCATGAACTGGAAGTGAAAGAATTGAAAGCTAAATTAATAGGACTGGAGAAGGCGTTGGAATTAGGCAACACAGAAATGGAATCTTCGATGAAGCTTCAATTAGAACAAAAGGAAAAGGATCTGAAAGAAAAGGAGGCTCAATGTGATCATCTGAGCCATACTGTCTATTCGTTAAAAGAAAAAATAGCAGAGATTGAATTAAGTAGAAGGACTGGGGAGGAACGGGAGTCCTCTTTACAAGAGAAGCTTGATGAAGCATATTCTCAAATCAATAGATCAAAAGAAAGGATTGCTTTACTAGAAAGCGATATTGATTCGAAATGTTCAACGTTGAGAGAGCTGGAAAGCAAGAATTCGGAAAGTTTACAACAACTGCTTCAGCTCCAATCAGCTCTCACAGAGAGAGGAAATGTCATTTTGAACATGGATAAAGAACTGAAAATTCAAAAACATTTAAATACAGAATTGAAAATGGAAATTGAAAGCAAAAACAACAAAATACAAGAGCTAGAACAAAGTATTAAGGGGGGATCTACGAAAATTGCGAGCATTTCTGATGAAATTAATTCTCTTCGAGAGATGAACAATGTCGCAAAAGAGAATATTGCGAAACTCACATCTGAAAAGTCCATGTTGGAGCAACAAGTGAACATTCTAAAGCAGGATTGCACTTCATCAAACAATCAGCTTGTGATTGAAAAAAATAACTTGGAGCTTGAGAAATCAAAGTTAGAGTTGGCATATCAACAGACAGTGGACGCTACAAAAAAACAGAGCGAGAAACTACAAACACTTTCTGCAAGGGTGCTTGAATTAGAACGATTGCTCATAGACAAGAACAACGAGCTGAAAAATTTGCAAACCACTAGTCAGTCAGCAGACCAAAGATACAATGACTTGTTGTTTGAGTTCAACAAAATCAAGGAGGAAGATTCAATCCAGCTCAACGAAAAAGACAGAATGATCTCCTCTCTAGTACAAAAGTCAACAGATTTGACCAAAAAACTTGCAGAGTATTCCATCATGGACCAAAGGAAAAACGATCTCGAAAAAGAGAATAGCATGCTAAAGGAGGAGATTCTTTCCCTTAGTAAAGAGAAGGATATTATTTTGGTGGAGCAAGAGAGCTTGTCAAAGCTTATACTTATCTTAAACAAAAGTATTGACGAATTGAGAAAGGAAAAGAACATTCTGCACAGCCAGATGATGAACGTTAAAGAGGACTGCAGCACTTTACATGTAGAAAAAATCAATTACTACGAGTCTCAAATTCAAACTCTTGCCACCGAAAACAAAAATCTTTTGGATGTATTGGAGAAACAAAAGGAAGATCTTGATGCACACCAGAATAGAGCATTGGAGCTTGAACGGAAATTAAGGCAATCTGAAAAAGTTTCTGAAGAAACACGAAAGGAGTTGCAGGAAAAGCTAACTTAATAAGCACAATTAAGACAGAATTGTCCAATAAGGATTCGGAGCTGCGAAATTCGAAAACGTTGTGTAGCGAATCTATTACTGCTATTAAGAAGCTTGAATTATCTGTACAGGAAAGAGACAAGGAAATATTCAAAATCAAGAAAGAGCTGGAAAAGAAAAACAGTTTGCTTTTAGAAAAAGACAACACCGAAAGACAAAGTTCCGAACAATTACAGCCTGAAACATCGTCCACATCTTCTGAAGTAACACAACTCCGTAATGAACTTGAACATACAAAGACTGAATTGGAAAGTGTCAAAGACAAGCTTCATTGCTTATCCAGTGAGCAGAAGAAGAATCAGATTTTAATTGACATTTCCACCAAACCAACGTCCAAGGAAAAAATTCTGTCCACATACAAACTTTAATTATTGCTGTGGAGAAGGCAAAACAAGAGAAATACCACTACAAGAAGACTTGCAAGAATTTGGAGGAGGAATTAGAAAAGTGTAAAAAACTTGCTTTCTATTCACCCATCCAACGTCAGAATATTGACAAGCTCACCAAATGTGAAAGCATTATCAAAGAAGTGCGAGCAAGTTTAAAACAACTAGGTACCTTAAACGAATAAAGTAATAATGGACTCAAGAATGTGAAGCCTCTTATGTATGACTATTGGCAACTGTGAGCTGTAAATCCCTGCATTCTTTGCTTGACAGAACATTGTGTTTTTTTGTTGTTAAAACAGTTATTTTGAAGCAACGAATGGCTACGGCCATATCACGATGAATGCACCTCATCCCGTCCGATTTGAGAAGTTAAGCATCGTCGAGCTGCATCAGTACTGAGGTTGGAGACAACTTGGGAACCTGCAGTGCTGTAGCCTTTTTTTTGGTCACAAGTGAGACATCTCAACCCTTCCCAGAAAAATTACTGTTATGGACCTTTATTTCAGAATTCCTGGCGTGATCCGGAGTGTCATCAAAAAAAAAACAAGCATTCTCATGAGCATGTTGAACCCCCATAGTCCTTCGGCTTCCAACCAAACAGTCAGTCAACTTCTGACTCCTTCCGTTCAGATTTTTCTTAACGGTGTGATCGAAGATCAAGACTTTAAACCGCAGCAAGGTTTTCTCCAAACCAAGCACAGGAATATCATTCAATATCCTTCTCAAATCAATGAGAACGATCTTTCAAACTATGATCTCTTTTGTGGTACGAGAGGCCATCGCAACGATTTGCTCGCCTTCAGAAAAATATTTCTTGTTCCCAAGGATGGACTTCGTTTCAATTTGAGAAAGGGCGAGTTTACTGGGGAAGATACCAGGTCGGGAAGTAGCAAGATTTATCACTTGTTGTTGGTTCCGAAAGCTCAGACCATGAATTGGACGATGGCCACGAGCGGTGGAGGGAGTTGTGTGGCTTCTCACGGTTCTGTATTGTCTGCTCCCTTTGCCATTACGTATGATCGGAAGCCAACAGGATTGAATCGTGATGATGATGCCGCATCGGTTGCCTCTTCTTCTTCTGTTGGCTCTCTCTCATCTCCATCAGTGATTTCCACTCCTTCTCCATTATCCTCATCAGGATTGGTGAGCTACAACTATTATACGCCTTCTCCAACAGCAGGAATTCCAACTCAGTTTTCTCCATCTATGATGATGATGCCAACAACAACAAACCAACAACAGCCACAATTTGGTGTTTTGGGAACGAATAATGTACAACAACAGCCACAACTAACTACACACATGATGATGCCTGTTCCAATGTCCATGTATCAACACCAACAACAGAGCCTTCTACCCAACGTGGGAACACCTACCATGACCATGATGGAGAACCACTCTCAACAACAACCTACTACGGTGCATCGATTGAATGGTATGAACAGTCCCCAAGTAACTTTCCAGGGTTTCAATACTCCAATGCAACCAACAAGTTTCGAAAGCCAGTCATCCTTGCCAAGCACACATGGAACACCAAGTAAGAACACTGGTGTGCCACAACAGAAAGCATCACCACACACTCCTCCGAGAACACCTCCTTCTCGAGAATTGGTCACACCTCCAATCTTGACTTCTTCTCCTTCCTTGGAATCAACTCCTGGGGTGAACTCGTCAAGTAAGCAAACAACTCAGCTCTATTTTGATGCTCCCTCTGAACTTAGGGCAACTTTTGCTTCAACTAGCACTGCTGCAGAACCATCCATGTATTTGGAGGCTTGTAGACTTCCTAATTATGATACATATGCCTTCGCTCTCAATGATCAAGCAAGACTGCCAAGCACTTATGAACATCTTATTAACAATACAAAGCTTGGAAAACAATTGACAATCACCAATCAACAGCACCTCGTCAAAGGCCTTTTCACAGTGGAATCTGAACAGTTTAAAGACTCTCTTTTCATCGAACAAAAGTATCCATTAGTGATGCAAGTGTCAGAAAATGGTGAGCAAATATTGTTACCAAAGGACTGCAAGATGTGCTTTGAAAGATCGTCCAACAGAATTTCAAGAATATTCCGAGATATGAGTCTCTGCTCATGCTTACTATTTGTCTCGTTTTTCAACCTTAGAAACTTTGAGAAAGAAGAACGAAAAAAAAGTGAGCTAGAGGAGTCTGATGAAAAGGAGAAGTTGAAAAAGTTTTGCATTGACGGCATTAAGCTGGAAAACGGAAGAACATACACCTTTTTTGCCACCAGTAATTCTGGTATTTCAGGAAATACTGCTCTTTTTATTGACTGCACTTGTTTAAACATTCCCCACGTTTTCAAATTGTTGGGAGATTTTTCAGAGTCCATGAAGAGCGGTGATAGGAAATTTAACGGAAGGGTTGGACTCAACATTGGAACATCTGTAAAATCGAACATTCAACTCGAGCAAGGACAGTATTATGTAAGCACCACGGATGACAAGGAATACCCTGGTGTAGACGGCATTAACGCAATTGAAGAGGAATTCTTTAAAAGCATTTTGAAATGTTTGACTAGTGAAGGTGTAATATTAATGGATCAAGAAGAAATCGAGAATACGACCTCCTTTCAAGGACGAGTGTTGGGTATTAAGGGAATGTTTCAAATGATTCCTACCAAAGTTTGGAATGAACTATTTGTCAAGAAACATCGTCTTAATCCTAATGTGAAAGTGTATATACGAGCATCAACTGTCAAATTTGCTGCAGAGTCAAGAATATACAATTATTTTGACGTTTTGAACGTCTCATCACCAAAGTCTATTGGTAATATTAGTAGAAACACAATCAAATTCTTGTGCAGAAAATCAACCAAACCTCAGGAAATTGAGAAGTACTTTCTGGAAAATTATAAGCAATATTTGAACGAATTGTGTCAAGGAGCTCTAGACCGAGAATATCTGTTAAAGAGAATATTTATTGATGATGACTCTGATTATGGTTATGAAACCAAGATTGTTAGGGCAGCTCTTGAAAATGGAGAGACCTTTGAGACTAACCCTTTTTTGATTGATAAAATCAAGCAAAAGATTATCAATGAACGCATGATAAGACTTGGGAAAAAGCTGCAAGGACAAATCAAATATCCTGATCTATTGAACCTGAAGGGAGTGATTGATGAATCTGAATTTCTACAAGACGATGAAGTCCTCATTGCAAGCTCCAAATTCAAAGCAACACCATATGTAGTTGTTTTCAGAAATCCAATTGCACATGCCAATGATTTTTTAAAGCTTAAAGTCGTCTCTGCTCCTATAGAAAATGAATTCTTGAATCGGGTAAGAGAATCCATTGTCTTTCCAAAGCTAAAAGGTAAAAAAGGCCCTCATCAATTTCTTAGCTCAGGAGACCTTGATGGTGATTTATACAGTATACTCACAGACCCAAATTTGATTAAGCTATTAGACAAGCCATTTAACCGTATGGACTACGAACAATTGGCTAAAGATTATGTTAAACCATCACAAAAACCCAAACCAGTAACTGATGTGGGAGAGTCACGAAAAGATCAAGCAAGATTCTTCATAGAATACACACCAAAAATTGGTTTATTCTATACAGCGTTGACAAACGACTTGTATCTCAATAACTTGTCAGAGAATGACCGAAAGAAGTATGCATTATTCTTTTCGCTATCCATTGATGCCGTAAAGCATGGATCTGTGATACTGCAAGACCCCAAATCATATGATTCTTTAGATTTCATGGACCTTTTTACCGATGACATGTTGGAAAGTGATGTTATATTCGACGAACAGATTTTAACGAAAATTAAGCCGTTTGAACAAGAGTTGATACGAATGATTTATGGCAGTATTCAGTTGCTCAAGAATAAGTTTAGCGATTCGCATAAAGTGGATTCTCGGTACTCAATAGATGTAGATATTAGGGATTCCAACGAGTTGAAGGAAGCGTTCATTGAGTGGGAAAAAATCAACAGGGACAGCAGAAGTGAAAGAAGGGATCTCTTGTCTCAAGTTTACGGAAAAAAACAGCACAAGCAATGGCTGAAGTCAAAGATGACAAGAGTAGCTAATTACATTTTACCAGGAACACTTGACACGACTCCCTCTTTAGCCGTGAGAATTCATTCCACGTATTTTCGTGACAATGAATTGAATACCAATGTTGAAAAAGCAACAACGTGGCTAAATCAAGCGATTGCTCATCCCGACGAGAAAATGAGGAAGAAAATGGTTAGATTTGTTTACTTAGTTTGCTACAAGTGGCTCAGTATTCGTCGCATACAACAAGGCAATTTCTTGTCATTCGGAGTGTGTAAATACAGCAACCAATAAACTCATTGAGAACAAGAGACAATATGTTGAACAAGGCGCTCAATTTGGGCTGTGGGGATCGAGGAGTGTGGAAGGAAGGATTTTAAAGAGTGTATCAACAACTCGGCACTGCAGTTTTGCTTGTTTTGTTGAACCAATTGCTGGATGAGATACAAATAGGGAAGAGAATAGTAGATGCAAAATGAGCCAACATCCTCATTCTTGGAGGGTGAGTTCCAATTAATAAGATCCATAGATGCAAAATAATTTTCCAAGTAATTTCTAATGCATTCGATGAAATTTGGTGAAATTAGTGGCCTCATTGTCATCAAACTTTGCTTTAGCAAACGATATCTTGATGAGTAGTATGCAAATAATTGCTTAAAGCATGAAATATGGATAGATTTCGAAAGGGAATTGATTGTCGTTGTAGGGGTCGATTCAAAATTATTTGTTGTTGTTCTGCAACTCTTTGGTTCCACAATCAATCGTAACGCCTCAAGAATGTGTTCAAATATGTAGAGTACATCTGGACTGTCATTCATGAGCGAATCCACAAGCGAATGATAAAGTAATAGTGCAATATTTCCATTCGAGGAATCATTTAAAGAGAGTGATTGAATAGCCGTTGTTAATGCTTGTTCCTCCACTCCATTGACACTATTGTGACCAAATATCCTATATTTCACATATGGAGCAATGTGAGTGTGCGAGCCTGAGGACATTTTCTCAAAGAGTTTTACCAAATTATCTGGGTTTTGATCCACGAGATTGGTAACAAAATTCGAGTGAACCGATGAACGTATTCCTTTAGGGTCATCCTTGTATGTTAAATACCCAGATTTCTTCTTCACATAAATAATGTTACTTTTGAGTGGGAATTCAGTGATTGTGAGTGGATAGTATCTCTCGTTGCTAGTTATAATCTTGGAAATTAAATGTGATTCAGGAATAAGGCAAGGACTTAATTTTTGTAACGAGTTTCCATGAGTAGTCTCTATGATGATGGGTACATGACAGGTTTCTTTTGTGTCAATATCAACAGTCTCTAATAATCTATTCTCAGCAGCCAGAATATACAAGTGACGCAAAGCTTGTGAATGATATCGATTATCAGTGGTTGTTTGAGGGAAAACAGGATACAAAGAGCATAACAGAGCAGCAATGGAACGATCACTGGTGGAAAGGGAGAACCTTCCTCCTCCTAAAAAGAGAAGTCCAAGCGACATGGATAATGCCATGTGAATTCCATAGCCTCCATACTGTGTACTGGCAGATGAAATGTATTTCTGTCTAAGCTGTTTCACCAGTCGAATGACTTCCACGTTTCCACTTCCTGACATGATGCAACTCAAACTGAGTAAACAAATGGTGACTGT
Organism: Naegleria lovaniensis; assembly: GCF_003324165.1. NCBI lineage: Eukaryota > Heterolobosea > Eutetramitea > Acrasida > Naegleriidae > Naegleria > Naegleria lovaniensis. The sequence continues at coordinate 489,173 of NW_025407845.1, forward strand.
CCTATCCGTTGTGAATTTGTCTAATTTTACAAAGTAAGGAATGGATGAATCTTGTGTAAAAAGTCGGAGTCTCATTTTCAGTGCTTGTTGTGCAATGTTGAGAATCAAGTCAAACGCTCTGGAATCGTGGGATCCAGCATATTTGAACCCAATGGAAAGACAGCAACCACAAATGACATGAGCATAAATCTTACATAACTCGTTGCTCTCAATGATTGATTCTACTGGAGCCGAACGAAAGAGATCTGGAATTTTAGATTTTATCCATGTCTCAGTATTCTCGATGGTATTCCACATGATTAACGAGGAGCCAAGTTGTCTGAGAATAATCATATCAGGTCGAACGTAGTCCAACATGTACCTAGTGTCTGGAACCTTCATTTCTGAAGCTATAGTCTCGTCATGGGTTTTAAGATATTTCAATGTGAGAGCAAGGCATGCTCCTGGACCAGTGACATCTACATTCACAAATTTTTCATTTTCCTTAATTCTTGAACATGTATTGGTCACTGCTTCTGAACTGTTAGGTCCACTTTTAACAGATGGATGGGCTTTTGACTTGGAGGCCATTAATGCAAACATGTCAAACTCGGGACGTTTGCTACCTCCGGTCATGTACGAGAGCAATCGTTGATCCATTTTCAATTCGTGACTGTTTGCAGTTGCACCTTTCCCTAAATGTACCAATCCGAGTGCTAATCCCGCAGATAGAGAGTAACTTTCTCGGGTGTTTGTTGAATGATCATTTGGTGGGCGAGCCAATTCTCCTAATAGAACTTCAGTCATGAACCGATGACAGCTACCCATGTAGAGTAATCCAATGCCAAGCAATGCAGAGCCACTAACTTCCATTGGCATTTCCATATCGCTCATACCGACGACGAGCGAAGGCACATACAGGGATAGAGACCGAGTAATGTACTGATCTTGTGTTCCAATATATGAGCAAGATAGCCCCAATAGAATTCCAATAGTAGTCGCTTCATGTCGTTGTTGCAGATAGCTATAAATATCAGTGGGTCCAAGACATTTCAAGTGACCTTGCAAACCTAAGGCCAGAAGTAATCCAGCATGAGTAACGCTGTCATTCATATATCTGGTTCCTCTTTTGTTTGGTTTGTGAAACATGATCCATTCTTTGGTAATTTTGCAATCTGTTCCAATAGTGAGACCAGTGGCTACTCCATTGTGAAACTCTGCCCATTGTGTGCTACAACTTGCAGAAATTTCATTCTCCAAAACAATTTTAGAAATATCAATAGACATTATTGCTCTATTTCTTTTGAGCTTGACTGTAAGGGTAATGGGTGGAACAGCTAAAACATTACTGGCTGTAGTGTCTCCAGAGATGGAGCCATTGATGTGACGTTTGCTTGAAAGTGTAAGCATTCCTCTCCAATACAAAAAGATAATAATTGTTGCTTAATATTCAATAAAATGTGGCGTTGTAAATCAGGAGCATCATTAGGATCGAAACCATCAAGATCATCTTCTGTCAGCTGTAGCGTATGTTTTTGTATTTGTGTAGGTCTGCTACTATCTAGCATGTTGCTTACTTGTTCGAGTCTTCTGTCCTCACTCCAAATCATGTGCCCAATATCTTCATCAGTTTCTGAGGAAGCAGAATTGCTGGATGAGTCTGGCGGAAGAGCTCCTGCAATTTTTGAAAATTCGACAATGATCTGCTTTTCTCTAAAGGGTCTTTCCATTTCTGATTGGTTGTTGTTGATTGAGAGATCTTCTCGTTCAATTAATTTACAGAATTTGGTCGTTCGTGTTACTGGTTGATTGGAATTTCTGCAAAGTATCAGTGCTTCTCGAATTGGCAAGGAAATGCTGAATGGAATAAACTCCAATTGATCTATGCTCGTAAATCCTTCTTGTAACAGTGCAATTGCAACTCTTTCGTGAGGCGCAAGTTCAGAAAGAACCTGTAAATTGTTCGTATCCATGTAAATATCATCTGTTGTGGAAGATGACTGATGAATGTTATAAACGTCATCTGATCCATTCACTAGCAACGAAAATAATCTGCATACTTTTTTGCTCAGAGATGTCGCATTGCAATTTGAAATAACAGGATAAAGGCATGATTTGTCTACCGAGCCTTTAAATAAAATTTCCTCTAGCCATGAAATAATATTTGGAGGCATTACTCCATTTGCATAATATTCGTTTAAAAATTTGATATTGTCATTTTTCAATTCAATTGTCATGTTGGGTAATGTTGTTTGTGACCTAGAGGTGAGAGAATAATTAAAATCACGTTGATACACTTCGCAATAAGAATGCCACTGTAAACTAGTAGCTATTTCAAAAAGTAACGATGCTAGGCATTCCATTTTGCTCCATTCTGTCACTTGCAGCTTGTAATTTTCATAAAGGAGATGCAACGAAAACAGGATAAGAGGTAAATTGGCCACCAATGTTTTGCTATTCGTTTGCAATTTCGAAAAGTCAATCGTATGTCGAGTATCGCATGCATTTCCAGAAGAATTATTTTCTAAAAACTCCATTAATTTCCATGGATCATCTTCAGGAGGTTGCGGTTTTGGATATCCAATGTTTAACCCTAGATACAGTATTAAGGCAGAAAAAGTTTCCCATTCTTGAGATGAGGCATGTCTAGATATTTGGAAATCATAAAAAATGCTGCAATGGAGATCCTTACTCAACACCGCTTGAAACACTGAGAGACAATCTTGCACAAGCTTAGCCGATGGGCAAATATCCAAAGAAAATCGGAATAGTGAATCACTAGAAGCAAGTGAGAATCGATTTTCCACAACATAATCAATTTTCTTAAATACTCCCTTCTCTAAAGATTGGTTCCACATAATGTACTCTCCATTTAAAACGAGAATTAATATGTCTCTAGAGTTTTCTGAGATTAGCATTAGGTGTAAACATCCATCAATATTTCCGTTGAATAATTTCTCGTTCACGAGAGGGTCATTAAATTCAGCAACTGCAACCACGTCTTGTTTAGAAAATTTTGGCAATAGGAAAAAATTATCTTGTTGTGAATTTCTTTCTATAGCAAATGCATATAGTGTGTTGTTAATAATAATATATAAAATGTATCGATTGCCAGATGTATCAACATGAAATATTGATATTTGCAAATTTTCCGTATTGTTACATTGCAGATACTCGGAACAATTTTCTGAACAGTGTATTTGTTGAAGGAATCCTTCTTCGAGAAATAAATAAAGGGATATGAGCTTCGTATTAGAGTCATGAGTGACCATAAAAAGATCTGAATAAAGATATAGAATGGATTCATAACCATTTTTCATGTAGTCAAAAGTTTGTTCTCCATCCATCAGCACATCTTCGTCGTCTGACGCGGTTACAGGTATAGAGGAAGGCTCTATAACGGAAGCCAATGCTTTAACTTCATCAAGTGGATTTGTTAAAAAGTAAATCATTGGATTTGTGTTTTGCTTCTGCTCTACACTCAAAATCTTTCGTTCCATAATCAGAATTTGATTATTTAAGCTCCATAATTTGTGAATTTTGAAAGGAAGAGAGACGATGAAAGATCTTCCGGATTCACCATATATTTCAATTCTATTATTGTCCAACAAAATGCACAACATGATTTCATTTGATGAAAAGGAGCATAAACAGACATCATTTGGAATAATTGGAATATTTGGATTTTGCTGATGGCTGCTATATTTGTATTTTCTATGCACCCTAAGAGCATCCGAACTTCCATAATACCAAATCACCTGTGGAGGCTCCAACTCCTTGTTCAAATTCCTTTTGCTATCGTTGTTCAGCAATTCCGAAGGAATTAGTATCACTAGTCGTTCTTCTCGTCCTCTATTCAAAAAACAATATTGTTTCGTGATGCAATAATTTTCATCGTTGTCTGTTGTGTTTGTACCACAATGATAATGATGCGGAAGAGGTTCCTTGCTCACAGTGGTCAGAACCACTTGATGATGTCCCTGCTGCAAGAGAAACGAAGTCATTTTTTTGCATGGCGCCTTGGGGTCTTCGAAAAAATGTCTGAAAACCAAACCGCCCTCGGCGATGAAGACACTTATCACCTTCGCCATCACGCCTCTATCAAAGAGGTCGCTGATCGCCCGCATACTGCAAACAAATCTCTCTCTGCTCAAAAATCGGCACATGATAAATTGAGAGAGGAGATGGAAAACGAAATTTTAGAAACTCCGTCCTCCGTCAATATAGCCAATTTGTCGGTAATACAACCCAGCACTGTATGCAACTCTCCTATGTTGTCGCAACCGGAGGTCTCTAATATTACTACAACCTCTGGCGTCTCAGTTTTTAGTACCTCGGCCATGACCGACGACCATTCTACCAAACTGAAGCGACATCATAAACTCTTCAGAGTGGTGGCCTTTACTACCAACTCTGTCGAAGAAGTCCTTGCAACCGTCGCAATGAATGCCGATGCGTTGTACGGTAGTAGAGTTGTCAGTGAATTGGAGTGCATTATTCTCTTCTTCAAGTCGCGCAAATTGGCAAACCAAGCAATATCTTCTGGTGCTAAGTCCAAGCTAACCATGATTCCTCAAACCGTCAAAACGTCATTCCGTTATAAGGTCGACAAAGACTTAGATAAGACTAATATGCACTCTATTATCTCAACTCTTGGTACTTCTATCAACAACATCAATTTTAGCAAGATAGATGATCAAGAGTTTTGGGCTATTGGTACTAATATTGAATTACCAGCCAATCATTTGAAGAAATTTAAGCTTTCCAAAATGAGAACAGATATCTCTCGTTTCCGTATCGCCTTTAACGGTAAAGAAAAAGATCTTCCTAAACTCAAGGGTGCCATTAGTTCCCAATGGAAAGTCAAGATTGAGAGTATCGAGTTGGCTAATAAGGTGGCTGTTGTTGGTGTCAAAAAGGATCAAATCACCAATAACATTACCAAGTTCGTCCAAGTTGGAAATCATAGTTTCAGAAACCTCTCATTCTCTACTAGAGTTGCCAACTCCATCAGTCACAGAATGGAAGCTGTTGAAAAACAAATGTCTGAAATGTCATCAGCTCTCCAAAAATTGACAAAGGAAATGGCTGTCTGGTCTGGAAAAAAGGTCACTGAAGGCTTTAATAAGATCAACAAAGCTATTGAAGAAATTAACCAAAAAGTCAACGCTCTCTTAGGCACTACTACTCGCAAGAGTAAAAGTGGGCATAAGAAGGGCCGACATTCCCTTTAATGGCCTCTCATTCTATAAGAAACTCCTTCAATTTAGGTACTGCTAATTTCGGAGGAGTTGGCTGGGTAAAACAATCTCAATTACTTACCCTAGCCCGAAAATATGAACTGGATATCCTTAATATCCAGGAAACTCATTTAAAATCCAGTACGGAAGACTATTGGAATGTATGGTATTTCAGGTCCTTCTTTCGTGGCTACTTAGTCTATACTTCCAACGCCACCGAGGGAGATAATGGAGCAGGAATTGCTACTATTGTCAAACCGTCACCTTTTATTAAGGTACTCCAATTCATCGAGCATATTCAAGGCAGACTATCAGAAGTCATTTTGGAACATAAATGCCTAGGTGTGGTCCGTATTTTCAATTGGTATGGCCCGGCTAACAAAAACAAATTAGAATTCATGAATAAGGCTCTCAATATTATCAACATTGCTGCTCAAACAGCGGTCTTGCATGGTGAACGTATTGTCATATTGGGAGACTTGAATGCCAATACTAAAACATTCAATAAGGTATCCTATGCTGCCCATGAGCGACTATTAATTGACCAATGTGACAAATTGAAGCTCTTTGATGTTGTTCCCATTCCAAACACACCTTCGTTCTCTCAACGCAACAAATACTCTCATGGTTTTTCTCGCCCGGACCATATTATTACTTCCCACAATGATTATTCTAATGTAGATGATGTTTCTACTGCTTATTCTCACAAACTTTTAACTATCTCCTTTCCCAGTAACCCTATTTTAGACTTCCCAGAAAAGTTCAACAAATATATTATTCATCCTAAAACTCTGCAATCCAAGATGAAGGAAATTAATAACGATTTTGCTATGGACAACCCTAGCACTCTCTTAGAAGCCCAAAATACCCTTGCTAAAATTGTGAAGAAATATGGCTCTCCTAGCACCGACAAGCCTTCACTGATTACTGATAATCGTAATGTTAGACAATTTCAGACGATCATTTTTGATTTGAAACAGTATCTTTATAAGCGTAAATATGTCTCTACTGTCACCAGCCAGTTCTTGAATAATAATTTTAGCCTCAACAATATTAAGGCTAAATTAGAGGAAGCTAAAGCCTCGCTTAACAAGCTTATTGGATCTCTATTGGCTGACCGTAAACGGGTCTTCGTGAATAGAATTAACAATCTTAGCTCTAAACAACCGTACTCCTATGCCTTCAGAAAAGAATTAGTCAGTTCTTCTATACTCAATGTAGTCCAAAGTAACCATAACTCGATAATTGTAGATCATTTTTCAGCCATGTTTAACACAGAACAAGAAGTGACTAAAACCCTTCCGGAAATCAAGAAAAATAATACTGTAGCCCAATGGAAATTCCAACATATCACTGCCAAAGAGTTGGGTAAAGTTATTTCTAAAACAAAAAATTCCATGGCTGGCTATGATAATATCTCGGTGCCGTTGTTGAAAATTCTAGACAACAATTCGCTCCAAGTACTTGCAAAATGTATCAATCACACAATTGACAGTGAAATGGTTCCTAAAGAATTGGGTATTGGTATTCTACTCCCATTACCCAAAGTCAATATGCCTACAAAATTATCAGACTTTAGACCTATAGTAGTATTATCTGTGATCTATCGCCTATTTTCTTCTATTATCAACAAACAATTCATGAATATCCTTGAAGAGGCTAATTTAATCCATACTGCTCAGCGAGGATTCATGAAAAAAGGCTCAACATTAGAGCACCTTATCAATCTTCGGACTGCCCTAGCATACAAATGTCAGCACAAACAAGAAGTATTCGCTATGGCTTTAGATATCAAAAATGCTTATGGATCAGTAATCCATAAAAGATTTATCAGCATTCTCAAAAAACATGGTTTCCGTAGCTCTGTCATTAATCTCTTGACATCCATGATTTCCAATAGCGTTATGAAAGTACTAGTTAACGGATTCCTATCCTCCCCTTTCGATGCGAATGTTGGAGTCCCACAAGGCGACCCTTCAAGTCCAGCATGGTTTAATCTCTATATTAACTCCTCAACTAATATACAAGAAAAACTAAAAGGAGTCCAAATATTTGATGTTACTATCCTTTTATTATTATATGCCGATGATATTTTATTGATAGCTAATACTAAGATTGAAATGAATTCCTCTCTTAAAAGCCTCGGCCGAGAGTTAAAGAAAATAGGACTCGCTTTAGCTCCCAAGAAATGCAAGCTCTTAGCTATTACAGCTAAATCTAAACTATCTAAAGCCCTAGTCTCTATTGGACAGGATACAATTGCCTCGTCTACTTCTATTGAATACCTTGGGGGTATATGTACCTTTAAGGATAATCTTTCTTGGTCCTCTGATAACCCAGTCAACAAAATCTCGAATCGACTTGCATCAGCTAAAACTTCTAATCTATATCTCAACAGTATCACCACTACAATTATGTCTAAAATTATATCATTGCCTAGATATGCCTGTAGCTTCAATGGAATCAGTAAGAATTCTCTAGACAAAGCAGATATTATGGTTGCTAATTTTATCAGAAAGGCTATTGGATTAGATTACACATTATCAAAATCAGTCGTTTTTAATTGCAAACAAATTGGGGGTCTTGGTATTACTCGCCCCTCTATTTTATTCTCTATTGAACCTATTTGCACAGCAGTTAGATTATTCAATTCCTCATCCTCCATCACCAAAAATATAGCTTTGGCTGCTTGGAAAGATACTACTTTTAACGAACCATTTTGGAACCACGTGAAAAATATTGCTGCTCAAAATAATTGGTCTCTCCAATACATTGATGAACGATATTCATTTGTCAATGAATACGAAACCCCTGTCGACCCTAGAACTGAATTGCTAAACAGTGATAGATCAACCATGAGCATTTCTGGCCTTGGAACCTTAGACCATAATAGAATCTGGCATCCATGTACCATCTCCTTTTGGAACAATTATTCACTCAAACCATTCCAGCAACGACTGTTATTTGCTCACCTGCACAAAGCAGAAATCCTTAGAAATTTCGGAAAAGATTACCCTAATTGCCACATTTGCAACACCAAAGCCAACTGGGAACATGTATTCACCTCATGCGCCATGTGTAGCCCAGAAATCAAATCATTATACACAAAATGGGACAATAGTTCCCTCAAATTCAACGCCCCGCTTGTCAGACTTCCCTCTAACCATTCTCTCTCTTGTATTCCAATGGAGTGGAATGGTAGTATCAAAGACGAATCTCTCCAACAACTAGACCTATCTCCCCCAGCCTTGACTGATTGGCTAAATGAAATATATCTCTCATTCGCTGCTTATGTTGGCAGTTGTTACAAAAACGCCACTTGGAACAGTTCTACTGTACTCAAGAAGGCTAGAGGATATATAATTAAACCCAAAACTGCAAAATTTGCAACTGCTTGGGAAACATGTAGCAATCAGCTTGGCGAACTCAACTCCGACAACATTTAAACCCCACACATACACACCCATTAGACACACTCTCGTCGGACAATTGAGTACCTATAATTTGTTTATTCTTCAATAAACCCATCCCTGTATTTTTTTGCATGGCGCCTTTTCCCTTTTGACATGACCACACGCAGGATTTTTACCTAGGTGTTTCATCCTAAAAACTAAACCAGTATCAGTCGTCAGTGAGTTTTAATTCCACAAACTTTTGTTTTTTCAATATTTCTGGAACGACTCTCCATTCATGAAATCGACCCGCCTTTTGAAAATTACAATTTTTTTCAAAAACATCAAAAAATGCCACGAGACGAAGACGAAGAAAACAGTGAAGTCGGAGAAGAAGAGGAAACTGAGCCCAAACAACCCGAATACAACTATGACGAGATCGATGAGGAGACAGGGTTCAAGAAGGTTGACAAAATGATTTGGGATTTATATATGGAAGCTAGGACCTCTCACTTGAAAGAGAAGGAATCGGAAGATGCAGAAAATAAGGAAGAACCAATGGAAGATGATTTTGACAAAGATGGGTTTATTGCTTCTATGGTTGAGAGTAAACATTTAAATGATAATCGCGTCAAGATGGTACTTCGACTCGGATTGTATAAAGGAGAGGTGAACGAATTCAATGAACGACATGGAGAAGGCCATGCTATTTATTCCAACCAAGATCAATATAAGGGAGGATTTCAACAAAATTTAAAGCATGGAAACAGAGGATTGTATATTTACTATTCGCAACATCCAACAGCAAAAACATTGCTCAATGAGGATTTAGAAATTATGAAAATGAAAGAAACAGATGAAGTGAAGAAAATACTGTCGCAAGAAGACAAAAGTGACGATGAAAAGTTGAAAGAAGCCTCTTCCCTTATTTCCTCAAAAGATCCCTTCTCAAGATACCTTCCTCATAGAGTGTTCTACGTGTTGAAATATGGCCCCTATCCGTTCTATGAAGGACCATTTTGTAACGATAAAAAGACGACGTCTATGGATGCAAAATACCTAGTAGATCAAGCCTTCGAACCACCTAATTTTGTTGTGGACCCAGAGGCAGTGATCAAATACAAGGACGGATCAATTTATATTGGACAATTCTTGGACAGCAAAAAACATGGTTTTGGAACAATGTACTATTCGAACGGAGACGTTTACAGAGGAGAATGGAAAAACAATCTCAAACATGGTGTTGGTGATTATTATTTTGCCTCCAACAAGAGCTCATATCATCAATCCACTTGGGAAAATGGACAGATAAAATCAGGTCAATGGAGAATGCCTTGTGGAACTGTGTATCAATCCAATAACTTATCAAAACAATCACCATTCAACAGTACAGGAACCTTTATCTTTGATTCCACCACGTTTAAGGGAGAGAAAAAGAAAATACAAGTGCACGGAACATTTATTGAGGATGAGTGGCAACCAAAGAGTGTCGTACTTGCACAGGAACACTAAAATTGTCATTTTCATGTAACTCTTATTCCGTGAATGCTCCATTTGTTCCAATCATTTCAAACAATTTGTTTTGTGCATTTCCCAACGCATGCTGGAGTGTTTTACAAAGTTTAATATACTCTGTAATCTCTTCATTCTGTTTCAGTGTTCCAGTGTTAAAAATCACTCCATTTTTCATACTATACAGCTGCAGTTTCAACGTGCTGATTTCTTCTTGCAAACTCTTGGAGAGAGTCAATTGTTTTTCAGATTCTTGCATTTGAGCGGAAAGTTTCTGTTCCAATTCTCGAATCGTTTCATTCTTTTCTGCATTTTCAAGTTCTAATTTGAGAATTTTAGCATTCAAATTATTAGTAATTGTGGCTTCTAAATGTGGCTGTGTGTTTGGTATGAATAAACCTTTTGGACTTGTTGCCGTTGGTGTCGACATGTTATTCGTCATGTCATTTTCAATCACTAATTTAATGGGCTGTAGAATATCACTTCCCTCAGTGTGATGAGTAAATAACACTCTTGCCAAATCAGCGTCTGTGGAAATTCTAATTAAATAGCCCTCATGATCCTTATATCGAATCAAAGGTTTAAAAAATTGAAATCGTTCAATAATTTCCAATTTTAACGAATTGTATGAAAAACCAATCTTTTTGAGCGTCACGACATGAATATCATTATTCTTATACAATTTAAATTTTAGAGAATCACAATCCTTATAAATGGAATCCAACACACAATCCAATTTCTCAGCCGACGATACATTCTTCATGAAAATTCCTCCAATACTGGTCAAATCTTCCAAACCATCATCGGAAATTTGATCCAACTCCAATGAAGAATCATGAGATGGCAAGGTCGGTGTTAATTGAGTTTTAGGTTGAGTTGTGCTATTTCTGTTGTTATTACCCAAAACAGTGTGGTAATTATTGGAAGTGTTAATTGTTAAATGGGGATGAAGAGGATATGGTTGCTGAGAGACATGATGATGACTTTCTTGTAGTGGTGACAAATCTATTTGATGATTGTCACTTGTGATACTGAGAGGACTTGAATTTTTCAATAATTTAATCCAATTCGTTCGATTGTCTTTCAATTCTCGAATCGTTCTTCGTTCATGTTCACTGCTCACTTTTAATTCATTCATTAATTCGCTATCCGTTAATTCCAATAATTCTTCGCCAGAAATTTGATTTTGAACAAAGGCGAGTTTTAAGTGCGACATTTTCATGAGATCAAGCCATGCAGCAACGTCCTTGCAGTTCCATCGTGAAATGTCTTTTTCCAGTAATTTGGAAATTATTTGCTGTTGAAGAGGGTTGTTATGTGATGATTTTTGGTTGGGCATGATTGGAGGATGGATATATACAACTGCAGTACGGGTCAAACGTGAATTATTATTCATGTATTTTTTTTAATGGTCTGGAGTTAAAAATTTGCGATTGGTTCGGCATCTAAATGTAATGATGTTTGACATTTATGGTGTATAATTTTCGTTTTTTTGGGCATGCTTGTTGTGTCCTTCCAATGTGAACTGCAACTCGAACAAATTGGTCCAAATAGCTAGGACATGTCATGTAGTATAAATAATAGCGTATTGAGTCTTCAATAAGCGATGGTTTTGAATAGTTGTTGGCATGGGCAAAGAGTTCATGTTAGTCACTATCACTCTCACTTTCGCTTTCACTGCTGCTTTCTGATTCCGCATCAGCTCCAAATAAATCTGCTTCCAATTCTTTTGTTGTTTCTTCCTCTTGAATCCTTGCCAACTCTGATGCCTCTTGTTGAATATAATCCACAAAATCGGCACACACTTGCTGGAACTTGACAATTTCCTTCTTGCTTTTTGGATAATTTTCACTGATGGGATAGTGTTTTATATCCACGATTTGATAGTCAAACTCATTCTGCTTTTTCAAGTATTTCATGCATGCATATAGCCAAGATTCATGCACAATATGAACACCAGGCATTTGTTCAATTTTTCGCACCTTCTCGGTTCCTTTTCTGCCAGCAACTAGATGTGTAACGTAAGGACAAATATCGGTGTAACATGTAGCTCCCAAGTCTTGAGCAATCCTCCATGCAGGATGTTGTTTTGGGTCTTGTTGTAATGGAATTACTCCACTAAATACAATGTGCTTTCCTCGCAAAATGTCTTTCTTTTTTTCTTTTAAAATAATTTTTACGTCTCTGTTGTCAACATCCTCATCTTTTGATAACGTTAGTCCCTTAAAATACTCAGCATGAACCTTCTCAAGAAGGTTATAAACAACGTCCAATTGGTCGTCTTCCTCATAGTCATCAATCGTACTCTCAATGAGTTTGTAGTTTACAGGCCTAGGAGGTTGAGCAGAAGGTACTTGTTGTTTTCTGTCTGCATCATTTCCTGGAGCATTATTTACATCTAACTGTACACCGAATATACGTCTAAAATAGTCATAGGGAGCTATTTGAATAACATTTTCTGCATTGTTCTTCCAAACATCAGTTTTGTCATCAATGACGAGTACTGATTTGTCGCTACATGGAAAAACGTTACTTAGTGTTTTAGTATTAATATCTGGACATTCATCTCTAGAGAGTATTCTATCAGCAAATAATTCTCTTTTTGGATCTAGCATGGAACCAATTTGGTCGGCGTATTGCCTCTCTCCATGTGTGAAAACATGCATTTCGAATAAGTCGCCACATTTTCTCAAAAATTCATCTAATCTAGGTCTAAACTTGACAAAGTGAAACGTTCCTCGCATGAAAAATCGATGGATATGCTTTTTAAGCAACTCCGAGCCATCGTACACCTCTCTAAATGGCTTACTTCTATTTCCTTCTCTTGAATATTCAAAATCGTTAATTGTATGCAAAAGAGTGTGATCCAAATCGAGTACAAGTGAAAGCTTTTTCTTTTCTACAAGTCTTCTCTGATTTTGTCTGTCTATTTCAATTGCTTGATCAAAGTCAATAGTGTATCCCAATTTATGAAGAAGAGAAACGTGAGACTTTTGTGTTGGTTTAATCTCATCATGACCATTCATCTCCGGTATTGGGAAATTAAATTGTGTAGCCATATCATAAATAAATTTAAAAGGCTCACCGCTCAGCTTCTTTCTCATGTACAATGAGGAACAAGAGCCATTGCATCGGGCACATAATTCCTGCCATGTCTCCGGATGATTGCAATTATAAAGTTTGAGGAAAATTCTTTGTGATTCCGATAATTGATCTGATGATGATGAAGGTTTTTCAATTCTCAACAATTGTTCTACTTTTCCAGGCACATTACTGACTATTGTCATTGCTTCTCGGTTTCCATTCATCAGCCTGTACACTACTTTTCCCAAAGGCTCGTACGCAAGAATACATTGTCCTTCTTTGACCATCCAAGTGATAGATTCCACTTTTCCTACTTGCTCTGGAAAATGTATCAAAGTATAATCATTTGAGGCATGCCGTAATTTAGTTAATTTCCGATGATGACTACTGTTGGAGGATGATGATGTTTCCGTACTTGTATTTACTTTTCGTTTCCGAATATTATCTCCACCATTCTCTTCATTACCATCTGTATTTAAAATTATGGAAGGATGATTCGGATCAATCATGGTAAGTAATACTTCTTTGTTGATGAACGAAGAGCAAAGCGGATGCGAAATTTTTTTTTCTTGAATTAAAACTATTCACAGTCAACCTTAAAACAATGTTGAATAATACGAGAGACAATGCATCAGGATAAACTGTTCATCCAAGCACTGACAAACCAGTATCCATTGGGTTTTGAACAGTGGTTTCTGATTTTTTTGGTTGGCATATGTCAAAGAGAAGAAAAATTTATCAATGAAACAGCAACATGAACAATCATTGCGCTCGAATTGTCTGAGTTCTTTCAATTTCATAAAAAAATATTCATTACAACTGTTTCATTACTTTCAACGATTCAATTTCACAAATGCCCACTCCCGATCAAATCACTCTCATCAAACAGAAATGGAATTCAGCAAAAGAAAAAGCACTCCGAATGACCAGTCAAGAATCTCTCGAAGACTCTACTTTTGAATATCATCACACCAAAAAGAATGTCGACGTTTATTCATGCAAACAAGAAGGAGAGAGCGCATTAGTGATTCGAGGAGATGTTATTTGTGAAAATGTCACTCCGGAGGAATTTGTTCAACCCTTATTGTCAGTGGATATGAAAATTAAAAAGTTATTGGATCCACTTGTGAAACGTGTGGAGCTGATTGAAAGTTGGAACGATGAGGATGGAGAGTGGAGAATTTTGTATTATGTCGTCTCTGCTGGAGGTTTGTTTTTTTTCAATGAGTTGTTGTTCGAAATAATTGATCTCATTTCGAAAATTTTACAATTATAATTTCACATCCAATGAATGGACACAACATTGTGGAAAATTATAGCTCCATTTGTTTCAGATCGAGATTTCCTCTACGTATTGAGATTTCACAAAACAGATTCCTTTACCTATTTTGTTTCTACAAGCATTGATGGAATTTATGAGCCGCCTTCCTCGTTTGTACCTCATAAGGGAGCAGTTCGTGGTACCAACGAATTTGTGTGTCAAAGATATGTACCTGAGGAAGGTAATGCTGCGAATATTATGGTGACATATTCGAGTCTCACATTACCCAATGGATGGATTCCACAAAGTGTTGTAAATTCTGCTATTTTCCCAGTTCCTCTTGGTTTGGCTACTGCAGCTGAATTACTGAATAAGAAGTTGAGAACTCGATCAAATTCACCCTCACTCAACAAGTAAACGAATTGTTCAATAATTTTTTTTTCGTTCGAAATTATTGAATTCCATTCTTCGATGCTGATACTAAAAATTGCTCATAAGAAAAAGATATGCCAAAAAAGTTTTGGTGATAGTCGGGATTGAACCGACGACCAATGGCTTATTAGACCAACGCTCTACCGACTGAGCTATATCACCTTCACATTATTGTTAATGTTTTGTCCATAATATACCCATTTTTTCAACAATGAATAGCAATGTTGGAATTTTAGAGCCAATGAATTTGTGGAAAATCAAAGGAAGTGGGTGGAATTACTTTTGGAAATAGAAAATAACAAGGTCGAAATTTCATGGAGTGTGATTTGAAATTTCACATTGTAAAAGTATTGTTTTAAATTAATATTATTATTTCAAATTAATACAAATAAGGAAGGATATATTTTTCAAACAAATCTCTTCTCTCTACCCATTGCATATGCAATACATTTGGAACACTCTCAATAATTAATCTCTTTTGCATGTCAAGAGTTTTTAATCCAAATACGTCTCTCACATAAACATCTTGCTCTTGCATGGGTGAAATTTGTAATTGCATTGTATTGATATCCAGTTTGTAAAATCCGAAAAATGCAGAAAAATAAGGATGGATGACTTCATCTTGAGGAGAGCCCGTCAGAATCATCTTGTCGATTTGTAGAACATTTTCTCGAAAATTGTAAAGTCGAGCATAATCGGTAGTGAGAGAATCATTGTTGACAATGGTAAGAAATTGATTATAGAGCCGGTATTCCAAATAGTGATAAGGCTATTTATCCAATAAAATAAAGATAAATGAAAAATTATTATGAAATGTCAGTAATCCAACAATGTCAAGTTCAATAATAAATTTCAAAATAATTTCCAATACTTACATCCTTCCAATAATTTGCAACACTCAACGTCTTTTGAAAGAAATCGGTATAAAACACTCGATACACCTCTTCCTTAGTCATATTCCACAACCATGGGAATTCCTGATGTAACAATTCCAATACCGAATTCGTCGGTTGCGGAATTCCAAATTCTCCATTCTGAACTCCACTCAAAGAAATAAACACTTTCACTCCATGATTTTTCGTTAATTGAATATACGATCGACATAACAATCCTCCCTGTGAATGACAAATCAAATGAAATTCCGAAAATCCAATTCTCTGTTTCAATTCATTCACCTTGTTTGCAAAATCAGCAATTTGTTCCGTCATGGGTTTCAACAAGGATTGAACGGTATTCTCTGAATTGACCGAAGTAATAAATGTACCTGGAGGTGCCACTTGTCGAATAAAGTTCTCTAATGTGGACATGGATCCATTATCAGCAGTCACTCCATGCATCAACAAGATCGGAAGAAATGGAGTTGATGATTTCTTTTCATGAAGGGAAAATCGTATTTGTGACACCTCTTGTGGAATGACATGTTCTTGTTGTTCTTGTTGTTCTTGTTGTTTCATAATAGAGGATGACGAAAGAGAAAGTGAATGTACAATGTGAATGAACATGATCCATGAGAATAGGAAGAGAGTCATTCCCAAGCCAGACGGAAGGATGGAATGAGGGAGAGTTGAAGGAGGCATTTTGTTGTGCGTTGTTGGAGAGAATGATTTTTGAGTAGTATGTGAATGTTCACATGTGAGGGAAAGTTTTTTTTGGAATCTTCTTCGATCGGAACAATGAAACAACAAAAACATTGTCTTGTGGTAGTTAATTTGACGAAGCAAGAGTTGAGAACTGTAGATGAAGAAACAATAATTATTTTATGGAAGTATGAACAAGATGTTGTAAATGATTTGAAATGATTTGAAACTTCACGATGAAAGTATTATTACTGTCAATCTCATCTATTAGTAAAGGCAAATCAAAAAGGTCATGGTGTTATCGGTTCCTCAGTCATCAAGAACTTTGATTCAATCAAGAATGAAATAGATTGGGCAAAGCAGAATTCAGGTCCTCCTCGACGTGCATGCGGCAGCTTTCTTGTCGAATATTTCAGAAGGATCCTCAAAAAGATTCTCAATTTCGAAAACAAAAAAATTATCTTGCGTATTGAGTGCTATTGGTTGTGCTGCCACCGTAACCTAATCCCACCAACAATTACGCAATTCCAACAACAACAATTCTTCACAATTTTTGTCATTTGACAGATTTCTGACATTCTCCGAGCCGCATCAACCAACCACTCTTATTCCAAAAACATTTCTTGTTAACAACAAGATATCAACAACCACTACTCTGGCAGCACAATCAATCACATCGAAAAAAACTCTCTATATTCTTTATATTTCACCTATATATTTATTATTATTGAGTCTATTCGTTTGAGATCTTAAAAGCTAACTAACCACAACAACAACAATTCTCCAAAGCCACTCCTACCACTACTAACTTGGTGCATCCAATCAAAATCTATTTTTGAGACTTTTTGATTTTGATTGAATTCCATCTTCACATTCCCAATCTCTTTCTCTCATTGCAATTGTTGGCCATTCAATCAAGATCATCACCCCAAATTCTCTCTCGGTCTTTAACGTGTTGTTGTTACTCTCCGAGCTCGCATATTGATTGAAGTCCACGTTTATTTCTAAATTGTGCTTGCATAGGGCCAAATTAATCAATTTCCTAAATTGGTTATTCTTAGAGTGTGTCTTTTTGTGCACAAAAACCACTGTTTGGACTTTTTCGTGTTATTACGCCAAGCCTCTCTCTCATTCCTCCTTCTCTTCCTATCAATATAAGATTGGGTGAAAAAGATTATTTGAAACGCAAAAGTCTCCTCATCCCAATTACCCACGACATTGTCTGCCGAAACACAATTACGCAATTCCAACAAGTGTGTGTTTCTTCTCATCCCTACCACGAAGCGAAAGCTCACATTCACTCCATCAAAAAACAACTCCAGCGCTTAAAAAAATGGACTCACCATCCTCCTTCGGCAACAGCTCGACGTTTGCCTCGTCGTCGGTTGGTGAATGCTCGCTGGGAAGCACCGTTGCAGCCCGATGCAGCAACACTCCTAGGAGCAGTAACAGTAATATGATGATCAACAACACGAATGTTGGAAGTAGTAACAGTAGTAATAATATGAATGGATGTAATCCTTCTCATCAATCAGCCTCTTCTGTCGGAGGTTGTGCTGCGAATATTCCTCTCTCCATGGCACAACGATCTATGCAGTTTGTGCAGAGTAAGAATGAAGCATTTCGTAGAGATTCAATGAAGAGTATCATTACCAAGCAGAGAAAGACAAAAGATATCCAAGGACATGCCAGTACCGCTGCCAGCGAGTCTTTGAAACTTCGCTTATCGAATGAAAATGTACACATTCCTTCGAGACCTACAACAGAGAGTAGTAAGGATCAGAATATTTTAAACCATGACTATCGAGCCTCCTTCTCTTTATTTCAATTGAATGAAGATTACAAGAAAAGGCTTTCATCAAAACCAAGTTTCTCATCGTCTGTTCATGATTTTTTAAAGACAGTTGAAAGATGTCAAGCATTTTCTGCCAATTCCTTACCATCGCTGGACAAGACAATACTCGAAGACTACGACTCTATGAGTGCTTGCAGTTTAACACCAGCAGCAACAAACAACTTTTCTTCATTTCAAGACAAACCTTCCAATCCAACCCTCAATTCCTCACTTGTAAATTACTACAGCTCTAATTACAAACTAAAGACAGGCGTACCTGACCTCCATACCCACCACTCCAACAATTCCTCGTCAGGTATTATCACTCATGAGGAAGACGACAATGACGCCTTTCCACTTTCCACCAAACTGAAAAGAATGATGACTCATCAGAAAGAGCATCATGAAAGCAAACTCAGAAAGCAAGACGCTAAAGAGGAAAAGGACAAGAAGCTCTATCTTTCTATTGAACAAAGCTTACCCGCAATGGTCAATGTTTTCACATTGGACAATCAACACCTTCTGGACAGTAGCATTGTCCTTTCCATTCAAAACGTGAATGATCGACAGTCCTTTGTCATTGACCCTCGATTCAATATTCCAAGTTTGAAGAAGGGAGAAAAATTTGTTCTCTCCGTTCACAACAGACACTTGAAGCCTGTTAGATTTTGTATCATGTTCAGGGATCCTTCAGGCACTCACGTGTCAATCTATCCAAAGAAAGTCAAATTATTACAATCACTCGAAAGTGATTTAGAATATCTCCCTTCCAAGGAACAAGTGTCACAGGTTTTTGACAGCTCTTTGCTTCCAACCATTGCTGACATGAAGACATCATCCTGCAAAGTTTCTCTCATCTTGATGGCCACCACTCACATCAAGATTAACAATGCCATCTCTGAAATTTGTTCAAGAATTCAAGGAGTGGAGAAGAATCCAAATTCTGTTAAAGCTGCTATTATGGACAGAGACAAACAGCAACATCATCCTCTGCTTGAAGATTCTTCCTCCTTTAAACGAGTGTCCTTAAAATCGATTGAATTGATTATTGAAGATAATTAATGGCCAAATGAAAGGTTCACAAAAGTCACATGGGTCTCTTTTAGACTTGGGTAAACAATAAAACCTTTTCCTTCCTTATCCTGGATCTTGTTAGATTGAATTGTTGTTCTGTTTCTTAAACTGAGAGCGGGTCTCATGTTCCCTCTAAATTCTCCCGTTTAAAAACGTTGAATAAAAATGCCTCAAAAGAAACGCAAAGACCCACCACCGAAAGAAGAACCAAAAAACAACACCATTCTTAAAAAACAACATTTCAGTACAATCCATAACAAAACGGATTCGGAAGCCCATGAAGAAAACAAGCCAACACAAAATGAAAACTTTCCTGTAAAAAAGAAATCAAAGAGAGAAAGGTAAGAATATCTGATTTGTGGTGGTATCGAATATAGAAAATTGACATCACTTCTACTGAGTAGATTTGATCTTAAAGAGGTCCCACAAACGGTTCTGCAAAACAAGATCTTTCTAAAAGATGAGGATGTATCAAAAAATCACTCAGCTCAATGTATTAAGCTTGTCTTAATTGGAGAAGAGATCTATTCCTTCATTCCAGACGAAAAATTTGATGCCATTTCACGAAACGACAAAAAGATTCAGAGTGGAATAATACAGTTAGGAACAAACATGGTCTGTCCAGTCGTTCTCAAAAAAAGCTCCTCTGAAGAAAATTGGAACACACATTATGCGAGCAAAGTGATGAGAACCTTGTATGTTGAAACACGTGGAGACTTGATCAGCTTGAAAGGCATTCCTTTGCATGAACAACTAGGGAAGAATATGGCCCTCAATGAAGTCAAACGAATGGTATGCCATATATTATGCCAAATTTCATTTCTTGAAAAACAAGGATTTGTTCACAATGATGTGAAACCCGAAAATATTGTGAAATATGATGAACATTATTTTCAAATTGATTTTGAAATTTCCAAGAGATTTGATTATAACAAAGAAGAATATCAAGCATCAAAAGGAAAATGCACGCTGGATGGAGTTCCTCTAACATCTAGATCACACTCTCCAGGATATCGTGCTCCAGAAAGAGAGCAACATCATTTGATCTCTCCAAAAAGCGACATGTACTCCCTTGGTCTTGTTATATTAAAATGTTTTGGTTTGAGTTTTGAAAAGATTCATGAAACCAAGGACAGAACTATTGAGCACGATATTAAGCATGAACTGAAACGGATATGTGGTACAGATTCAATCTTCTATGAGGTTGTTTTGAATTTATTGGAATATGATCCTGAAAAGAGAACGTTACCGGATGGTCTGTTGTTTCTATTTACAGACGCTAAGACTGTTGTGAATTACTTTTTTGAAGCGAATGCGTTTAAAAAGAAATACTTTCCACCCAAACCATTCCAACAAGTTTGTCCACAGGAACTATTTTGAAATCAATTCCTTACACGAAACACACAATTTTACTCAATTTCCACATCTGACATTACTAATAACGAACACTTAAACAAAGGTTGGGAATATTTTTTCGCTTTTCCTTACTCTTCTCTGATATCAAAATTTTCACATCTTCATCGTTTAACAAGTCCAAATGCACAGCAACTTTTACCTCAATATTTTGTTTCAACGCCTCTAACACAATTTCCTTATCTTTTCTAAATTCAAAGAGAGTATGGAGCAAAGCAAGTCCATGTGCTTTCACAGCTTTCAAAACTAACTCTCGATCATGTTGAAGTCGATAAGAGGCATTCGCTAGAGCCAATTCATTCTTTTCTACAAGCTCGTTCATCAATTCATCATCATCCGAAAGTTGTAACATTGTATAACATAAGGCTTGTGGATTGTTCTTGACAGCTGCTGTCACAATTTCCAAATCTTTTCCAAATTCCACTCTTACATGTTGCAAAGCATTGCCTTCGCTTTTCACTGCTTCCAATATAATTTCTCGGTCCTTCAAGAGTAATGGATCAGTAATGTATGCAAGTGCTTCACCGTTTTGTTTCACTGCAGTCATGACTATTTCTCTATCATTCATGAAATGAGAAGGAATATCCACCAAACCATGTTCAAGTGCTGTTTTGACAATTTCTCGATCTTGCTTGAATTTGGGATCTGCATCATTGAGAGCACTTCCTTTCTTCGACACAACAGACAGCACAAATTCTCGATCAGACCTAAGTGAATCGGAAGCATAGACAAGAGCCGAATCGGATTGTTCTATAATTTCCCTCATGAATTCTCGATCCGCTCGTAAGTTGAAAAGATGATCGTAGGCAAGAATAGATGGACAGTTTTTGACAGCTTCCATCATAATTTCCTTGCCCTCCCAAAAGATGTCATGCATGTAAGGTAATAAATATCCGCACTTTTTCACGATTGCTAACACTACGTCTCTATCCTGAAGAGGCAAATAATGTTGGAAAAAAGGATTTTCGACATGCTCAATGGTTTGTAATATCAATTCCCTATCATATTTCAATTCAGGACAAGAGACATAGTGTAGTGCATCCGTGTTATTTTGAATGGCGTTGGTGACAATTTCACGATCATTTCTAAGTCTATAAGTTGCACCCATGATTGCGTTGCCATCGTGCTTAACAGCATCCAATACAAATTCTCGATCATCTCTAAAGGACTCGTCTACGTAGCATAGCGCACGTCCACAGTGTTGAACCACACTCTTTATAAATTCTCTGTCAAATCTCATCTCGTCAGGAGCGAAACGCAACACATCAGGTTGCAATAAAACGATCGATTTCAAGAGATCCATGTCTTGGAAAATATTGATTCCAGCAACATAGAGGGATTTAGGGTCTAATGCGATGGCGTGAAGAACAATTTCCTTGTCTTTTCGTAACTCTTCAGAAATTTCTGCAAATGCACTTGTACATCCATTCTTGATAGCAGTCAAGACAATTTCTCGATCTTGAAACATGACTGGATGTGCATACTGTAATGAATAACCATTTTGGACCACCGCTGCTAAAACAATTTCTCGATCTTTCTTGAAGGTGTCATCAAGGTATCGTAGATTGAACCATTAAGCTTGACCGCATCAAAAACAAAAGATCTGTCCTTCTTGTATTCGTCACAACAATATAAGAATGTCTGTTCGTCCCTCGAAGCAGCTTGTAAAATCATTTCTTATCGCGCTTCAATTCGGGAGAGGTGTAATAAATGGAATCGGGTTGTCTCTTGATGGCAGCAAGTAATAATTTCTATTGTATCGTATTCTTTTATCCATATTTCTGAAATCATATGAATTGCATTGTAACATTTCCAAGGCAATATCGTCATCGTTAAGCAAGTCACGATCAATACTTTCCGCAAGTTGATAATGTGTTTTAGCTGCAAGAATTATCAAGGGTTTGTCAATTTTTCCACACACATAATCAAGAGCCTTTCCGTTTTGAAGTATAGCTTCTCGGATAATTTCAGAATCCTTTCGTAACTCCTCAGAAGCAAATTCTAAAGCTTCTCCATTCTGTTTGACAGCAGCTAACACAATCTCTCTATCACATTGTAATGATGAATGTGCATATTGGAGTGATAAACCATTATTTTTCACAGCATTTAGTACAATTTCCTTATCTTTTTTCAAACTATCACAAATGTAGCTAAATGCGTTGTAGCTGATGTCAGGGCCGTGTTTGAATGCTTTCAAAACTAGATCACGATTGCTTCTAAGCCTCTTGCTTGCATGCTTTAACGCTTCGGCACTACGTTTGATTGCCATCTCTACAACTTCGTAATCGTCTTTGAGATCATACGAAGCATATTCTAAAGCTAGTGGATCATTTCTTACAGCAGCCATAACAATTTCTCTATCTTGTCTCAAACTTGTATCTGCAAGTGCAAGCAATGATCCATTTCGTGACACAGCAAGCATGGTCAGTTCTTTATCCGTTCGTAATGTATAGTGTGCATATCGATAGTCGTATGAATCGGTCTCAATTGCCAATTTGACAATTTCTCTATCCTGCTTAATACATAAATCCGTATTACAAAGGCTGATATAATGGTATCTCAGTTCAAACAGCTTTTTAACAAGTGTGTTGTCTCCTCTAAATTTCGCATCTACGTGTTGAATGCATGAAGGTGAAATTCTAAGGGCTCTCATCACAAATTTTCATCTTGTTTCAATCGATGACTGGCATACTTCATCCTTCACTACTATCAGCAATAGCTCTCTCAATAACTTCAGGATCATCTCTGAATTTACTGGCTACAAAAGGTAATACTGAAGTACCACCAAAGGTTACTGCAAAAAGCACAATCTCCTTGTCATTCTTCAACTCATTACCTGCAAAACGAAGCATATAGGAGATTGTGCAACAGCTTTTCTGAGAATGTCTTTGTCCTTTCTCATGTCTTCATCAATAAACTGATATAGGGAGGACTTGTCTGCATCAACTTCATAATAAATTCTTTATCCCTTCTCAAAGACGAATCTGCATACTTGATGTAATAGGGACTGGCAATGGCCGCTATGGACACAATTTCTTTGTCTCTCTTGAGAGTGTCATCAAGTTTCTGTAAAACTGAAGGATCTCTCTTCAACGCTTCCATTATAACTTCACGATCTTGTTTGAGGTCATCAGAAGCATAGTCAAGGGCGTATCCATTTCGTTTAACACACTCCATCACAATTTCCTTGTCGTTATTCCATTCTACTGCGTAATGAATTAATGGGGATGATGAGAAGGAGGCCGCTTGTAGAATAAATTCTCGATCTGACGCATACTCTTGTGGTAAATACTTGTAATTAGATGGCTGATGCTGTAATGCTTGAAGACAAACACTCCTATCTTTTCTGAATTTGTGAGGAATGGATGACAGAGATACACCTGACAGTAGTGCTCCTTTAATCACGTCGGGGTCGCTTTTCAACTCTTCGTTTAAGGAGTGATAAAAATGTAAGGATCCTCGCTTAGCGTATAGTTTAACAATTTCTGGGTCTTGTTTAAATGCCAATGGAAGGTATGAATAACTAAGTCCCATGATGACTGCTTGTTTGATGAGGGATCGATCTTTCTTAAATGCCATTGGCACGTAGCGTAATGTATTTCCATCATTATTGACAGCCTGTGTGATAAATTCAATGTCACTTTTGAACGGTTTCCACAATTGCTCGAACTGATATGGATTTTTCTTAATTAACTCCAACATGATCTTCTTATCATGCTGGAATTTTTCATCAAAATCTAAAATATTCAAGCCATAGCTACTATCAGAAGTCACTGCTCTCCATGCAAGCTCTTCATCTTGTTTTAAACTATCATCAATATATGCATAATTGCACCCATATATATCAATGGCCTGAATTGCTAAATCTCTATTTTTCTTCATAAGAGGTCCAAAATACTGATAAGTGTCTGAAGAAAGAACAGCTTGGCATAGTTCAGCGTTATCTCGCAAATCACTGCTAGCATATTCAAGGGAGCCTCCATTTTTCACAGCTTCCAAGACAATTTCAAAGTCATTTTTCAGTTCAGTAGCACAATACGCTAAGCAATGGCCTTGGATTCTTACAGCTTCCATAATTACCTCTCTGTCTGCTTTAAGCTCAGGGCTTGCATGCATGAGAGCATTGGAATATGAGCCGCTTATGGCAGTAAAGAGTAATTCCTTATCAGCCTTCAATTCATCAGAAAGTTCTTCAAATAAATAACCATTCTCTTGTAAAAGATCAGATACAAGTTCCTTATTGGATTTAAACTGGTCGCCAATGTATCTCAAAGCAGAAGATTGGTTCTGTATGGCAGCCATTACACACTCCTCATCGTTTTTAAGCTCATCAGAGGCGTATCTAATACTCTCTCCTCCAGAAAAGTTGATTGCCATCATTACAATTTCCTTATCGCTTGTAAATTCTTGATTCATGCCTGACAGTGAACAGCCATATCTTATTGCGTCCTTCACAAACTCTCGATCATTTTTCAAGTCGTCTCCAACATTGTTAAAGGACCATGAATTTCGTTTAATACATAGAGTAGCAATTTCTCTGTCATTGATGAACTGTGAAGGGATGCTACTCAAGTCACATCCCAATTTCACAGCTACAATACCATAGTTCTGTCATTCTTGATATCATCTCCTGCGTCATTAATGCTGGAGTTGTATAAACAGTGTACATTATGTCAGAAAAACAAAAGCAAATACTCAAAACGTCAACACATACCTTTGTGGTGCTGTTTTTACAGCCTTCATAAATATCTCCCTATCATTTCGAATGACATCAGAGAACACTCGAAATGCATCACCATCCATTTCAACTGCAGCAAGAGCTACTTCTCTATCATAGAGTAAATTCTCTCCAAGATAATCATAGGCATTTCCAGAACAAGTACGAATGATTTTTAACATGAACGCCTTGTCATTTCGCAAACTTTCATCAGCATAACGAACGGATGATGCATTTGAACAACAAGCCAAAAAGACTAATTCACGATCTTTTGCAAGCTCCGTATTTTCAACCAAAGACAAATGGTCTCCATCATTTTGAACTGCTATCATCATTATTTGTCGATCACACAAAATATTTTGTGAACAATGATTGATACAGTTAATATTGGCTTCCAGTGCTTGAAGAACAATCTCTCTGTCGCCTCTTAAATCCTCTTGCGCCTGTTTGAATAGTTCTAATACCTCTTCATAATCTTCTTGTTTGAGTTGAGAAAGCATTTCATATTTTCTCTCATAAAAGTCCACAGTGGTTCTTGCTTTGGTTTGCATGGCTCCTCTGAGCAAGCCATACAATGAATTATTCATCAAATCATTTTCAGGAAGTATAATGCTGGTGAGAGTGTGATTCACGAATTGGCCAGTACTACTACCCTGGCAAGTATCGGAGTGTGGATCCGTCATGACATTTTCTTGGCTGGATGCCATCTCAATGCTGGAAGGACGATGATGGCAATTTTTTTGGGCTGGAACTTGCTGGAAATTCGTCTTCTCGTTGTTGGTTTGTAACAAGCAGGATGATTGCGTGCAAGAATGAAATTGTTTTTCAACGGAATGTTCTTTCATTACTGTAGATCTCTCTTGTACAGGGAGCGTACTATTTGTTTCTTTCCTTTCTTCGGCTGAAGAACCTTCTGAAGAATAAATTGCAATTCCATCATGATTCACCGAAGAAGAAGGTTCTGTTCTGTTGGAAACGGAAGAATTCTCTTCTACTAACCCTGACGATCCAACGACATTCTCCTCATGAGAAGTTTGTTTCAAAGGAATTTCAGCCTTTTCTTTGCAAGTTTCTTCACCCGAATTCGAGGAAGCATGTTCTGGTTCTTCAACGTTCTTCAGAGCTTTTTGAGTAGAACAAGCAGATCCCATATTCAAAACAGTTGTTCGAGTTGGATTTGATCTCAATGATTCTGACTCTTTTCTTTCTAATAATTTACAATGAACTTTTAAGAAACATTTTCATGAAGATACTACATGGATTCAAGAAGAGATATTTTTTTGGTTCTCAATTCGGGAAGGAGACATTAAGGTTGCATTGTACTCATGAAATAATAAGGTCAGTAGCATGAGCTCGTGTTGACTGTTAAAGAGAAATTGTATTAGATGTCACGAAAAGGACACCAACTGACACTTACTGTTTTTCAATTACTGGACAACTAATCTTGTAAAATCTTGCTGAGCTCTGTTGATTACTCAAGTTCCAACAAGTTGATCCAGCAAGTAACCATTCATCCAGGTTTTAACGAGGAAACGAGTCACCTTTTACTGTAACCTTTCCAAAGATTAAAAGGTTCCTCGCTTCGAACAAACCGACAATTCACAATTCATCAAGACAAAAAAATGTTTGGCTATCAAGCTCCTCCTCTGAGTGCCTTCAAATCCTCCTTCACATGTCCGCTCTGCCACACACTCAACAACTCTCAAGACATTCGTAAAACCTCTGCCGGTAAAATCTATCGAATTTGTTCACATTGTCATCGAACCATTGATTTACATTTCCCACCCGAACAAGTCGTTACGGAATGGAAACATACGAGTCGATGTGCTAGTTGTACTGTACGGATTATCGTCCTGTTCAAGGAATTGAATGTCAATGTGGTCATTTGGGAAGTTATCATGTTGCTGGAAGAGAGCCAGTTCAAACACGGAATCAACCAGCGAGAACGATGAAAAGCGAATTAATTGCTGGATCGTATGATGCTTCGTCTCATGATGATTTGTAGAGGCTGGATTTATAGTTTGAGACAAATTGTCACACTTTTATGATTTTGATGAAAGAAATAATTTTATTATTATTTTTTCAAATTACTTTACAGTAAAGATCTTTTCATTGAATTTAATTTCGCACCATGTTAATTTTTAAATGCACACCCTTTTCATGTAGCACGAAAGAACATTTAATTAATACAGAACTTTGTTCTTTCTGAAACAATTTCAAGAGGTTACCTTATTACGTCATCGAATTGACCAACCCCTCAGGAACAAGGAACTCTTACGCATCATCACAACACCAAAAAAAAATAAGACAAGTCTTCAACGCTCCTTTCAACAACATCCACTCTTTTTTCTATAGTGATTGTATTGCACTACTGTCTTGCATTACCATCAACATCATTATTTCTTTGTAACATATTTCAAACTATCCATCAAGTTGTAAAATTTTCTCCCTATCGGAACCATGATTACTTCATCCACTACGATGCAACGAAAGGAAATTTCTGTGAAACCACACTTGGATCCATACCATTACTTGATTAATAATACAAGTGGAAAGGGATTTCGTTTCAAGTTAATTGAGGCTTTTAATGTTTGGTTTAAATTATCGGAAGAAGAATTACGAGTTGTTCAGAACATTGTGGATAAATTACATAATGCTAGTTTGTTAATTGATGACATTGAAGATAATAGCAAGCTGCGAAGAGGAAAACCTTGTGCTCATTTGATTTACGGAACGCCAGCCACTATCAATTGTGCTAATTATGTATATTTTGAAGCTTTGAAAGACATTCAAAAGTTGAATACAAGCTTTGCTGGCGACAATGGACTTAATGCATTTTCCGATGCCATTTCCATCTTCATGGATGAGTTATTACTGCTTCATGAAGGACAAGGAAGGGATATTTATTGGAGAGACAATGGAATTTGTCCATTGGAAGATGATTACTTACAAATGGTTCAGAATAAGACTGGTGGCTTGTTTAGACTGGGCGTTGGTTTAATGAAGGCAATTTCTAGAAATGAGAAGAGCAAGCAATACGACTTTACTACGCTTGTAAATTTGTTATCTGTTTTGTTCCAAATTTTGGATGATTATCTCAATTTACAAAGTGACATTTATCATACCAATAAGAGTTATTGTGAAGACTTGACTGAAGGAAAGTTTTCGTATCCAATCATTCATTGCATTACTGAGCAAGCGAAGAATGGAGATACTCGATTGATTAACATTTTGAAACAGAAAACATCTGAGAAGCTATTGAAGGACTATGCCTTGGAGTTAATGACGGAGACAAACAGTTTTGCTGTCACTCTCGAAAAACTCGGAAATGTCTATCAAGAATTGACGAAAGAAATGGAAAAATCAGGAGGCAATCCTTATCTAGAAAAGATTGTAGAGGGTCTGATGACTAGTGCAAAGCAAGTCGATAAGAGCGTCTAAATTTTGCTGGCTAGACAGCTTCCTGTGAATTGTAAATTTCCGTGTACATAGTGATTTCGACCGAATGTACAAAAGACTTATTTACTTATAAATTTAAGAATAAACATCTTCATCTTGTTTGAACGTCTCATTGCCTCTACGCAAATCCTAAATTCTTGAGTTGCATCATGTGTTGGTACATATTGGCATTTCCTTTTGCGAATCCAAGCCTCACTTTCGCTTCACCTATCTTGGCATTATCTTTAGACCTTTTTGCAAGCTCAAAACTTCTTTCAAAATAGCGAACGCTGTCCTCATGCTCTCCTTTCATTCCTAACACCGTGCCTAGTTTTGTGCACGCATGACCAATCTTGTTGTCATCACAAATTTCCTCAGCAAGCGACAGGTAGGTCTTGTAAATGTCTATGGCCTTGTCCATCTCTTGAGTTTGCTCATACAGCTCTCCCAGAGCACAATAAGCATCTGCCTTTCCTACTTTATCGTTCATTTCCTCACAAACTTGAGTGTACATTTGCTGATACTCGATGGCCTTATCGAGGTCCTGCATTTCCTTATAAATATTTCCTAGATTGTATAAAGACGATGCTGTCATTTCTCTATCTTTGAGTTGTTTTGCATTCTTCAAGCTTTTATCATAGAACAAACACGCATTGTGCAAGTCACCTTGTTTGACTGAATCTTCTGCCATTTTTACATAAACGCGCCACAATTGATTGAGGGCTCGTTCTTCTTGGGCCGTATCTCCTGACGAGTGAGCGAGACTCATGTGAGCTTCATGATATTTGGCAGCCATATTTGCTTGTCCCATTCGTTCATACATTTTTCCTGCATTTTCCTTTGCTAAACCTTCCAGGGCTGAATTTGAAGACTTTAAAGCAAGTAAGGAGCATTCAGGCGGCGCTGATTCACAACAGCACTAAAAAAAGACTCTCAATACTTACTCGTTTTGCAGTCGACTCGGCAAGATCATAAAAATAGTACATGGTATTGTAGTCTTTCTCTCCTTCAAAATAGTCTGCAATTTGTTTAAATATTTCATACACGTTTTCAAATTTTCCTCGTCTCTTATAGGACTCTGCCTTTACCAACCATTCCTTAATATCTCGAAGTTTGTCGTCCGAAAGTGAAAAATACTTGTCAGTAATATCATCCACAAGCTGCATCAATATATTTCAATATTATTCATACCAAATGTCAACAAAGTTTCCAACAACTCAAACTTACCACTGGCTCTCGATGGGCTAACGAAAATAATTCTTCAAATGCATCCACATATCCGTCCGCTAGAGTTTGAATGCAAAGTTTGGCTCGATTCGAGTGTGTAGTTGTGACAGTTCCTCCCAATAATCTTGAATCGGAACCTCTGGACGATGGTTTTTTAATTGGTTCTAGAGTGGCTGTATTTCTATCTACAATAATGTCGTCTTTCTTTCTGGCTGATAGTGGTGTCAAATCCAAGTCACTTGAGCTGCTCCTATGAGATTGCAAACCCTCTAGCAATGATGATGTATCTTTTAATGATTTCTTTAAACTGTCTTCAAATTTTTCTCTACGGAAATCCTCATCAAGAATTGGCGTCAGCAAGGGATTAATATGTGATCGAGTGCTGAGCGCAGATCCAGAGCTTTTTCCACTTTGTGGTCTCTCGCTGGAGAGCTGAGAAATTGAAGGAATTTTTGATTTCAATAAAGAGAGGCCATGCTCTTCCGAAGGCAATTTCGGAGCCTCCTTTTTGATTTTTGTTTTTTTCTTCCTTGTCTTTGATAAATCCTCCTCTTCTGCAGGAAGACCAAATTTTGCCGTATGAACATTAATTTGATGTTGAATATTCATTTGATGAAAAGCATGAGGAAGTTTTTTGGTTGAATTGTTCTTGGCTAACAATATTCCTCCATGCTTTGCCGTAAGGCCATTCATCGCATCCGATATAATTCCATTTGCTGTTGCTACGGGAGACAAGGTTGGCTCTACCGTCTTCATGGCACTTGCATTGAGCTCCTCTCTACGGTTGTGATGACTCACGACCACACTTCCATGACTTTTCAGTGACCGAGATGACATTTTTTTAAATTTACTGTAACTGCTTTAATTTTGAATTGGCGGGAGGATGACGCACGACAATTCGAATCAGGAAGAAAAAGTGGATGTCTGAATGCTACATGTTCAAAGGTTAAATTATTTGGGGAGGTTATTTTAATAACTTAGTATATGTACATTAGAAGAGTCCTAGTAGCAACAATACAGAGCGAGAGCTGATTGTCACCATAATATGATGATCACTGTGTGGGTCTTGGTGTTTGCGCGATAACACAATTTAATCTTCTCTTGCCTTATCACGTGCTTTGGATCTGGCAGTTCTGGCGCTGGCAGCTTGCTTCTTCGATCTGTCGGCCGTTCTTGGTCCTTCCACTTTGGAGGATTCTTTGAGGTTCTTCTTCTTTTTGGTGGTAGCTGGCTTGGCAACTCGAGGAGCCTTCTCCTCCTTCTTTTTCTTTTCCTTCTTTTCTTTCTTCTCCTTTGGAGCCTTCTTTTCTTTGGCTTCCTTCTTCTCTTTCTTTTCCTTCTTTTCCTTCTTCTCTTTCTTTTCCTTTTCCTCTTCGCTTTCTTCTTCCTTTTCCTTCTTCTCCACGACAATATGGTTCTCTTTCATGTAGCTCTTCTTAAAGTTTGGTTCAAGTTTATAAGAGGCTTTGACCTTTTGGAGTTTTTCCTTCTCCACTAGCGAGTGAAGAGCCTTCCTAAGGTGTGGTCCATAGGATTCTGGTAATTCATACTTCTCTTCCATGTATTTCTTGATGGCTGGTAAGCTGGCTCCGGTTCTTCCCTTGTTGAGTTGAATGATCGCCTCGCAAACCATATCCTTGTATTTAGGATGATCGTATGATTCCTTCTTGCTTGATGATGCCTTTCTTGCGGTCATTGTGATTCGATGATCAGATCCACTTGTGGTGTTGATTTGTTTTTTTTTGTTTGAAATTTTTAACGGTTTTTTGGGACCACTTTTATCCATGAGAGATTCACATGCTTGCTCGCTTTTCTTGTCGAAAGGGCCTGAAAAAAATTCGAGCCACTTTGGAATTTGAGCCGAGTTTACAAAAATTCAAGCGACTCTTGACAACCGCACAAGAGGGCACAGTCAACAACAGCATTCACAAAGGTTGCAACTGCAACAATACTTTATCTGAGAGGTTCGCGTTGATCAATCATACAACTCATTCGAGGAATAATGAAACGAAGAATCGTTCATCCTTCGAATAAATTTGTTTCTCTTCTCAATCTCTGCGTCCTTAATTTCCAACTCTCGTTCTAACATTCGTAGTCGTTGTTCGTCCTTCGCTCTGGACCTGTTCATGTCATTCAAAACGTTCTTTAAATTTTGATTTTCTCTCAAAAGGTCATCATTGAAATTGGAGTTGGTCTCGACTTGTGATATATAGTACTCGAGTTGAGATTTAAGCTGACGATTCTTCTCCTCTACATCATCAAGCTGGCTGTTGAGAGCGGTTATGGTTTCATCTCTCGAACGAACATGCTCGAATGATGGAAATGACTCCTCAGTTTGAACCCAAGCGTTGAAAGAGAGTGGATCTTTCTGCTTGGATTGAAGCTTTTCAATGGTTGCTGTGTGTTGTTTGACACTTCTCTTATACTTGTTCAATTTTTGCTCCAAAAATGATATCTTGTCCTTGAGGCTGGTGTTTTCAGTGATGAGAGATGTTACTTGGTGTTGGCCCTCTTGTTCCCGCTTTTTGAGAATGTCAATATCGGTGGCTCCCTTTTCGCATCGCAACCTAGTTTCAAAAATTTCTCCTTCCAATTTTTCTTTTTCTTTTTCGAGAGATTTTACTCGTTCTTGTGCCATTTCCTTCTCCAATTTTTCATTGTATAAATCAGTTTCGTATTTCTTAATTTTTTGTTCAAAGTTTTTGTCACGTATTTCCTCTAGTTGTTTTTGTAAATAATCTGTTTCAATTTCCAATGCTTTAACTCTAGTTTCTTTTCTTTCAAGCTGTATTGTGGATATCCACACATTGTAATGATATTAGTGTGAGTGAAAGAAGTCATTTACAATTCATTGTGACATCAGTTTGAGAAATGAGTAAAGTGAAAAAACATACCTTCTCTTTGAGAGCAACAATTTCTTCTGTGGTTTGCTGGATTTGTTGTTTTTTCTGTTCATGCTTGTGGTGACGTTTCTTTTCCTTCTTTTTACATTCGTTCAAACTCTTTTCAAGAGTGGCAAGTGCAATTTGTTGCTCTTCGTGGGATCCTGAAAAGGTGATAGCAAAAATTAATTCGAAACTTTTACAATTAATTCTAACTTACGTTTCACGAGTTCATGTTTTTCTTCCGTTGCTCGCAAAGTTGACTCCATCTCAGTTAATTTCTTTCGGTACCATCTATTTTCCGATTTGAGAGTATCACATTCGATAGCAAGCTTTCTTCGTTCGGCCTCAATTTCCTGAACTTTTGTTTCAATAACTTGAATGGCTGCAGTGTCTCTAAATGCAGGTTGTTTTGATGGCATCATAATGTCGGCGTGTTCCGGTTGTGTTTTCTTCGGGCTTTGAGGGTAATTAATTGTTTGAATGGTAGCAGTAAGGCTGGTATTAAGGAATGTATTATGCTTGTTATTGATAGGAATCGTGCTGATATTATTGATCACCGATGATGTTATGCTTTGATCGAGCTGTGCTAGAGAGGTTGTGGGCGTTGCTTTACTATATAATGATGGTTTCCAATCAGAAGGCATACGAATTTGTATTCTCTCGATTATCGACTGTTTGGATGATCCTAGAAAAATAATGTTGGAGCTATGGGTGGAGATGAGGTTGAAAATATACAGAGAGAGATTAAAAATTGCCTCAAGCCTTATATTGTCCTAGATGTTTGTGTTCAATGATTCAAAACTGTAGTTGCTTTTTTTTCGGGTGGGCAAAGAGAAATCGTTGGCGGGTTGTGTTTGAAGGCGGGATTTGTGTCCTGCTGTCAGATGTCTGTGGGAGATGAAGCATGGCCATCCTTCTGATGATTTGCAACGAAGAGAGATGAACCGACCGTAACGATTTTTTGTGTATGGTCTCTTGCCGTGCAATACTAGCATTGTTGGCTCACAGTTTCTGTCAGCGATTGAGTCTTCAAAGAATGATTTGCTTTCGGATGAATTGCATGGAATGAATCATCACGAACGAGCAATTAGAAATCATAATTTGTTTGACGACGGTTCAAAAGAAAACGATGATGAATATAAGTATGAATTTCAGCAAGTTGATGATACTAATTGTATTGAATTCACAGTTTCGTGTTCTTCCGTGTGTGGTTGGCAAAGAGCTTCTTTTTCTTTTGTAATGCGCTTAAAAAAATTTCATCCATAAAAAATGCTCGGTTTCAGAAAGGTTTGTATCGTGATGATGTTACTGGTTTGATGAATTTATGGAATGAATCATTGTTGATTTCTGGATATGATGTTGTTGTGTGGATGATTCAAACTGGTTGTATTTGGATTTTCATGTTTGGATTTTTTCGGGTGAATTTTTGTTTGGCTCTATGGAACCAATCATCATCAAATTGCTCTTAATATTTTCTTACCGTGTTGGAAACATCATCATCATGGTCCGTATGGTGGACTTTTTCATCTTGCATCAACTATTTTCAAATGCGTGATGTAAAACCATCTCAACAACAAATATTTCCAAAAACATCAACTCCCTAACAACAACTCTGGACATCTTTTACGCTCATCATCATTATCATTGAAACCTTCATCATCATTATTATTAACAACCACTACAACAGGCCTTGCTCACCAATCCAAAACTTCTCATTGGTGCTGCCACAGGATTAACACTTGGAAGTTACCTCGTCTACAATAGCGTGAATAAATTAGAGGCCTCAGAAGGAGCTGCCATCCCTCCTGAATATCCATGGCCACATAAGGAACTCGCTGGTAGCTACGATGCTGCTGCTATCAGAAGAGGTTACAAGGTATACAGAGAAATTTGCAGTGCTTGCCACGGTATGAACGAAATTGCTTTCCGTAATCTCAATGTTGCTTTCACTGAAGAGGAAATCAAAGTTTTGGCTAACCAAGTTGATGTTGAGGGAGAACCAGACTCTCAAGGTGAGCCAACAACTCGTAAAGCAAAACCTTTCGATTATATGCAATCTCCATACAAGAACGAACAAGCAGCTAGAGCTATGAACGGAGGAGCTTTACCTCCAGATTTGTCAGTCATTGTGAAGGGTCGTCCTCACGGTGAAGACTATATTTTCTCATTGTTGACTGGTTATCAAGAACCACCAGCAGGTATCACTTTGAGAGAAGGTCTTTATTACAACGCCTATTTCCCAGGTGGTGCTATTGGTATGGCTCCTCCAATTTCTGATGGAGCTGTCGAATTTGATGATGGTACACCAGCCACTGTTTCTCAAATGGCAAAGGATGTTACGACATATTTGGCATACTGTGCTAAGCCAGACGAAGAACCAAGAAAGAAGATGGGTTTGAAAGTTTTGCTTTCGTTGTCACTTGTTATTGGCCTCTCATGGGTTCACAAACGTTTCAAGTGGAGCACAATTAAGAATAGAACTGTAGTCTTTAGGGAATAATTGTAGATTGGGCCAGTATATGGTTGGATTTTACAATTGATCATCAACAATACATTACATCATTGGAGAATGAATTATTATAATTTTAAATGGTTTTTTGAAAATAATAATTAAAAATTGATAATTTCTTTTGGTATTTTTGATGTCATCGGAATTGGAATGTTGAGGATTAAATTCAACACTGCTAAATTGAAAGATGGAACAGTGCTCGTGAAATGAATTTATTGAGCAATTTTAGTAAAGTAAATGCCTCCAAGAACGACAGCAACACCGACAGCTAACAAAATCTTCACCATTGAAGAATCAGAGGAAGCTTCGTTCGATGATGAAGAAGTGGTTGTTTCATCAGCACTTGATGACGATTTGTAGCCTGCCAATTCTCCCACTAGCAATGACTTTAATCTATTTCTGGCATCTTTAGAGTGTCCAACATTTTCAAATGCTTCAGAGGCATCAGCTCCGGCGTGTTCCAACAAGATATCCTCACCACCAGGATGTTCATGTTTATAATCGGTGATGTCATAGACTTTTCCGTCCACAACAATCCATTGTGCTTTGGCGTTATCTTCGTTATGTTCTTCAAGTTCTTGCTTGGTAATTGTTCGGGTTGTTGTGCTCATGATGATGGTGGTGTCTTCTTTTATGATTTTAAAAAAAGATAAGTTAAAAAAACGCTGAAAGTCGGAGTGCTAATGGAGAATTTTTTTACAGTTTGAAATTGGTTGGTCGCTGATTCTTCTCTTCGCACGCGCTCTCTTTATTAAATTTGAAAACTGGCTGTCGACAATGAGGAATTGGTTGAGGAAGAATGTTGGATTTAAATCCATTCGAATGTGGTCATATGAACAAAGTCAACGGCACTCCTTCTAAAATACTCCGCTTGATGAATCTTTCACCCGTTAAATTTAATGTTCAACCTTAGTGTCAGCAATTGTCATGGAAGTGTCAGAGCTGATGTTTGTTGAATGTTGAGCTTGCTCAAGACTGTTGACTCTCAATTTTTCTTCCTCTTCTCCAGTCATTACTGTATCGTGATTGGAGAATGACTGATCCACAACTGCAGCAGTTTTAAAGACCTCAATACTCGAATCAAAATTAGGATTCTTCTCGGTGAGACTATTCCGTAAAATGTCAGTCAGAGAAGGTGCTGTGGAAATGATTGGATTGATGTGATGCTTCTCATCCAATAGATAAGCCACGCATTCACCTTTTCCTTTCACATCAATGACTCGTTCTTCAAAGGAAAGTCCAGCAATGTCGTACACGCGTTCGTAACTCGATCGAGATAATTGAATTCTGCCTGGAAGCGAGGAAGATTCCTGGTTTGAAAATTGTGTGACATTAGAGAACAAATAACATATCACTGGAGAATACTTACCATTCTACTCGCTACGTTGATGGTGTCGCCCCACAAATCATATGCAAACTATGGTGTGTTTTTAACACAAATGAATATTCGTGAGTTGTTGTATCAATGAATCAAATACAATTACAGAATGGTTAAAATTCAAGTGTTTTTTCGACATACCTTTTTCTTTCCAATCACTCCTGCAACAACGCTTCCAGTATTAATTCCAATTCTGATATTGATTTGTTCAGGAGCTGGTTTTTGACTTTTGGAGTTATATCTGTGAATAACATTGAAGGTTTCAATGGCAAATCGAAGCATTCGTTCAGGATGATCGGATTGAGCATTTGCTCCGAATAATCCTCCAACACAGAAATACGAGTCTCCAATGGTTTTGATCTTCTCCAAATTGTACTTCTCGACAATATCGTCAAAGCCGTTCACAATTTCGTTCAACATGTTGACCAACTCGGTGGGTTGAATTCCACTACTCAATTTTGTAAACCCAACCATATCACTAAAGAAGCATGTAACTATTCAATTTGTGATGTTGATCAATGAAAATGTAATAGATTAATAAATAAAAATGAAAAAGAGGCTCATTAACAAGAAGAATTTGGAATACTCACCATCACTAAACTTTTCTGCAATATAGGTTTCTCCAGACTTGAGCTTGCACGCAACAGCACTAGGAAGAATATTCAACAATAATTCCTCACTGTGCTTCTTCTCTTGAGCCAGCAATGAATTGTGTTTCTTTTCACTTGTGATGTCCTTAATAAAGCATGTCACAATTGGTTGTGAGTTATGTAAAGTGACAAATAAATTCAACCGTGATGGGAATGTGGTTTGATTTTTTCTCATGCATTCAACTTCCATCGATTCACCCTTACTCTCCCCTCGTGCTGCGTGAATCATCATTTCTTCAACCAATGATTTAACTTTTGACTGCTCATTCTTGTCAAATAATTGATAGAGTGGTCTACCAACAGACTCTGTTTGGTTGTATCCAAACATCTTTTGTGCGGCTGGGTTAAATATTTCAATATCAGCCTTATTATTGCACATGACCGTTCCATCATAGCATGCATTGAGAATATTTCTCACTTTGGCGTCTCCTTCAGAACTTGATGATTTTCGTCTTTGTAAAATTGAAGATGTCGAGAATATATCTGGTAAATGATGATGTACAATATAGCTCTTGATATTTTCATTCGACTCCATAACCTCCACTGGTAAATAATTAAACAACATTCGCAATTCTTGAACTGAAATAAAGTGTTTCCTCATGGATAAATAAATTAAAAAGGAAATAATAAAAAGTGAAATAAAACCAATGATGGAAAAGATAGTGATAAATGTGGACGACGGAATTGCAGCACCTTGAGCGAATACCTCTGAAAAATCAAGCAGAGCATCAGTAACGCGGAGTGAGAGATATCTAGTGGCTAAAAATTTGTTCAGCAACCTGTTTCTATCGATTGGACTCATGTCAATTTGTTCAGCTAGTTCAATACTATTTGCTAAATAAAGAGTGACCATATTATCGATGCCAATAGAGCAGTTATTACCGCTGATCATCTTGTCGAAAGTACAATTAGCGTCACCATGAATCATGCGATCAGTTGTTTCAAACATTCCTATCACAAGCGTTTCATCTGGAAAGTAATTGGAGCCATACCTGAATATGCAAAACCAGAATACCAAGTGTGTAAGATGAGTTGATAATCACAGAAAATGATTCACTTACATGCACATGTTCCAATAAAATCTTATCTTGGCTACTCGATCGCTAATGTTGGAATGAACACGGTCCAAAAACTCATTCGTCACAAGTGGAGGATAATTAAAGAAAGTCTTATTCTTGAATGATGTGTGAGTATAATCCTCAGTGACATAGAAAATTAAATATTCCGTATTCTCTAGAGCAATGTATGCATCTCTCATTGTAACATATGATTCAAAGCTGTATTGAGCGTTTCCAAGTGTTTGGTTAAGGAAAAGGCCAGCACATACTGCTACAACAATCGCTACAAGGAAAGTTAGCATGACTACCATATTTCTTGGATAAAAGAAAGAGTTTTTCTGAGGGCTAATACTTGTCTCTTCACTCACTGTGTAGCTTTTACAAAGATTGTGATAAATCTTTCCCGACTCGTTCTTTGAAACGTTCTTCTCGATAAGGTTTAAAACTTTCTTAAGATAAGAAAGGTCAACTCTTGAGAAAATAGCAAACACTACGGTATATAAAAAGTACAGAGCGATGCAAAAGCAATAATAGATGATGAAAATATTGGATGTTTGCTTCACGCTCGATTTTGATTGTTCAATAAATTTGTAACAAAATTGAGAATAAGCAGATGTGACGTAACCGGCATTTAAGAACTATTCGATGAAGATGACTACATTCTATCAAAATAACAAATTTGAATACTTACCAAAGTCATAAAAGGGTAACTTGCAAACGTTTTTGATAAATCATCTTGGTTGAATTTGAGCACTTCTTCGGCATAGATCGTCATCACATTTGTAATATCTGCTATGGTCAAGTTTACCAAATTAGTAGCATTAAAGGTTGAACTACCTGATGGAGCGACAGGCAATGACATTGGATAAAATACTTCATGAAACTCGGAGTACATGTCTCTGGAAAATTCAGCTGTATGAGCTAGCTCTGTAACTTTCTTAATAAGACCTAAATGTTTTTGCATTTCAAGTTTTTCTGTTGTCAAGTAATCCTCTAATGAATGGAACCCAAACTTTCTCAGTACAGTGACATTCAGTTCGTTCACATTGGAAAGGTAGATCATTGATTGTATGGATCTTAATGCAGACGCTAGTTGAATGGATGAGGTCAAGGGATTGCATGCTGTGTTAACATTCAATACAGTATCAGTAACAGAATTAGAAAATATAATTCCCATTACAAGCGTTGAGGACAACACAGCCAGAGAAAGTACAATAAACACAGAAAACATTGTCAACAGAGAAATGTGTTTGTGTGTCACTGTTAAAACGTTTCTAAAAACAGATTCTTTTCTTAGCTCACTATCTTCTTCAATTCCTTCAAAAGTATGATCAATCTTGGAATCTTCAAATTCAACATTGGAATCATTTAGATCATTGTTCACAGAGCCTTCATTCCATGTTTGGTTGCTTTGAACTGGAAGAACTCTATTATTCATTTTCTTAAATTTGGAGTATTGAGCTCGGTTTCTTTTTGATTCATCTTCTTCTAATGCTGTTGCTTCACTATAAAGCTCCTGAGCTAATTCTTTGTTAAATTTGAATACTTCTATATAGTTTGCAAAACATCTCAAAACTGTCTTATCGCTTTTAGAAATTGAGAGTAAACTTTTGAACTTTTGATCACACTCATTTGTTAAACTTGCGGATCTGA
Source organism: Naegleria lovaniensis (assembly GCF_003324165.1). Classification (NCBI taxonomy): domain Eukaryota; phylum Heterolobosea; class Eutetramitea; order Acrasida; family Naegleriidae; genus Naegleria; species Naegleria lovaniensis. The sequence continues at coordinate 529,486 of NW_025407845.1, forward strand.
GAATGAGAGACTCAATTTTGGAATGATTAACAGTCTCTTGTGTAAGCTCTTTCCAAAATGCTTTGTGAATACACTTCATCTCTTCTTGATTTTTAGAGAGTTGAGACAACACTTCTATTGCATTTACAGAGTTTTTGGAATATTGAGTCGCTAATGCGTTCAACTCTATTCTTGAAGTTAATAAGAAATTTTTGATAAAAGTTAGGAGACTTTTTCCATGCCTTTTTTAAAAGTCCATGAGCAAATGGAACTGCATTAACTTCTTGCGGTAAAAAGTTGGCAATTATGGTAGAGGAGAGAAGCAAAATTTCTGTGTCCAGTTGGTTACTTTGTGAGAACCCCTTAATTAAAGAGATTGCCATATTAATGTTTGAGATGACTGATTCTCTATCAAATATTGATGGTTTCATGCTAAATCTTAAAAATAATATCAGTTTGCGTAGGTTTTTGGAGCTAACAAAATCAATATAAATGGCCAATGAAACCTTTTCGATTGATTTTTCAATAGCATGATGCTCGACAGTTGACTCTATATCTCCTCCTTCTACATTCGTTTCAGATTTCCCGTTCTCTAATATAAAAGATCTCACACTTCGAACAATATATTTCGTATACACTTCCAATACTATTGTACCCATCAAAAATCCCAATAACATTAACACAAGCGTCGCACCACTCAAACCAATGCCGAATTCGTTCACTGGAATTTGGAGTTGAACAAAAATAGACTTGTTAATTATGGAGGTCACTATTGATCCAATACTGGAGGCACAGCTTGAAGCAAGAATACCAAACGTGATGGAGTTTTCAAACCTCCTCAAAAATGGTAAGGATTTAAACAATAGTACACACATGACGAGAGCGCTAACCAAGTGAATCACACCTCTCACAAATGAATACTCTGCTGGAATCACAAAGTGAATAAAAATTTGTGCTTGATTATAAAGAAGCAAGGCGCAAATAAAAAGTGGATTGTCAGCCACAAAAGGTACTGTGTTATGAGGATGGCTGTTGGTAACAATGAGGCAAGCCAAAGCGCTGCACAACATGAAAAGAATCGTTGTAACGATAGAGGTAATGTAGAGAGCAATATTCTGTGATCCAAAGCATGCAATGCTAACATTGGAATATTGATAGAATCGATTCAAGATTGGAGTATTGAGTTGTTCTGTGGTTAATGTACAATCGATAAAGCTAGATATAACATAAATAGAAGGAATAGATAGAGCGAGCATTGCTTTGGAAGCCAATGACACAATTCGTTTGGTTCCATTCAAGTATTGAGAAGTCGTTTTGAAAGCATAACTACTCCAAACGATCAGCAAAATGTATCCCAATAGAAAAACAATGGCAATGATGGAAAGAGCCAATGCTCCATAATAGGGCAATCGTTCCATCGAGAAAGTCATTGGATAATTGAGAACGGTGAAGAGCCATGATCCCCATTCTCCATATCTCATCTCAAGTCCCAAGTTGGGTAAGAACATTGAAATCCACATTAAATAGATATAGAATATGAAAAACGACAGATAGTCCCTCCATCCTTCTCTGATATCGTTGTCTTGTATGAAAAACAAAAATGTCATAAATTTGTTTCTGAGTTTTTCGACTGCTGACAATTCGGAACCACTCATATCTGTATTGCGGCCAGAAGAGAGTGAAGTCGAAGAGGTTGCGAGTCCGGTATTGGATGTCATTTGAGGAGGGGGGAATCTAAAACTGTTGTCACGGCCTCCTCCTGAAACTGAGCTTCTGTCATCAAAACCAACGGATGTCATGACTACAATGATTCTTTGTTTTGTTTGTAACAGACAAACAGAAGCGAAGAGCAAATGTGAGTGCTGTACTAGTGTTGATCTCTCTCTTCATATCTCCTCTTGAAAAGCATCTTTCATACGAAAATCTCGGTGATGTTGTAAATTGAAAACTAGCGCCAATATTCGAGATAAAATCATATCCCTCATTAATAATCATTACTAGCATCAATGATGATGGCCAATGGTGGTGCTGTTATATTAATTTGTCTATTGGCATTCCGAGGATAAAATTGGTGATGAGTACAATTCTTTGATTGGTATTGAAAGGCTTGAAAAGTGATCTCTTCCTATAAGCCGTATTGGCTAGTTTTGAATTAATCTCTCGATTAGAAAGTTTCATATCGGATCAACACCATCATGATGGTATCAGAACTCTAGATTTTGTATTGCATCTTTCATCATGCTATCTTTTCATTTTTCTTTTGAAATGGAATTTCCGATACGAGCCTATGTATGATTGGAACATGAAAACCATCAACAAGACTCACATCTTCATTCGACCCCAATTGTTGCGAAATAATAATTCCTCAAGCTGTTCTTATTTAGTAATTTACAATTTTTTTACAATAAATTCAATTTTATTCCAAAGTTAAATATTACAACAATCTCATTCTTTCTCCAAACGATCCTGTTGCCGATTTTCCTCCAAAAATCAAAGGCAACACCATTGAATCCAATAAGGAAATCACAGCCACTCCACTCACCACAATTCCTGATGCGAATAAACTCTCTACAAGCTCATCTCGTAAACCCAACTTCTTTTCCAATCGATAAGCTATTCCCGTAATGGTACATTCAACCATTCCACACCCTAATGCCAATCCTCCCATGATCATGTATAACAATAACAAGACCGTATTCAATCGGGAATATTTTCTTAAAGAGGAAATTAATAATCGTAAAACATTATACAAGGAGAGAAGAGCCAATAAGAATGAAGCTACTGTTGTGAACGAGAGTGCTAGATACGTTTCAGCGGGAGCATTGTCTTGTACTTTTTGGCTGTACATGATCAATGCCACGAGATGAAAGATGGCTGCTCCGAGACACAATAATAATGTGATCAATGAGACAACTTTCAAAACAATCGAAACGGAATCTCCCATATTTTGTTGTTTCTGTTGTGAGAAGAGAGAATAGAGTGTGAATAGAGTGTTTTTTTTGAAAGCTTTAATGCAGGCTAGATTTAAATTTCCGAATGAAAGGGAATTAACCGCTTTTTGACCTCACTTTGAAACATTATTATTTACTGTTCGAAGGCTGTTCAACTCCTAGATTTGTGCGTCCTACTATATGCTCCGAACAAGTAAGTTCCATTTCACACTTTACAAAAATTTCAAATCCTCAATTCCAAAAAAAATGAAAGCTCTCGTCTTTGACTCTTTCGGTTCCTCACACGTTCTCGAATATCGTGAAATTCCCAACACTCCAATTCCAATGGGTCCTAACGATGTACTGGTTCGTACTCGAGCCATCGGATTAAATTTTGCAGACATTTATCGAAGGCAGGGACGTTATCATATTGCTGGAGGACCACCCTATATTGCAGGATATGAAGGAGCAGGAGAGGTGGTTGAAATTGGATCGAACGTCACTCATTCAAATTCAGATTTGGAAAATATTAAAATTGGAGACTTGATTGGATTTGCAGATGTGCCATATGCCAATGCAGAATATGTGGTCGTTCCGTACGAGAAGGCTATTCCTTTACCGAGTGAGATTTCATGCGAGTTGGCTGCTAGTGTCTTGTTACAAGGTTTGACAGCTCATTATTTGACAAGAGACAGTTATCCAGTAAAGGCAGGAACAGTCGCTTTAGTTCACGCAGCTGCTGGAGGTGTTGGTCAATTATTAACTCAAATGATAGTCATGTTAGGAGGACAAGTCATTGGATTGACTTCCTCTCAAGAAAAAGCTCAAATTGCCTTACAATGCGGAGCCTCTCATGTTTTTCTATATTCCGATCCCGAATGGCAACAACACGTACTTCAAGTAACCAAAAATGGAGAAGGTGTGGATGTCGTCTACGATTCTGTCGGTTCCACCTTGATGGATAGTTTTAAAGTCACACGCACTTGTGGTCATGTTGTTTTTTATGGAATGGCTGGAGGTGATCCAGTGCATGTCGATCCACGCATGTTGATGGACACGTCGAAAACATTGACTGGAGGAGATTTGTGGAATTATTTAACGAGTCGAGCAGAGAGAGTGAGGAGAGCACATGAATTGTTTTCATGGATTTCACAACACAAGATTCAAGTGGCAGAGCCGACCAAGTTCAAATTGGAAGAAGGACGATTGGCTCATGAATATTTGGAAAGTAGAAAAAGTACTGGAAAAATTATTTTACTGCCTTAATGGTGGAGTTTGGTGTGTGTAAGACATCAAAAAAAGCTCTTCCTTAATAAATAGTTTCTACACTCTATGAATTATCGGACAATAGTTCATGCACTACATGATTTGAATCGACTTGTCATTGTGACGAGCTTTCACAGTAATTTCAATCTCTACATTTTCACTTCTTAAATCTTGAAGTGAATAATTCTTATCCATAATTAATTTCACCTTATCGGACTGAAGTTGAGATAACAGACTGAAGAATCGCTTATTCACTTGTGGTGTTTCAACAGGTTCATCATAATCATCTTCGTCGTTATCGTCTTCATCGAGTGTCGTTGACTCCTTTTCTTGAATGAGAGAAGCCTCCAATTCATAAGAACCTCCATGAGTCACTCGTGTGAAGACATCTTTCATGGAGGTAAATGAAAGGGCATAATCTTTCAAAATAGGATCCGACGAAGACTCGCTCCATGTTGTTTCATTCAGGAATTGTAAAAAGTCATAAATTTGTTTGGGTTTCAAATTCAATCGGTACGTGAGAGAATTGGTGTTGATATTCTCCTTGATGAGAATTAACTTGTTGGGTGCATACTTGTTGGAAATGATATTCTTAATTTTCTCTCCATGATGATGATGATGATGTGAGGAATTTCCTTGATGATTCATCATGATCAAATCCACTTTATAACCTGCTCCCCATCGCTTTTTAAGATGAGAAATGTGACCACAGGCTCTAATTTTACCCAGTGCTAACACGACAATCTTGTCTCCAATATTTTCGGCCTCTTCCATCGAGTGAGTAGTCAAAATGATCGTCTTGCCCATCTTTTTATATTCGGCCAACATGTTCCAAATTTTTCGTTTCATGACAATATCGACACCAGTAGTGATTTCATCTGTTGTTTTGTGCGAATGAACAATTTCACATTTTGTCGTGTTGTTGGGTGTTTTTAGAATGGTGTGAATGAACAATTTCTCATTCATTTGAGGTTATTATGGATGAATGAATAATTGAATATAAGATGAGAATTGAATAAATATTGACAATACTTACCTAAAAACAAAACAGAGGGATCACCAATCATGGAAGTTGCCAAACTTAATCTTCGTTTCATTCCTCCAGAGAAGGTTCTCGTCATCTTATCGGCACTATCGGTTAAAAACACACGTTCAAGCTTGGTTCTTGCTTCTTCTCGTAACTTTCTGAATGGAACGGCTCTCAACATGCTAAAGAAGATTAAATGTTGTCGAGCTGTCAAGTTGTCAATAATGAAATCATCTTGCATACAAACACCAATATGCTCCTGAATATGTTGAAAGTCCTTAGCAATGGACATCTTTTCAATAATGGCATCTCCAGAAGAAGGGGCCATTAAGCCTGTCAAAATCTTACATAACGTGGATTTACCTTCAATTGCATTCATGTGTGTGAAAAGATTTGAATTTTTCAAAGAAATTCTTACCTGCTGCAGAGTGACCCAAGATGGCAGTAATTTCATTTCTTTTTGCATGAAATGTCACTCCATTAAGAGCATTCTTATTATTGGTATTTCGTTTAAAGAGCGAAGTAAAGGTCTTTCCAAGTTGAATGACAGAAATGGAAACATCATCATTCTGAAAGGAACGAGTGGTTTCCTTATATTCTCGTGCAACATCTGGATCAATATCTTCAAGAATTTCAAAAGCAGTTCCTTTCGTGTCAAAATCAATGGCCAAATCGTCTCGTCCAATTTTCTTGGAACGAAATCCCCAATATTTTGGAGAACATAGATAGAAAATCGATTGTCGAATGCCATCAAACGCTGGAGGAATGACATTATCGAGATAAATGGTTAACAAGATGAAGACAAGCCCTTGTCCAATAATGTCAATCATGCATAAATAGGGTGGCAACACGAGCATGTCATAATAACTGTTACCATTCGTGTTGTCATAATAAGTTTGAACTGGACTCACCCAATAATCAATATCTTTAAATCCTGGAGGTGTCATAATGACACCAGTCTTGGAATCAATATAATAATTGGTCATAAACGAAATGGTTGTCAAGGCAATGGAATAGGCAGCCGTTGGGAACATATACATGGGTCCACCGACCATGGCAATGGTGGATGGAACATTAATTCTCACAGTAGGACTCATGATCGCCTCCGGTTGAATGGTAACTAGGGTAAAAAGAACATTGGACACGAGCAGGAAAAACAAGGTAATATTCGAAACAGAATTGGCTCTAATAAAAGTACTTGCTGTGGCTAACAAACAGCAAAAGTAAAAAGCCATTCCCCACAAAATGATGAAAATGATCAATGGATCGCTGCAACCTGTGAAAAAGTTGAGTTGACAAATATATCCGACAGCGGTCATGATGGCACAAACAAGTGTCAAGTGAATCATTTCAAACACAAAGACAAACGTCCAATAGGAAGAGTTCATCAAGCCATAACATTTCATACCCACTCTTAATTGACGATCCCTTGCAATGAATCCATTGATATGAGAAGCTGACAGGAAGAGTGAAATAATGATCAATCCTGGAATCATGATCGTTGCTAAACGTTGTGACATGATCATGGGTAGCATGTTGTCTGTTTTTTGATTGTCTTGACCTCTCTTGGAAGGCACATGGTGGATGGACATGTCTAAGGTGTAAGGTTTTGAATTTCTTGTGGAATTATTCAAATTCAATGCTCGATACATGACGTTCATTAAGGTCAACTTGTTTTGTTCTTCACTCACTGTTGTCACTCCAACACCAATCGAAAAGAAAGGATTTCTAATTGAAGTGAGATAGCTCGGAATGACATCGACATTCCACATGAAACTTCCAGTCTCCCAATCTTGAGTAGAACCCAACACCCATGCTCCCAATATTGTATTCGATTCGATCAATTTCTTGAACATTTTTGGATCCATCTTATTTCGATTACTTCCAATGACACAAATATCAGTTTCACATTTTGACCATTCTCCAAAATTCAAACAAGTGGAATTTTCAGCAGTCATGTAACTCAATGGAGGATCATTCATTTCTCCAATCGTTTTCGAAATGTTAAACAATTTCCAAGCTTGTTGATAGAATGGACAATAATCGGAAGAAATGATTAAATACTTTTCTCCAAGTTGTCGATTGGGCTTTTTCAAATGTTGAGGCACATGATCCAATGTAAAATCATGTTGAAAAAGTGAGTCTCCTCCTGTAGCAGTTAATGAGAGAATACTTTGTTGAATGATGAATACAAGAAGAATGATGAGAGAGGGAGCGAGGATACGAAACAACCAAGTGATCCATTCATTCCGAATGTTGAACCATTCCCGATAGAGAAGGGCAAGAACTTGCCGAGGATATTTTCTGAAATACGATCGCATTGGAAATTAATCAAGGATTCTGGTGGAAGAAATTTCTTGAGAATAGATCTTTCGTGTTGTGATCTCAAGAAGAAGTTTTGAAATTGCGAGTTTTCAATATAATTCAATGGTTCTGAGAAGAAATAATGAGAGATTCGTGTTTTGATTTTTTTGAAATTTGTTGTTTCGTTTTGAGTTTGCAACATGTGTTTGGAATCGAAATGGAAAAAGTTCATGGCTTGTACCCAATTAGAAGCTGTGAATATTAAATTTTTAATAATTTTTAATTTTATTGAAATCTATTTGGCGCGCAATGAGGAATGATCAAGGACTTACAGATTTTTAGTTTTCCATCTTGGAGTTTGATTTCATAACGAGTTGAGATTCGTGTATGGTGTCATTGGGGTCCAGGTTACAATTTTTTTAAATTGAAACGACGGGAAATTATAATTTCATAAAAAATCTCTCTTCGCAACAGTCTAGGTGTAACAAAGACATTCTTGTTGAACTGTCAGAGCTGTCAGACTTATCAATTTTGCCCTTCTTCCTCTCACGTGCACAAACACACTCATGATTTCGAAATAACACAGTTCTAGGAAAACTCTACCTATCAACAACATGATGAATCAAAACAACAACAACACGAACACGAAAACAATGAAAGAACCTCTACTCCGAAATTCCGAAGAACCTTTTTTCGAGGTTTCGTCCTCATCAGACACACAACCAATCATGAGTGTTTTGCAAAATGTTCCGACAATTTCAATTCATACAGAGGAGGAACCTACGAATGTCGTTGTCAACTTGACGAATAACAACAATAATAACACTTCCAATTTTGGCAACAATGATATTTTGCCGAATTATAACAATAATTCATCGTTTTTTAACACATCACTGGTGAGGAGAGGAAGTGCAATTTCTAGTGCTACATTTGCGGATGATGCTTCTTCTTCGGCACCGTATTATGAGTTGTCGAGTGTGAAAATTAGAAGAAGCTCCATGACAAGTGACATGTATCAAGGACACAAATCACCTCGAAAGCATTTTGTCAATAATTATTTGGATGAATATGATGAATTTAAAGTTTGGCAGGAGAAATATCCTGATGGAAAATACTGCGTAGTGAGCAAGAAATTCCTACCTGGCGACTGCTTTAAAAACAATTACAAAGTCACAATTTCAAATTTGGAAGTATTTCAAAACATTTTGCGTGACGTGAGCGATATTGAGGCATTGCTTTGGAAAAAGACTACAGGTCAATATAATGAAAATGATGAACGAGAGGCCGTAATGGTCATGTGCAACGTTGCAGATTTAATATTTGAAGGCGTTCAATCGAGATATGAGTATTTTGCAATTCATGATTTATCTTCCTCATCAGACAAGATACCCAGTCATCAATATTATCAGCAACGACACAAAAAAGAACGACCAGTTATGGACAATGACTACTTTGCAGTTCATAATTTAACATGCAAGGATTTCACAAAGAATTGTTGTTACGCCATTTTACTGATTATTGCGATATTTATATTTTTATTGGTGGCAAGTATTCCAATGTGGTTGATTGAGGGCTCGTACGAAGTGAGCGCCCTTAATGAAGCTCAAAAAAACATGACTCTGGCCCATAATGGAACCATGGTCACGAATGGTACAGCTATTACATATGATTTATTTAATATTGAAAATTGGTATTATACCAATTGTTTATACTTTACTACTGTGACATGTAGGTTGTTCGAGTATTTTTTAGATAGAAACATCCTTTCTTCAACATTGATTATTTAAATTCGGTGAATTGGGATTAATAATTATCCATTCATAATGAAACTTTTCTTCAACTCGTTTGATATGAAAATAGTTACAACGGTTGGATACGGTGACATTTATCCTCACACGACGGCTGGTAAATTATTTGTGATTTTATTTGGCTTAATTGGATTAGCAACCGTAGGTGCCATGACAGCCGTGCTCGGTAGAAAACTCGTTCAAAATACCAAAGCAGTACTCTCTCTCTTTTCCAACACGATCATCTTTTTCATTAGAGTCATCATGTCATGCACATTCAAATCCACACGAGATCGAAACAACCGGTACGAGAAATATGTCACTGCAGTCGTGACCCATCCTGTGAGTCAACTCTTTTATTTCTTCTTCATTTTCACAACGTATTCGATGGTAGGAGCTGCTATTTTCTCAGCCATGGAAGGTTGGAAATTTGAAGATTCTCTCTACTTTGTGTTCATTACTCTTGCTACTATTGGTTATGGTGATTTGAAATTGAAACAAACAGGTTCTAAATTTTTCTTAATTTTCTTCCTTTTAATTGGTATTGGCTTATTGGGAATTTTACTTGCCTTATTAGGTGGAATATTTGCCAATTTATTGAAAACCTTGTACTTTAAGTGCACGAGTCAAGAAGAGAAAACAGTGGCTAACAACATGTTCAGCACTCGCTCTGTTCAAGATACAACAGCTCGTTAAGCACTCTCTCTAGCTTCTATTATTACTAAAATAATTTAATTTTTTAAATATTGTTTTTACCAATTACTGTGAGATAGAGTGATTATGATTTTCGTCATGAATCTCAAGTTGGAAGCATGAGGTAATTACCTAGAAGTTTCTAGAGAGAGAATATTCAAGGGATCCAAAATGAAGAATTTAATTTCCTATTAAGGTTACCTCAAACTTCCTATTTCTGTACAGAATCCGCAAACCCGCCTTTTGTTTTGTGAAAAAAAAAGAGCTTCTCTCCCTCATTCACGACGAGCATCAAAATTTTTGAAAACGCTCTCGTATACCCTTTCCCTCCCTCTTTTTAAACACTCTCGATGATGATGATGAATACATTGAATCCTGGAATGAATAATCCAACATGGCAAGATGAATCAAAAAGAGCCGCGAAAAAGGGATTCCCAAGTATTAAGATAAGGCTTGATCAAGAGTTGTTGAGCAGTCGTACTCCTAATAACTCTTCTTCTCCTCTTCTGGAACCCGACCACTCTTCACCTAGCTCCTCACTACAACAACAACATCAAACATTTCCTGCCATTATATATCATTCTTGTTCATCTCCCGAAAGTACTTTGAAAATCCAAACAATTAAGAACGCACAAAACACCACTTCAGTACATTTATGTAGGGACGTCATTCATATTATTTGTTCGTTCCTCTCCGATCGTGAATTATGGCTTTGTGCACGATATATCAACTCGGCCTTCCATGATGAATCATTGAGGAATGATGTATGGAAGAAGTTATATTTGAACAAATACCGATCAGTATTAGATCCTACAGAAGTTATAATTCACAGAGAAGCTCGTGATGATCACACTGAGTGGTGGAAATTGTTCATGGAACGGTAAGTAAGGTTTGAGATGAGATCGGCTCGATTAATTTTTACCTAATTTGGATATTAAAACCTTTCTCATTGTCTTGTTCATTTCCACCGAATAACAGAGAAATATGGAGCCAATTTCGTTTTAGTACAAAAGAGAAGGAAAATTTTCTGTTACAAGAAGAATTTTGTGAGCTATTTCAAAGCAGTCTCGCTCAGTTTGGACCTTGTGAAACCTATTATTTGAGAATTATTGCATTCAAAAACTTGGCTGTTAAACATGGCTTTTTGTTTTATAATGACGCCTTCTTTCATGGGCCAAAGTTTGGTTGGCACTCTTTCTTGAAAGTGGGCGCAGCCTCATGCCATTCCATTCCAAGAGTTGATATCGAATCAATACTTCTTCTGGGAAAAAGAATTCTCCACGAATACTCCTTAAAGCTCGATGTTTCGCTTAACCTTCCAGATACGCCCACATGTATGAATCAAATTCTTATCAGTATTCTCTACATTCTTGTGCAAGCTTATTCCATTATAGGAGAGTTTTCTAAAGTGATTGTCTACTGCTGTGAAATTATTGAGAGAACAAGGAAAGCAGAACATTGCACAATTTTATGCAAATTGCTGAATAGGCTTCGATTTTATAGAGGATATTCATTGTTCAGGATGGGACAATTCACTCAAGCCAGAAAAGATTTGAGAACGCATCTCGAGTATCTACAATGGCCCAAATGTGATGAAGAACTCAGAAATCCTCACTCCATAGGTCATTTACTGAATGTTTACTATACCCTAATGATGAATGAGATCCAATCTAGAAATGTTGAAGCTGCATGTGAATATTTCAAGATGTTTTTAGGGCAGTGCTTAGTGATGGACAGTATTGAACAGTATACTTCATGCTCCAGTAATTTCAGCTCTAATTGTCTTGAAATGTTCACACAAATAGAAAATGAAATACTCTCTCAACACAAGCATGATTTGTGGGAAAAGATCAATTCCACATTTCCCTCCTTGCCTTATTTACCTTTAGCAGAACACTTTTATGAGAAGCGAAGGTGGAAATTTGCGAAACATCTCTTCCAACAGTTTGAGTCTGTTTCGTTTGCACACAACAATACGAGCAGGATGTCTTTGGAAGATAAGTCCGTATTCACACAACAAATTGCTCATGCCAAGAGGAGAATCTCCCAAATAAACGCCATGCTCACAATGGCCAAAGTTTTTTGATAGGCCAAAATAATGTGACGCTCGACTTTTAATTTTGTTAACATTCCATAATTTAATACCAGCAGTGGTTTATTGGACTCATGTCACAACAAATTTACTAATTGCTAAAATGAAACTCATAAATCGCCACACATTCAGTCTATGACCGAATATACTTATTGCTTCTCAGAAAGACGACGAATAGGTGTATGATGTTTCTCATGTTGTGCCTTAACAATGGCTTCCATTGTTTTTTTCAAGTAATCCAAACTGCTCTCAACATGAGACTTTTCTTCTTGTGAAATGGTTGTTGTTTTTAAATATTCATTCAATTGTTGTGCATAAAACTTTAAATGTTCCTGAGGTGCCTCCACCAACAAACGATTCAGAGTTGCTTCATCATTTTGATTCAACCAATTTCTATAACTTTCATTATTTTCCTTTTCCTTTTGCAAATAGTTCATAATTTTTGGCACTGATGTGTAATATTGTTTGTAAGGAGCCAATAATTGAGAGGTCACTGTTGAAAATAGAGCACCCAATGTATTGGGATCTAAATCTGATTTTTCCAATCTCGACAAGGTGAACTTGTGTAAATTCTTAATAATGTTTAAAGAACTGGAAACGTTGTGAAGATAATTTTCTTCGGCGTGATGATGATTTTCCAAAGTGCTTGTTGCTGCTGCGAGCGGAGAGCTGTCTTCATCCGAAAGTGGAATTAAATATTTCTATTGAGTCCGTGATGAGTGTGTGAATAATTGACAAATATGGAAATGAACAGTAATGACAATGAAAAAAACGGTTTGTGTAAATGTCGTTGAAATAATATAATTATATTGATCAATTGTGATGATCATTAGTGAATTCAATAAAATCAAAGAAAATACAAAATTTGGAAATTGATCGAGATAATGATGATCTTGATACCAACCTCTACGAGAGTATTTAAATCATTCTCGACAAATTTGCGTTCGGCAACGATCAATGCGTCCAAGATGGTTTTTGATGATGTCATTTCAATACTACTAAAATTTTTTTTTCTTTTGATCGTGACGTTTGACTTTGATGGCACAAGCGAATCCCAAGTTCGGTGGGTCGAAAAACACTTAACCAAGCATGCTTAAGGAATGCTTTCATGAATTAACATTAATTTAACAATATTATGAATAATATGAATTTCATTTGAATTTGGAAAATAAATAGTTTACAAAAAAATTTCCAAAAAAATCACTCACATCATGAATTTCCTTTCAAGCCTTCCGCGCCTCAATCATGAATGGGAATGATGGGACGAGAGATGATGATGCCTTCTGAGGTAACTTCTCGCGTTCTTTTGTTATAATTCTGATGGCCATTAAAATAATTCCTGATTGAGGCTATGCTTGATATAAAAGGATATTCTTAAAACTTGTATCGGATACCCTCAACACATCATCAAATTCAAGAAAAGAAAATACCACACACACCTAACAAACATCGATTAGGTATACTCTAGTATATACATTACTCTCTACTTTGGTTTCATTGAAAATGACTCCCTTTCTTATTGGACCTAAGAAGGATCAAGCAATTCACTCACGCACGGACCTTAGTACCACCCGATCGTGGTCCTCTTCATCAGTCACTACATCAGGACCACGAAAGTTGCAAGTAAATGTCCCAATTTTGCCATTCCCTAATGTTCGTTCCATGGTTCCTCAATCGCCACTACCACTCATGCAAGCAATCAAACAAGAAGAAGAGAGTGACACCACTTCTCCTACATGGACATTTTGCAGCTCTTGTTCATTAACTACACCATTGTCTCGTTATGTACAATCACAGAGAGGAGAGGTCAAAGAGTCTCAAGTGTACATCCAAAGGATGAGACGAGTGGAAATGTTGAAAAAAGAGGAGAGCCTGAAACGAAACTTGGTCGAATGCATGAGAAATCAAACCATGAGCTTTGAACAAATAAGTGTGACCTTTGATGAAGACTTGAAAACATCCTTGCCCGTTTCATCTGAACAGCTGCCAATGACATGGAAGTTGAACTCCAACGAAATGGCTGAATTTTCTCAAACAATGACAGCAACACCCAATTTAGAAACCACCTTTGTGTGTGACAGAAAAAGGAACATTTGTCGATGTATTCGACGAATTAGAGCACGACATTATAGATCATTCAAGACCCTGACACCCTCCCAAAAAGCAGCATGGAAAACCCTGAATAACATGTTGAAAACTTTTTAATGTAAATAAACAATAATGAATGCACAACTTACTGAGAAGTAATTCAATTAACTTAATTCTTTAATGATTGATTAAATTCCTTCACATCGCCAAAGGTATTAAATTTCAACTCCAATAAATCTTCCACATGCTTACGAGCGTTGGCAAGAACTCGATTGAAATCAAAATAGGTAGCTTTGGTTTTGTACCATTCTCGGTGCAAGCATGTAAATCCAACCACATACATCTCATTAAAGAGGTCAAGATTAAATTCGTATTGCTTTTTTGGTTTGGACTTGACCTTCTTTGCTGCTGTTGATTTTTGTTTGGAAGGGATTGATACTTGTAGAGTGGGGTTCTTTTTGCTGCTATTAATACTAGAATCAATATTGGAAGTCTTCTTTGGTTGATGTGAGCTCGATGATGATGGATTCGTCGATGTGTTAGATTTTGCTGACTCATCCCATGATGGAAGTGCAGAATTATCCCAAACCAAAGGAGAAATGTCATCTGTTAAAATATTCAAAGACTTTTTGGGTGGTGGCTGTTGAGTGGTTGGAATGTCATCAAATGAAAGTAATGTTCCTTCAACAGTGGCTTGAGGTGTTGGCGTGGATGAAGAGGTTTCTTCGTCGTCTTCGTCATCTTCATCTTCCTCAATGGCTGGTTTTCCCTTCTCAGTCACGAGTAATTCAATGAAATTTTTCTTCGCTGTCACGTTGTGAACTTTGTTCGCTTGAAAACCAATTCCTAAAAATGAAAGCAACATCATGGTCACATTCAAGCCTGCAATCACGAAAGGATACGAGGTAAACGTTCCATCATCCGTCACTTCCATTTTAGCTGTACATTTTGTGAAATAGGTCTTAAATCTCTTCTTGTAGTGTTTTGCAAAGTACAGTAAATTTTGAAGGCCTAAAATACCAGCTCCTCTGAAATCTGTTTCTGGTTTCGTGTTTTGAAAGCCTAAAAATTTATAATGTTCTCCCTCAGTGAGCGTTGTCTTCTTTTGCGTGCATGCCTTATAAAGAGCGAACAATAATTTCTGATGTTTTTCATTTTCAACATCAAACTTTTTCGAGCAGTATTGTTTGAATTTTTCCAAAATTTGCTTCTTTTCTGGTTCTAGATAAATTTCAGCTTGTGGAAATTCTCCACCAGCCCGTGCATCACTATTTCTTCGAGTAGCTATTCCATTTACTGCAGAACTGATTCTTGTTGATCCTGCAACGGCGGTCTCTGTGACTGCCGTGTAAATGTATTTCAACATGTCTGCAATAATTTGCAAAATGTATGGACCACTTTCTTCATTTTGTCGCTTCCTAGCAATTGCATAATAATTGTCTTTCATTGTTCCGATATGAGGGTCATTACTCTCTTCATCATTTCGTGAATAAGATGATGAATTAGATAATGAAGGCACGCTTTTTGTCTTTGTCAAATCTTTGGATCCAAAACCTTGATATTTATCCAAAGTAGCTGATGATTTGTTTGATTGGGACTTGACTGTTGTTGTAGGAGTGGATGGAGAGTCGTATTGAGACGATGATGATTGATAACCCGCTCCTGGAGATGACTCGGCAATAGTTGATGATTGCGTTCTCTTGTGTTTTCCATATCCAAATGAAACCGTTGGTTCCGTTGATGATGCAGAATGATTACTTCCCGTACTCGACGATGAAAACGATCGGTTATGATTACTAGCTTGATTTAATTTGGATGCATGAGTCTTGGTTTTACTGTTGGTCGTTGAGGAATTCTTCTTGGTGTTTTTATGTTCAATAACGATATTATCATCATCATGATTCTCATCATCATCATTATTAGGAGGTGCTGTTGTGGGAGAATAATCCTCATCTTCGGTAAATGATTTCTTCTTTTGTTTGGAAATCTTCTTCTTGTTGGGTGATGAGGAGGAAGGCGAATCGGAAAGTGGTTGGAATTCATCCAACAATGAGTTCATGTCTCGTCGTCTCATGATTGTGTATTTTTTATTGATTTTTTTGGTTTCAAAATCGAATGATCAGCTGATTCATAAGAAATTGCTCTCGGATTGTAATAAAGACACCGTACGTGTTGCTGAGGTCACTGCGTCAATTCGAAATGTTTATGTTCAATTGCTTTGGAAATAAGAGCTGTAAGAACTGCTGTTTCAAGGTTGTAATAAAGTACAACAAGATCTCACATCATAGACATTACCAAAGACTGAAATGGGTTCTTCTCGAAATCAGAGCTACATTGCCCGAAAATTTCCACTGTACAATCCAGGTTAACACTATTGTAAGGAACTGGAACCTATAACCTATTCATGACTGTAACAAGTGATTCGTTCAATGAGACACAACGTTTTGATTTAAGGCAATGTTTTTGTTAATTGGCACAACAAATTGACAAATGGCAGTGTCATACGGGTCTTGCATCACATCCAAATAAAGACCTCTGACCGAATTTGTTGATTGTTGCACAACAAAAAACAAATA